>NC_132912.1:15528731-15836141 GCF_047675955.1 Chlorocebus sabaeus
ATGTATAGCTCACACTTATTTCAATGTTTAATATTAGCATTTTGGGGTCTTTAGAAGTTTGGTGATGTTTTTGTAACCAGAAATATGTCATAGGAAGTTAACTCTTGTTCACATCAATTAGCCTATGGTCAAGCTGGTTTCATTCTATGTTGTTTTGATCAAAGTTGCTGTGTCCAAGAACTTACTGATGATGTTAAGTGATGATTTACTGTGTTTTCAAAAAATATTTGTTGACTTCAACTATCTATCACAGGGCATCACTGATCACAGTGGTATCACTGATCACACAACCTGAAGAAACAAATGGTCTGAAGAACTATTCTATATATTAATACATTGAAGTGGTAGCTATCTTAGGAAGGACAGACACAAGAAGTCACAAAAGGGCAGTTTACATGGCACTCACGAAGCATGACTTTTCATGACGATCAAATGTAAATATGTGTGGTACATTGCAAAGTAGTTTTACTCCTTTTGTCCTGGTTGGAGTGCAGTGGCACTATCATGGCTCACTGCAGCCTCAACCTCCCCAACCTCCTGGGGCTCAGGTGATCCTCCCACCTCAGCCTCCCCAGTAGCTGAGACTACAGGCATGCGTTACTATTCCCGACTAATTTTTCTATTTTTTTGTAGAGACAGGGTCTCACTGTGTTGTCCAGGCTGGTCTCAAACTTCTGGTCTCAAGTCATCTGCTCACTTTAGCGTCCCCAAACGCTGAGATTCCAGGCATGAGCCGCCGTACCTAGCCTTTACTCATTTTGAAATTTCAAATGTTCTTGTGCAAACACAAAAAGGGAAGTGATAGCTGTCAGTGAGTTGGCTTCATCAGCAGAACAGGAACTTTGCAAACAGTTAAACGATGCTTGTTTTATAGCAATGTCATCAATACCTCAAATAGAGAATTATTTTAATAAGGGCTGAATTTTATCTCTAATTCACAGAATCAAAGTAAAGCTTTTAAAATTCATTCTATCAAAGGGAAATGATATGATATGATGATTAATGCTATTATAAATTCCTTTAAAACATTCAACATCAAAGATAATATTTTCATAGTGATAATAGATACAAATTTTGATTGCATTGGGGTGAAAACAATATTCTTACTAAGAAACCTATAGAGTAAAAATGTAGCTGGAAATGTTTGCAGTACATACATGGTTTGTTAATGTGTCAAAAATGTGCTATTCTTTTGTACATGAAAGGAAACTATTAGGAGAGTGAAAAGACAAGCAACAGAATGGAAGAAAATATTTGTAAGTCATATATCTGATAAAGGATTAATATCCAGAATATATAAATAGCTCCTACAACTCAAGAACAACAACAACAACAACAACAACAAAATAAGCCAATTAAAAAATGTGCAAAGGACTCGGATAGGCATTTCTTCAACAAAGATATCCAAATGACCATTAAGCACATGAAACATTAGTAATTATCAGGGAAATCTAAATAACAGCCACAGTGAAGTGCCATTTAACACTCATTAGTATGGCTATTTTTAAATTATTATTATACTTTAAGTTCTGGGGTATATGTGCAGAACGTGCAGTTTTGTTACATAAGTATACACATGTCATGGTGGTTTGCTGCATCCATCAACCCGTCATCTACGTTAGGTATTTCTCCTAATGCTGTCCCTCCCTTTGCCCTCTACCCCCGACAGGCCCTGGTGTGTGATGTTCTCCTCCTTGTGTCCATGTGTTCTCATTGTTCATCTCCCACTTATGAGTGAGGACATGTGGTGTTTTGTTTTCCATTCTTGTGTTAGTTTGCTGAGAATGATGATTTCCAGCTTCATCCATGTCCCTGCAAAGGACATGAACTCATCTTTTGTTATGACTCCACAGTATTCCATGGTGTATATGTGCCACATTTTCTTTATCCAGTTTATCATTGATGGGTATTTGGGTTGGTTCCAAGTCTTTGCTATTGTGAATAGTAGTATGGTTATTATTTTTAAAATGGAAAAGGATAAGTGTTGGCAAGGATGTGGAGAGATTAAAACCCTCATACACTGCTGGTGGGACTGTAAAATGGTGCAGACACTGTGAAAAACAGTATGTGGGTTCCTCAAAAAGTGAAACAAAGAATTACCCTATGATCCAGCCATTCTACTTGTAGGTATACACCCCCCAAAATTGAAAGCAGGAACTTAAACAGATACTTGTGTACAAATGGTCATAGTTGCATATTTACAACTGCCAAAACATGGAAACAACACGCTGTCCATCGACAGATGAATCGATAAACACAGTGTGGTCTATCCATATGATGGAATATGATTATCTTCAAAAGGAGTGAAATTCGGATATATGCTACAACATGGATGAATCTTGAAAACAGTATGTTAAGTGAAAAAGCCGGATACAAAAAAAAACAAAAAACAAAAAAACAGAAAAACCCCAAATCTTGTTTGACCACGTTTATGAGGTATCTACAACAGGCAAGTTTATAACCAATAGAATAGAGGTTACCAGTCACTGGTTGCAGGGGGAAAATAGAGTTTGAATGGGCACGGAATTTCTGTTTGGGAGGGTCACAAGTTCTGGAAGCAGAGAGTAGTGATGATTGAACAACACTATGAATGTACTTAACCCCACTGAATTGGTACGGTTAAAATGGTAATGTTTTTGCTGTGTATATTTCACTACAATAAAGAATTGGTTTTCTGCCAATCTAAATGGAAGATGCACTTGTCAAAGTTTGATAGACATATACACGATCTTTCTCTATTTGCTGTCCATCATGATCAAGTTTTAGAAATGTTTGTCCATTTGAATAATTACTTTGTTAATCAATCTAAGTGTCCTGCAATACTATTAGACATTTTGGAAGAGAATCTCTGAATTTTTGTTGCGTTCTGTTCAGAATCTGTCAGAAATCTTAATGAAAAGTTTCAAAAATTGATCACCCAAACCTGAAGCTTTTAAAAGCTTAGCAAATTGCAGTTATTGAAAATCAGGCTCATTCCTGTAGCCCCACCTACTTGGAAGGCTGAGGTGAGAGGATGGCTCGAGCCCAGGAGTTTGAGTCCAGCCTGGGAAACATAGCGAGACCCTGCTATTAAAAAAAGAAAAAGAAAAAAATCAAGCTTGTACTCAGAAAGGCACTGAAACTCATCCCTGTAAAAGCAGTGGGATGGAGGGGAATTGAACAAATTCAATGACGAGAACTCAAACGTTGAATAAGATTTAATTTTGAAATTCTAAAATACTACTTTGGGCATACTGACATGTTTGATAGAATTTTCAGTTTTAACTGGATATGTTTATATTTTATATCAGAAATAAATGTAATTGACCAGGCATGTTGGCTCATGCCTGTAATACCAGCACTGTGGGAGGCCAAGGTGGGCTGATTGCTTGAGTCTGGGAGTTTGAGATCAGCCTGAGCAACATGGCGAAACCCCGTCTCTACTAAATATACAAAAATTAGTTGGGTGTGGTGGCACATGCCTGTGGTTCCAACTACTCAGGAGGGTGAGGTGGAAAGATCGCTTCAGTCCAGGAGGCAGAGGTTGCAGTAAGCTGAGATCACAACTGCACACTCCAGCCTGGATGACACAATAAGACCCTCTCAAAAAAAAGAAAGAAAGAAAAGAAAAGAAAAGAAAAGGAAGGAAGGAAGGAAGAAAGGAAGGAAGGAAGAAAAGAAGGAAGGAAGGGAAGGAAGGAAGAAACAAAGGAAGGAAGGAACGATAAACAAGGAAGGAAGGAAGGGGAATTGAGAAGGCCTATAATTTTGTTGCAAATATGTGTGGCAAAATAATCAAAATAATTATAAATAGAGACAACTTATTTTCTGAGTTTTGCTTATAAAAGTATTTGCTGAGAAAAGTATTCTGAATAGAGACAAAAGACAGAATCTGTGGGAAATACTGGGCATAAATATTTGTACATTTCAATATGACAAAGACTAAAATTGAGATTATCCATCATTTCATAGATGATGATGTGAGTTTACAAGATACTGCAGCATCCACAGAGAGAGCATTTTCTGAATTAAAAATACATTCTATGGAGAAGAGTCTGTTGAAGGCATCAACAACCGAATTAGTAAGCATAAGATGCAACTTTGATAAAATTTTGCGAGCAATTTTACAAAAAATATTAATAACACCGTATTAAAATATATATATATTCTTCAGAAAAAATACTAGATGTGGCTAAAACTAATTTATATACGTGAATGTGTATTAAGAAAAGTCATGGAGGTTGCAGTGAGCTGAGATGATGCCACTGCACTCCAGAATGGGCGACAGAGCAAGACTGTCTCCGAAAAAAAAAAGAGTCATTCTGTTTTTTCAAAAAAAATTCAGATTTTCAATATAGTTTTTAAAAGTTTGCTTTAATCTACACAGATTTAGGCTCTTTTAGTACTTTAGAAGGGATTTTAATTTTGAAAACTAGTTTTGAGTCAAAATCTTTTTATAGGTCTACCAATGTATTAAATCAATTTGATGGTCAAAAAATAAATGTTAATTATTTTATCAATCCATCCTTCCTTCCTTCCTTCCTTCCTTCCTTCCTTCCTTCCTTCCTTCCTTCCTTCCTTCCTTCCTCTCTCTTTCTTTTCTTTTCTTTCATTCTTTCTTTCTTTCCTCTTTTTTTTTTTTTTGACAAAGTTTTGCTCTGTTGCCCAGGCTGGAGTGCAGTGGTGTGATCTCGGCTCACTACAAACTTCACCTCCCGGGTTCAAGTGATTCTCCTGCCTCAGCCTCCCGAGTAGCTGGGACTACAGGTGCCTACCACCCCCCACCCCCAAGATAATTTTTGTAGTTTTAGTAGCGATGGGCTTTCACCATATTGGCCAGGCTGGTCTCGAACTCCTGACCTTGTGATCTACCCGCCTCGGCCTCCCAAAGCACCCTTTACTTTCAAGAGTGCCCCAGTTTGGCTGACTTAAATATATGCTCACTTTATCCACGACCCAGCAATTCTAGTTCCATGACCCAGTAATTCTATTTTAGCTGAGTATAGGCCCAGCGAAAATGACCACATGCAAGCAACAGAAGACGTGCCTAAGAATGTTCATAGGAGATTATTTCTAACAGCTGTAAACTGAAAACAAGCAAATAATCATCAAAAAAGACAATGGGTAAGGAGATCATGGTCTCACCTGTGGCTGCATATCAGAATCAGCTGACAGGCTTTGGGACCGCATTTCCAAGGCTTCCTCCCTCAGCCTTAGAGACACACTGCTAACACCATCCTCCGGAAGTTACTAGAACCCTGGAGCCCGCGCCTCACCTCCTCAATATCCTCCTCGTCAAAACCGCGCAGAGTGAAGCCAGACACAGACTTGCCTTGTCAATCACTTCTGTGGCTTCCCTTCTCTTCGCCGGTCCTTTTCGGATCCTGCTACTTAGCAGTGCAGTTTTGCAATGAGATACACGGGCCAGGCCAGATTCCACCTCAGCTCTTTAAGGGCTGGGACTAAGCTTTTATCATTCTCAGGTCCTTATTCTTTAGGAAAGATTAGGGCAGACTTGCAAGGAAGAACTTAAATTTTCCTCAAATGAGTGCAATTAATTCTCTTTGCAACTTTGAAGCCTGCTGGCTCCTTCCCTCACAGATACTAGTAACAAAATCAGCAGCACCGTGTCCTTTTGTACCCTCCCCGAACGGGGAGGAGGAAGTATTTCCAATCCCGGTTTAGGCCCAGCAAGGGAGGGGCTGCTGGGATTTTTTGTTTGTTTAAACAAACTACTCATCTTTTGCCAACTGCTATACTACTATAATTTTACCCACAGAAAGATACTTTTAAAATACCCTTTGTCCTTCAATACAGACAGACCTTAACAAGGTCTGGTGCTGCTCTCCCAGTCTTCATTTACCAAGGAAATTTTTTGTTTATGTAATTCGAATTATATAATTCGAAAACATCTTAGTGATTTTTAGGCTGGTGCAAAAGTAATTGCGGTTTTTGCCATTGAAAATAATGACAAAAACCGCAATCACTTCTGCACCAACCATATCATCCTTTTCGCAGATGGAAAAATTAACGTTTGGAAATGCAAAGTGATTTGCCGTTTCAGTCCCCACTCCACTGTTAAGTTAGAACCAAGCAGTGTGCCCGAGCACTTGCAAAAATATTCTGGAGCCAATCAGTGCCATGGTCGGTGACGCCATGAGGAAACTGACATCTGTGGGAGACAGATGTCATTCCTGCATCTGTGGGAGTGGTGACACCATGTTGAAATCGACAATGGTTAGGCTGTTCACACCACAGAAATACACAAATGCTACAAACTCGGGTTCTCTCTCCCTGAAAGCGGCTTGCTAAGCATCCACACCATTTTGAAGTAAAGATATTTTAAGAGTGCCTCTGTGAGTCAAATTATAATAGTGTGGCAGTTTGTAAAAGTTTAGTAGTTTGTTTTAAAAAAAAAAAGAATTGAAATACAGATTTTACATTATTGCTTTGTTACACGTTCCACTTTCATATTTTAATTAGTGTTAAGGAATAAAGTAAATAAGTTAATTATAAAAGCTATCCTGAGGCTTATATTGTGCTTATATTTTATGCTTTACTTCGGCCTACTTTTTCCAGACTTTAGGACATTTCCAAGTTTCTGTGTAGAATTAGTTGAGGTTCAGTAGATGGCGCTACTACACTGTTTTTAGTCATTTCAGAACTGTTGCTTTCTGGGATACTAATGGGAAACATAACAGATACAGAACAGGAGTGGGGAGGGAAACCCAGTCTCTTAACAAGTTCTAGGCTGGTTACAACTAGGACTCTAAGTCTCACTTTTTTTTTTTTTCCAAATTCTAAAATTCTGTGCCTGGAGTGTAGAGATATATTGTGAAAGCATCTGTCGATGGGCATTTACCTTTGACATCTGTCATCTGAGTATCTGAAGGTGTTCTGCCAATAATATATTCTCTCCAGGTTTTGTAGTTTAGATGGGTAAATGAATCCTCCCACAAATCCTCCACTGCTCTTTTCACACAGAAAGTAATAAAGTCCAGAGAGGTCCTGTTTCTCTGCAAATTGAATTTTTACACCCGGAAAGCTGCCTTTTGATGAAAAACAACAATTGATGTTATAAGAAAGACAAACTCTTTTTGATGAGGGAGCATTGACGAGCTGACTGGCTGCCGTCTCTTTCTTGCTACTCCTTGGCCCATCACTGAAGCTGGCTAGTAGTCATCATCTTGTTCATTTTTTTCCTCTTATTTTGTTTTGTTATGAAATATTTGAGGAGTACAAAATAGGGTAGAAAAAACATAACAAATATATATCACTTACCATTGAGCTTAAGAAAGAAAAAATGGCACACATATTGTAACACCCTGTGGATTAGTATCATGTACATTCCCTGTCCTTCCTCCCTAGTAGAATTTACTTTTTCCCATTTGTGTCTTTGTTATCTATCATACTTAATTTGTCTTTTTTGCACTTACTTTTCTTCATTCAATGTTACGTTTTGGAAAATTATCCATGTTAATACTTATTTTATTCACGTTTATATTTGCACAGTATTCCACTGAGTGTTTCGCACTTCATTTAAGCCATTCTTCCATTGATAATATGTTTATATTGCATCAAATTTTCCATTTTTATATACAACATGCATTCTTGTTTATGTAAGATATTCCTGAAAACCTATATATTTTATGTACCTTAAATATTTCATAACAAAACATAAAAATAATATTTACAGTTCTTGCAGTTTATCTTCACATTGCCTCATTAAATGCAGTTTGTGTTATTTTTGTTGTTGCTGTTATTTTTTGTGTGTGTGTTTGTTTTTGAGACAGGGTCTTCCTCTGTCACCTAGGCTGGAGTACAGTGGTGCAATGTTGGCTCACTGCAACCTCCGCCTCCCGGATTCAAGTGATTCTCCCACCTCAGCCTCCTGAGTAGCTAGGATTACAGGTGCATGCTACTGCAGCCTACAGCCCGGCTAATTTTTATATTTTTAGTAGAGATGGGGTTACACTATATTGGCCAGGCTGGTCTCGAACTCCCGACCTCAGGTGATCTGCCTGCCTCAGCCTCCCAAAGTGCTGGGATTACAGGTGTGAACCACCGCCCCTGGCCTGTAGCTTATTTCTTGTAAGAGTCAATAATTTTAAAATATTAGAAGATAATAGACTGGAAGCTTAAAAAGCCATTTGAGGGTAATTCAGCCTCTTAGAGCTTCAGTCTTCTAAAACCCGAGAAGCGGGGACCAGGTGCGGTGGCTCACGCCTGTAATTCCAACACTTTGGGAGGTCCAGGCAGGTGGAGCACTTGAGGTCAGGAGTTTGAGATCAGCCTGGCCAACATGGTAAAACACCTTCTCTGCTAAAAATACAAAAATTAGCCAAGCATGGTGGTGCACACCTGTAATCCCAGCTACTCAGGAGGCTGAAGCAGGAGAATTGCTTGAATTCAGGAGGGGGAGTTGCAGTGAGTCAAGATCGTGCCACTGCACTCCAGTCTGGGTGACAGAGCGAGAGTCTATTTCAATAAATAAATAAATAAATAATAAATAGACCTAGAAGTGGAATGGTAGCATTACATATTCACATATTCTATTTCAAAATGCCAAATAGTTCTTCGAAGTAGTGGCAACAACCTCTACTTCTAGTTGTGTTTGAGAGCTCCAGGTGTTCATCATCCTCCCCAAGCCCCTGCTTTTAAACTTTTTGATAATGAAAAGTTTGAATATATACAAAAATAGAGAGATTAATGGACTTTTATGGTCCTGTCATTTGATTATAACAGTTCCTAATTCACAGCCAGTCTTGAATCATATATACCCATCACACTCCTGCAGGTTATTTGAAGCAAATCTCAATTCCAGGATAACACTCTGAAAGATAAGGACTCTTTAGTTTTTATTTTTTTGTTATTTATTTATTTATTTATTTATTATTTATTTAAGACGGAGTCTCTCTCTGTTGCCCAGGCCAGAGTGCAGTATCGCGATCTCAGCTCCCTGCAATGTCCACCTCCCGGGTTCACGGCATTTTCCTGCCTCAGCCTCCCGAGTAGCTGGGACTACAGGCACCTGCCACCACGCCCGGATAATTTTTTGTATTTTTAGTAGAAACGGGGTTTCACTGTGTTAGCCAGGATGGTCTCGATCTCCTGACCTCGTGATCCGCCCGCCTTGGCCTCCCAAAGCACTGGGATTACAGGTGTGAGCCACTGTGCCCAGCCTTATTTTTATTTTTTGAGACAAGGTTTCACTCTGTCACCCAGGCTGCCGTGCAGTAGTATGATCACACCTTACTGCAACCTCAACCTCTCAGGCTTCAGTGATCCTCCCACTTCAGCCTCCTGAGTAGCTGGGGCTACAGGCACATGCCGCCATGCCCAGCTAATTTTTAAATTTTTTGTAGAGATAGGGTCTCCCTATATTGTTCGGGTTGGTCTGAAACTCCTGAGCTCAAGTGATCCTCCCTCAGGTTCCCAAAAGTGGTGGCTCACACCTATAAAGGCATGAGCTACTGCACCCAGCCAGGACTCTTTATTTTAAACATAATCAAAACACCGTGACTACACTGAAAAAAAAAATCATCAATCTTTCCTTGTTGAAATAAAATAACCAGCCATGGTTCAAATTTCACAATTGTCTCATAACTTTTTTTTTTTTTTGAGACACAATCTCGCTCTGTCGCCCAGGCTGGAGTGCAGTGGCGCCATCTCGACTCACTGCAAGCTCTGCCTCCTGGGTTCACGCCATTCTCCTGCCTCAGCCTCCCGAGTAGCTGGGACTACAGGCGCCCGCCACCACGCCCGGCTAATTTTTTGTATTTTTAGTAGAGATGGGGTTTCACCGTGTTAGCCAGGATAGTCTCATCTCCTGACCTCGTGATCCGCCCATCTCGGCCTCCCAAAGTGCTGGGATTACAGGCGTGAGCCACTGTGCCCCGTCGTCTCATAATATTTTTATGGTTGGCTTGACTCACATCCAAAATAAGATCCATAAATCGCAATTGTTGATGTCTTTCTTCAATATATTTTAATTGGTGGGTTCCCTCCCCATCTCTGTTTTTTTCGGTTGGTATTTATTTATTGACAAACAAAAACAGGATTGTTTGTTCTATAGAGCAGAGGTCCTAAACCCCAGGCCACAGAGTGGTACTAGTCCGTGGCCTGTTAAGAATTGGGCTGACACAGCAGGAGGTGAGTGGTGGGGGAGTGAGTGAAGCTTCATCTGTATTTACAGCCACTCCCCATTGCTCACATCACTGCCTGAGCTCTGCCTCCTGTCAGATCAGTGTGGCATTAGATTCTCATAGGAGCAGGAACCTTATTGTGAGCTACGCATGTCATGGATCTAGGTTGCACACTCCTTATGAGAATCTAATGCCTGATGGTCTGTCACTGTCTCCCATCACCGCAAAATGGGATCATCTAGTTGTAGGAAAACAAGCTCAGGGCTCCCACTGATTCTGCATTATGGTGAGTTTTATAATTATTTCACTATCACCTGAGGTCAGGAGTTCAAGACCAGCCTGGCCAATATGGTGAAAGCCCATCTCTACTAAAAATACAAAAATTTGCCCAGCGCGGTGGTGCACACCTGTAATCCCAGCTACTCAGGAGGCTGAGGCAGGAGAATTGCTCGAACCCAGAAGGTGGAGGTTGCAGTGAACCGACATCATGCCATTGCCCTCCAGCCTGGGTGACAGAGCAAGACTCTGACTCAAAAAAAGAAAAAAATATTTTATTATATATTACAATGTAATAATAGAAATAAAGTGCACAATAAATGTAAAGCACTTGACTCGTCCCAAAACCAACTGGGGGCAGGCCCACTCCAACCACCCAGCCACTCCGACCGCTTCAGCGGTCTGTGGAAAAATTGTCTTCCATGAAACTGGTCCCTGGTGCCAAAAAGGTTGCGGACCGCTGCTGCAGAGTTTCTCATGGCATGGATCTCAGTGAGTACGTGGTGTGGAACATGCTCCTCTCTCTCTGTGTGTTCTGAAAAGTGGTGTCAGACTTTGATCAGATTTGTGTTCAATTTTGTTTTGATCCCATAGTTTGCAAAGTGCCCTTGTACCTCCTTTCAGAACGTCTTTTCAGGCAAGGAATTTGGAATTCCCTGCAAGGACAAAGGTCGTGATTCAAACAATGAGAGGCAACATTCCCCGTTATACATATACACGTTCTACGTGATTTTTCACTTCTTTCTTTTCCTACATTTGGTGACAGTCTTGGGGAGTGGGGGGAGTTGTCAGATTGAAACATTTACTACATCAAAATAATAATTTCTGAGCCAAAGCCTACTCCCCGTGTGCTCTGGATCCTGCTCCTTCTCCAATGGTAATCTAATTTTACCTTTGATTCCATCCAGTACATACAGGATTGGAGTCCAGGAAACTGAAAAATTATCTTTTATATTATCTTTTATTGTTCTCTTTAATTAATAAAAAATAAACCAGACATCCTTCCAAGTTTCCAGGCTATTTGGCTGGGTGAGGAGAAGGCAGAATAAACACAGTGAAAGTTAATTGCTCCAAAAAAAAAAAAAAAAAAAAAAACCCTCAAATCCAGAAAATGTAGTATTTTCTCACTCTATTCTTGGTTAAAATTCAGTCTCAGTGAACAATTTGTTACCCCCAAAAATTAAAGTCTGTAATATTGTTGAAGTTTAATTCATCTCATTTTTTTCTTTAAATTTATATATATCCTTTTTTTCTTTAAATTCCTCCCTTAAATTCTGGATTGAGAATTGACAATTGATTTGAGAAATGGAAGAAACATAAGGAGAAAAGGGAGTCTTCTGGTTTAATTGGACATAAAGTTCATAAAACCGGAATGAAACCGTGCTTTTCATGCTTGGTTTAGGTGCCTAAGACATTTCAAATGATCACTGCAAATATAAACAGAATAGGGGGAAATCTCTCTATTCTTTTCTAAGCCTTGAGTTGGTTTCTGGGGGAATATTAACACACACAGACTACAGACTCCTACAAAGCTGGGCATTTTCACACATGCAAATACAGTTTTGGGGGCTGGTGAGCATTATTTGAGTGGTTGCTTGCTATCATTTTTTAAAAAAATAATCATTTTCAATTATCTTTATTCATCTATTTTATTTTTTTAGAGATAGGGCCTTCCTCTGTCTCCCAGGCCAGAGTGCAGTGGTGCAATCATAGTTCACTGCAGCCTCCAACTCCTGGGCTCAAGCAATCCTCCTGCCTCAGCCTCCTGAGTAGTTGGGACTACAGGCATGCACCACGCCGGGCTCTTCTTGTTTAAATTCACTTCAGTTAAATATTTTTTAAAAAACAGAATCTAAATATTTAATAGTAAATAATGGGATAACATTGATTAAAATTGTTCTTAACTTGAAGACCGATAACTGTATACACAAACATATCAAGTATTTTGCAGGATGGATGGTAATATTAACTTTCTTTGTGACTCAGTGTTCAGCTTTGCAAAGTCATGTTAGCTAAATTGCTGAAGAGTTTCATTGATAGAAATTATGAAACCATCCTTGAATACCGAGAGTTCACTAGCAGGCAAGCAATCCATATTTCATACAGCTGGAAGATGTGAGGAGACAAGGAGTAAAGGCTGTGGTGTGTGGTGTATTTACGACCGCTGATCAGCACACAAACTTCAGATATGAGAATGTGTTAAAACAATTTTTCTCCCAAGTTTTTGTTACATACTTTAAGATGGACATTATCAGCGGAATCACCTTTTAGAATGGAGATGAGCAACTTAACACATAAAATACTATTAGTAATTCTTCAGTTTTGTGGGTCAGCCACCAGAGGGCAATATTTTCTCTCTCTTTCTCTTTCTTTCTCTCTCTCCCTGCCCATCTGTCTTTCTCTCCCTCTCCTCTTTTTCTCTCCATTTCCCTCCCTTCCCTTCTCCCTCTCGCTTTCTTTCTCTCCCTCTCTCTTCTCTCTCTCCATTTCCCTCCCTCTCTCTCTGCCTTTCTCTTCTTTCTTTTCCTCTATTTCCCTTTCTCTCTCTCGCTCTCTCTTGCTGTTTCTCCCTTTCCCTGTCTTTCTCTCCCCCATTCCTCTCTCCTCCATCCATCTCTTTCTCTCCTCATCTCTCTCTCTCTCTCTGTCACTCACACACACACACACACACACACACACACACACACACACACACACTGCATACTTCATGGAGATAACTTATCCCCTAGGAGGACTGACCTAGTTCTGCCTGTTCCCAGTGCCCCTCCCTCACTTTCTTGCTCCGTGTGCTTTGGTCTGGGCTGTCCTCAGAGCATTCTCTCTGGTCTCCTGGATTCTAATCTTTTAGGGTGCTGCCAGGAGAGGTATTTTGACCACATATCTTTCCTGTTTAAGATCCTTCAAGGACAGAGTGTCTCTGGGATTCAGACACATTTGGGCAGGCCTCTGTCTTAGCCACTTACCCCAGGGAAGTGTCATGATTGATTTATGTGCCCATCTTCCACACTGGCATAGGAACTCCTCTAGGATGGAGACCTGGCAGCAAATATTGTTTCTGGTAGCCTCAATTCCTAGCAGGATGCCAGACACATAGCACACTGTGGCCTCAGTGATTAACCAGTCATAGTTGAGGAACTCTATGTCTTGAACCTGTAGCATTTTGTCAAATACGTATGTGTTGACTCGCCCTCTCTGCCAGCCTCTGATTCACACAAAAGGAGGCTAAGGAGGGGCTTGAATCCCGGCATCAACCGGGGCTTCCCCTTGTTATATTCACTTAAAGAGGGCTTGCGGGTTAACCATTGCTTTAAACATACATTTATAGATTTTAAAAATTAGGCCAAATGCAGTGATTCACACCTGTGATGCCAGCAGCTTGGGAGGCCAAGGTGGGAGGATCACTTGGTGTCAGGAGTTTGAGACCAGCCTGAGCAAAATAGTGAGACCCCCATCTCTACTAAAAACTTAAAAATTAGCTGAGCGTCGTGGTGCATACCTGTAGTCCCAACTACTCAGAAGGCTGAAGCAGGAGGATCACTTCAGCCCAGGAGATCAAGGCTGCAGTGAGTTATGATCATGCCACTGCACCCTAGTCTGAGCAACAGAGCAAGACCTTGTCTTGAAAAAAAAAGAATAAAAAATAAAAATATACAATTAATAAAATATAAACATAAATAAAAATGGACCACCTTAGCCGGGATTAGTTGACAGCTGAGAGCAGGAAGATCTGGGCTAGAGACTGGGAAGGTTGGGATGTGCCTGGGAAGAGGCTGGGGTTGGGGGCAGGGGACAAAGTATCCCAAACAAGATTTCCAGTGAAATCTTTTTTTTTTTTTTTGAGACGGAGTCTGGCTCTGTTCCCCAGGCTGGAGTGCAGTGGCGCGATCTCGGCTCACTGCAAGCTCCGCCTCCCAGGTTCACGCCATTCTCCTGCCTCAGCCTCCCGACTAGCTGGGACTACAGGCGCCTGCCACAGCGCCTGGCTAATTTTTTGTATTTTCAGTAGAGACGGGGTTTCACCGTGGTCTCGGTCTCCTGATCTTGTGATCTGCCCGCCTCGGCCTCCCAAAGTGCTGGGATTATAGGCGTGAGCCACCGCGCCGACCCCAGTGAAATCTTTAACGTTCACCACCAAGGCAGTGCTGGACTTGGTTTCACCACTAGCAGCCTCTCCTTGACCATTTTTGGCACATGTGCTCTGTTTTACTTTGAGCAAGAAAATTAAGATATATGGTTTCGTTTTAAAAGGCAGAGTTTTTTTTTTTAACCTGGCAACACACACATATGGTAAATGGAAGTCCAAACAGCACAAAGCAGGTGGAATAAAGGCTTTAAAAATGGCAAGCAAGCCTGGGTGCAGTGGCTCATGCCTGTAATCCCAGCACTTTGGGAGGCCGAGGTAGGTGAATCACCTGAGGTCAGGAGTTCACGACCAGTCTGGCCAACATGGCGAAACCTTGTCTCTACTAAAAATACAAAAATTATCTGGGCATTGTGGCGCGCACCTATACGCCCAGTTACTCGGGAGGTTGAGGCAGGAGGATCACTTAAACCTGGGGGGTAGAGGTTGCAGTGAGCTGAGACCTCGCCATTGCACTCCAGCCTGGGCAACAGAGTAAGACTCCATCTCAAATTAAAAAATGAAAAAGGCAGGCAAAATATCTCTTGTTTTAATTTGTCTATTTCATCTTGCTTAGTTTTTCTTTTTCTTTATTTTAAATGCCTCCCCAAAGCTTGAAACAATTTTGTTTTCAAAAAGATTGGTCTACAGCCATAAGAGTTTCTAAAACATTACCGATGAGCATTTTAAGGATGTCCTATCTAAAATGTGGTTATGCAGTCATTTGTATTTATACATCTCCTTCTCAAGCCTGGGTAAACAAAGCTCATCAGAGCACTTACCAAAGTCAGTGGAGAGCAGCTGGTATAGGGTGCGTGTCAGGAATTAGTGTGGCAGGTGAATCAGATGTCTACCATTTGCACCAATTGCTACAAAATCAAAGATGGATCAAAGCCCTCAGAATGGCTGGTCTGAGCTTGCAAACTTTTCCTTTTCACATCTTGCTGGCAAGTGCTATTCAGGGTGAAAAAGATCTGGGAGAGAACAAAAATGATTATTCTGTTTTGTCTAGATGTGGAAACTCTGCCCTAGACTCCTTTGAGTTTATAAGAAAAGGTGAAAGTTACTGCTAGATCTAAAGAAGTCCTGGTTGGGAAAGATCTCAAGACAAAAATTTTTCATGGCATGTTGATATTTCAAAGATGTAATATGAGGAGGCTTTTATATTTTGGATTTGAATGAGTACGGCCACTTCATATTTACTCCATTTTAAGGATATAAATTCTTAAAGGGTGTTGACAATTTAAACATTTCTTAATGTGGTCTCAATTGCATTATTTAAAAAGCTGTTGAAATGGAATAAGGAGTTCAGACTGGAGACACGTCGAAGATCTAGAGAAAAATCCAGTGTTCAAAGGCATGTGATAAAATGAATGGGAAGGAAATATTTGGAGATAAAAACCAAATAACCCAATATAGAAGAAGATTTTTATGGCCATCTGAAGCTCTTACAGCATGTCAATCTGAACAGTTATGGTCCAAGATGAAAGTGTTTAGTACACTGCTCAGTAAATATTATTGTTGATGATGAAAAGTTTCTTATGGAGAAAAAGGGAATTTTGTGGATGAAGACAATGAAAATTGTGAGGCAACATGTCCAAAGATCTTGAAGGGCTGTGAAAATTTTTTGAAATATAGATAAAAAGTAAACTATTTTCTCCAAGTATGCAATAAGAATTTGGAGTGACATAATATAATTTATATTATATAGTATATATAAGTATAATTATATACTATATATTAATATTTATATTATATAGTTATATAATTATACTTATAATTATAAATGTTATAATTTATATTATAAATTATATATAATATACAATTATAAATTATATATATTAAATAAATGTATATTTTTAAAATATAATTATATAAATTATAGATATTAAAAATATAATTATAATATAAGTATAATTATATAACTATATAATATAAATTATATTTACTATATAATTATATACTATAGAATATAAATTATATATACTATGTAATTATAATTATATAATAGCAAAAAATTTAATTAACTTTTGCCTAAAACATTCCAAACAGAAATAACAATTTATACTAATTAAAAATTTACTGACATAAACTGTTCAGTGATTCGCATAAACCTGGTAAAGACATGTGTGATTAATAATTATTTAGACTTAGGCTAAGGTGGGAGGATCACTTGAGCCTAGGAGTTTGAGACTTGCCTGGGCAACACAGAGACCCCTGTCTCTAAGACATAAAAATAATGAAGTTATCTAGGCATGGTGGTGTGCACCTGGAGTTCTAGCTACTCTGGAGGCTGAGGCAGGAGGATCACCTGAGCCCAGGAGTTTGAGGCTGCAGTTAGCTATGATTCTGACTGCACTGAAGCCTGGGTAATAGAGCAAAACCCCGTCTCTAAAATAATAATAATAACAATTATTATTATTATTCAGACTTGGTACTGAATATTTACCATGTCTTCTGAATGCTTACATGTTGAGTATTCTTGAAAAATACTTCAGCTGGGCATGGTGGCTCACACCTGTAATCCCAGCACTTTGGGAGGCCACAGCAGAAGGATCACTTGAAGCCAGGAGTTCAAGACCAGCCTGGGCAACCTAGCAAGACTCCATCTCTATGAAGGCAATTTAAAAATTAGCCAGGCATGGCGGTGTGCACCTGCAGTCCCAGATACTCAGGAGCCTGAGGCAGGAGGATCACTTGAGCCCAGGAATTTGAGACCAACCTGGGCAAAATAGCGAGACCTGGTCTCTATGAAAAGAATTTAAAAATTAGCCAGGCATGGTAGTGTGTGCCTGTCAGCTAAGCAGGAGGCTGAGATGGGAGGATTGCTTGAACTCAGGAGTTTGGGAATGCAGTAAGCTATGATCGCACCATTGCACTCCAGCCTGAGTGACACAGCAAGACCCTGTCTCCCCCACCCCCCAAAAAAGAAGCCTCTCAAAGTTGGTTTCTTCCATTGGTATTCTTTTTTTTTCTAGGGAGCATCCCTTGTGTTCCAGTATTTACATGAAGGTAATGCCTTGCTGTTTTTCCATTTTAAGTGAGCAAAATTTGTGGTAGGGGAGTCCAGAATGAAAAAAACGGTGACAATTTCAAAAGCAGACCTTTTATTTTAGAACTTTGCCCTCGATTTCATTTTATGGCCAAAGTCCAACTGGCCAACCTCTCTTACCCTGCACTGCCTTCTGTGATTTTGTTTGGGATGAAGGATCAGAGGAGACGGTTGACAGAGAGCTGACTTTGAGGCCAGCAGTGGGGCAAGCTGGGAGATAGAGCCCCTCTTCCCTTCACCACAGGAAATGCAGGCAAATCCTACACCGTTTTGTTTTCGTTCTCACTGATGGCAGAAGAATTCCTATCCCTTGGGGTTTATACTCATTTTGTGTGTTCTCCAAATCTCCCCACTTATCTTTAGACAGACTCCCAACAACCCTCTGGACAGAACTCCAAAGGAAAGAGTTCGTGGACCCACGTTGTGCTGGGGAATGACGCAGCTCACTTTTTCACAGGAGGGAAATCTGGGAAGTGTTTAGTCAGTTTCACTGTGACAGGCAGGATATCAGCGGGAACCAGGTCATGACAGAATCCACACCCTGCTCTCCTCCCGTACACAGTAAGAAGCAAGCCTCAGCCAGCCAGTGTAGACTCAGAAACAGAGGGTAAGGAAGAGCTCCAAGCACTGCTTTGTTTCCTTTTTTGCACGGTTGAGCTTGTAGAAGTAGGGGTAGGAGAAAAAGAAAAAAAGAGAGAAAGAGGTGAGAAGGAAGAGGAGCCAGGGCTAAAGCAATCGGGGCAGAGGTGAGGCTGCGAGCTAATCAACAACACTTTCACTCGCTCTTCAATGTTTTCAATTAATTAATTGAAAAAAATATTTCTTGAATGGCCCTCTTATTGGCAGACAACGTTCTAGGTGCTAGGGTTACAGCAGTGAAAGGTCAAGGCCCTGCTATCATGGAATTTTGGTTATATTATATAGAATATCCGTCATATCCCGGGAAGGAAGGTAAACAATATCCAAGTAAACAGATGGTCCGTGCAATTTTAGCTAGTGAAAAGTGCTTGAAGAAAAGCCACTCAGGGTCAGGGAATAAGGGGTGTGTGTGTGTGTGTATGTGTGTGTGTGAATTTCAGATAAGCAGTCAGGGAAGGCTTCTAGGAAGAGGTGACCTTTGAACAGAGGCTCTGGAATGAGGCAGGGAACAAGCCATGTAAACAATTTATCCATACAACTGAGGAGTGCTTTCCTCTTCCTTAGCAGGGTGCACTTGTGTGCAATTTCTCCCCAGGGTGGGACCACAGCCCCACTTCTCGAATCACAGAGAGACCAGGGAGTTAGAGAGAAGCATCTTCCACCACAGTGGAGTCGGGTGACCAATATCAAAGCTGTGGCTGGACTGGGAGGGTTGGATCTGAGATGCAGTGATGGTAGGTGGAGGGAATGGCATAGCCTCCGATTGTCATGGGGCTGCTGCCCAGGATACGGACTTGGCTGGGGATGGAAGGGGTGTAGTTGGCTCTGGAAGTGCAGTTTGGACCCCAGCGTGGCTACTCATCAGCTTGGTGCCCTGGGCGCATTATTTAACCGCTCTGGGTGTTAGTTTCTTTGGAGAATTGGGTTCATAAAGGTCCCTCTGCCACAGGGTCGTTGGATTAACTGAGCTGATAATCATGTAGGATCCTCAGGAGACTGCCCAGCATAGAATCAATTCTACGTAAGCTTTGGCTGTTATTAACACATGCCACACTGTAGGGACCCTGAGATCTCCCTACTTTCCCACACCCGTACACCTACTCCTCAATAGGCTGATTAGTCTCCTTAGAATACAGCCATTCTTGTCCCCTCTGGAAGCCACTTCTTCAGGGCCTCCACAGAGTCCTGCACAAAGGGCCGTGGCTTTGAACCTTAACACAAAGGGCTGTGGCTTTCACCTCCCGGACCACACGGTATCCTGAGGGCGGATGCTGCGGGTGCCTCCCAGTAGCCTTTCCTCACTCTTGGGATGGTTTCTTTTCTAGAGTTGGATGCAACTTTGTGGCCTCTTTCTACCTAGAGCTACATAAAAAAAATTCCAATTTAAATTTCCTTGGAAAATCTAGCAATGTTAAAAACCTGTGCCTTTAAATCCTTACGTGGAGAACTGCAGTCAAGAGCATGCAGGAAAATGCAAAAGAAACGAAGATACAGCTTGACCTAAGGGATAAGACCTAGTGTTTGATAGAAATAAGACCTAGTGTTTGAAAGATCAGTAGAGTGACTGTAGTTTACAATAATCTATTTTATATTTTAAAACAGCTAAAAGAGAATAATTCAGGTGTTATAACATAAGAAAAAGATAATATTTAAGGTGATGGATATTCCAGTTATACCTATTTGATCTTTAAAAATTATGCGAATGAGTTAAATGATTACATGTACCCGAAATAAGTACATCTATTATGTATAAATGAAAAAAACTCATTTCAAAAATCAGAAATAAAAACCAAAGAAATGGAGAAAATAGTGATGATTCAAAAACATTGATCTGGTCATGACACTCCTCTGCATAAGGCATTTTACTATCACAAGTGGTCCATTGCCCACTATATCAAGTCCAAACTCTGGCTTGAGGCCAGGTGCAGTGGGTCCTGCCTATAATCCCAGCACTTTCGGAGCCCGAGGCGGGAGGATCACTTGAGCCCAGAAATTCAAGACCAGCCTAGGCACCATAGTGAAATCCCGTCTCTACAAAAAATACAAACATTAGCCAGGTGTGGTGGTACATGACTGTAGTCCCAGCTACTCAGGAGGCTGGGGTGGGAGGATCGCTTGAGCTGGGGAAGTCAAGGCTGCAGTGAGCCATGATCGTGCTGCTGCACTCCAGCCTGGGTGACAGAGCAAGATCCTGTCTCAAAAACAAAATGAAACAAAACAAAATTCTGGCTTGAGAACTTTCCAGCTCTGCCTCTACTTACCTTTCTAGCATCATGGCTCCACACACTGCTCATCTGGGAATCCCAGCCTTACTGAACTTCTTTTAGCTTCTGCAGCCAGCCACGCTCTTTCTGGCCTCCAGCTTTGCTGTGTGCTGTTCCAGCCTGGTGCTTTGCCCCGTCCCCAGCCCCTACAGTCCCATACCTGATCTGCTCTGATTGATCCTCCAGTCCTCGGCGACTGAGTCACTTCCCTCTGCAGGGAAGCCCTTGTGGGTTCTTCTCTGAGTTCCTGCCTCAGCAACCATCACCTTCTCCACTGCAGAGGGTGTCTCCCTGTTCCTAGGGGAGGCCTGAGCACCCCATTGTATGTGTCCCTTCTTGCTCCACCCTCAGAAGCAACCAGAGTAGCAACCAACGAGTTTATTCGTTATTTATTATTTACTTTTTTTTTGAGACAGAGTCTTGTTCTGTCGCCCCAGCTAGAGTGCAGTGGTGCGATCTCAGCTCACTGCAACCTCCGCCTCCTAGGTTCAAGCAATTCTCCTGCCTCAGCCTCCCAAGTAGCTGGGATTATAGGTGCCCAGCACCACGCTGGCTAATTTTTGTATTTTTAGTAGAGATGGGGTTTCACCATGTTGGCCAAGCCGGTCTTGAACTCCCAACCTCAGGTCATTCGCCCACCGTGGCCTCCCAAAGTGCTAGGATTACAGGCATGAGCCATCATGCCCCACCTGTTTTTAAAATACACGTAAATTTGGCGGTATAAGTGCAATTTTTTTTACATGCATAGTGGTTAAGTCAGGGCTTTTATGGTGTCCATTACCCAGATGATGTAGATTGTACTCACTAGAGTAATGTCTCATCATTCACCCTTCCCACTCCCTCATCCTTCGAGTCTCCACTGTCTGTTATTCCATGCTCTACGTCCATGGGTACACGTGATTTTTTAAGCATCTTCTCATGAATGAGAACATGCAATATTTGTTTTTCTGTGTCTAGCCTGTTTCAGTTAAAATAATGACGTCCAGTTCCATCCACGTTGTTGCAAAAGGGATAATTTCATTCTTTTTTATGGCTAAATAGTATTCTATGGTGTATATGTACCACATTTCCTTTATCCAGTCATCTGGTGATGGACACTTAAGTGGATTCCCTATCTTTGCTAATGTGAATTGTGCTGCGATCAACAGACCGGTACAGGTATTTTTTTTTTTAATCCTTTTGTTTTGTTTTGTTTTTTGAGTGGAAGTCTTGCTCTTGTTGCCCAGGCTGGAGTGTAATGGCACCATCTCAGCTCACTGCAACCTCCACCTCCTGGGTTCAAGAGATTCTCCTGCCTCAGACTTCCGAGTAGCTGGGATTACAGGCGCCTGCCACTAAGCATGGCTAATTTTGGGGTTTCACCATGTTAGGGCCAGGCTGGTCTTGGACTCCTGACCTCAGGTGATCCACCCACCTCGGCCTCCCAAAATGCTGGGATTACAGGCGTGAGCCACCACGCCCCACCAGTGCAGGTATCTTTTTGATATATCCATTTCGTTTTCTTTGGGTAGATATCCAGTACTGGGATTGCTAGATCGAAGGGCAGCTCTATTTTTAGTTCTCTGAGAAATCTCCACACTCTTTTCCATAGAGATTGTACTAATTTTCATTCCCACCAACAACGGATCAGCATTCCCTTCTCTCTGCAGCTCGATGAATTTATTGACTGAAGGCATGTTCTTTGCTTTCTAGGAGTTTAGAATCTGTTTGATACAAGAGCTGAAAATGACACAGAACAAATAGAATTGTAAAGTAGGCAGCTCAGTGAGTTCCTCCAGGGAGTGAATTTTTGTAAAGATCTTGCCCAAATTTAGCTAGAGCCTAGAAGACAGGGTAGACAGTGTTGTGAGATGAGAAGTAAGCAAGGATTCAATTATGAGGCCTTGGTGAGCAACTTGAAAGAGTTTGATGTCACTGGAGAACAAGGAGAAGACAAGGAATAGCCGTCAGGAAGGGAAATTGGCCATCCTTAAAACTAACCAGGGCAACACAATTACGCACACCCCATCTGTAGATTCCAATGCTAATTAGCCTCTTCACAGTTTTCAGACTCATCTGGATTTGTCACAGCCCAGCTCTGCCCTTTATCCACTGGGTTGACCTTATGCAAGTCAGTTAGGATCCGCAAACATCAATATCCTGGTGTGATTAACAGGAATTACAACAAAACCAACTTTATAGGGAGTTGTGAGATTTAAAAGACATAAGTACAGTACTTAGCATGTGACTGGAACAGAATATAAAGGTAAATTATAATGGCAGCAGTCAGTAGTGGTACTACTACAGTAGTAGCAGCAGTAGCGGTAGTTTTAGTAACAAAAATAGTGGTACAGATACTCTTTTAAATAATAGCATATAGGTGCTGCCCCCAGGATTGCTACTCTGGGAGTGTGTATTTGCACATACCGTTTCCTGAGGGCAGACTGCTGTGAAGTCTCCTCTTCGGGCTTCCTCTGTCACTGGCCTGGGATTGACAGCTGTTCAGCAGGGAGATCACAGAGCTGAAGGACCCACATGAAGAAGTGGGATCTGGAGGTGAGAAGGAAAGGGGAGGGTCAGAAGAGCCTGGAAGTCTAGGGAGAAAGAGGCTTTTCTTCCTGCATTTGGTGGTTAGCCATGTTTGTCCCCAACATAGCTGGCATGCAGGCACACATGTTAGCATGCAAGATTACACCTGTGAACACACGTGCACACACACATTGCTGATAAAATCTAGGGGAGAGACACTTGTGACAGAGTCCAAAAGCTATTCCTAGATCTCCCCCATCCCCATGTGGACCACGTAATAGATTAAAATACACTTTAAATGTAAGCTACAGGACCACATTCATGCATTTTCCTGTGCACCATTTGAGGGTGTGCATTTGGGCTCATGCTACACAGTTCTCCTCTCTCCAGCACTGCAGGTAGGTAGAGCCAGACATGTTGTTATTACTGCCACTGTCCTTGATTTGATGTGAATGTAGGAGGGACCCTCTACTGAAGTTATGAGAGTTCTGGATCTCCTTGGGTGATCAAAGTGGAGACACAAGGTGTGAAAAATGGAGGTCAACTTGGGGTCAATCCTCCCTGGAAATGTGTTTCTATATTTGAAACCCACCTTATCTAAAGAGCTATGAGAAAAGGCAGTCATTGTTGGATGCTAGGCTGTACACCTTCAAGGCTCTATGACCTGTCTAGCCTCTCTCCCCATCCTTACACATCCCCACTCCCCAAAGTCATTAGACTCTTCCTTACCTCTGCTATTTAGCTATGAATCTTTTCTCTTTTTTCTTTTTCTTTTTTTTGTTTTTTTGAGACAGAGTTTCACTTTTGTTGCCCAGGCTGGAGTGCAAAGGCACGATCTTGGCTCACTGCAACCTCCACCTCCAGGGTTCAAGCAATTCTCCTGCCTCAGCTTCCCAAGTAGCTGGGATTACAGGTGTGTGCCACCATGCCCAGCTAATTTTTTTTATTTTTAGTAGAGATGGGGTTTCTCCATTTTGGCCAGGCTGGTCTCGAACCCTTGATCTCAGAGGATCTGCCCGCCTCCACCTCCCAAGGTGCTGGGATTAAGGCGTGAGCCACCGCACCCCACCTAGGAATCTTTTTTTCTTAAGAGATTGGCACAGAGAAAGATTATTGGAACGATTTCAGTTTTTTCCTCCTGAGGAAGAAAAGACCAATGTGCTTTTGTTTCATGGCCCATTTCAGCTCGACATTACTGTGCATACTCCTGGCCTGACACCATTCAGGACCTGTAGCAAAGGTGGAGTCACTTCCAGGCACAAGAGTAGCAACTGGTTCCGTGCTCAGCTTGCAGAAATAAGTTTCCTTTCTTTCCAAATTCAGGGCCAGAGACTTCCAAGCTCTGGAGGTGAACTGCGGATGGCATGGCAAATTAAATGAGAAACAGGGTGAGCTGTAGCCATAACATGCATGACAGCAAAATGGGTAAAGAGGATAGAAGGCCTCGCACGAGAATTCTGCTGGGGCACCTGAGGCTTCAGTATGATTTCGGGACGTGAGTGTCAAAGTTTTAAAAGATAAAGGGATTTTAATGTAAAATGAAATAAGAATATATTGTTTTTTAAAATGAGTGCTAAACTCCATGAGTTCTTTTCCTTTTATCCAAATTGATTTAATTTTCAATATTGATTTCAATGACTACACGTTTGGATGATGTTGTGATGAAAACACATTTACCGAGAACCCTGTGATTGTTCTGCAAAATGAAGAGGAGCTGCAGAGGACTGTCCTAGGCAAGGCCAACTTGCCTGTAAGAGCTTTGGGAAACATTTAGTACTTCGAAGACGGAGGAAGTTAAGCTGTGGCTAAAGTACTTGCAGAAAGAGCCTATGAAAGTACAGGGGCAGCCTAGAGATGCAGCAATCAGACTATTCTAGAATAAGAGCTGACTTCTGGTTTACTGCCTACTTAGTAAACTATGGTATGCACGCAAACAGTGATGTGGCCGGGCACGGTAGGTCACGCCTGTAATCCTAGCATTTTGGGAGACCAAGACGGGCGGATCGCTTGAGGCCAGGAGTTCGAGACCAGCCTCTTTAACAGGGTGAAACCCCGTCTCTACTAAAAATGCAACAACAACAAAATTAGCTGGGTGTGGTGGTGTGTGCCTGTACTTGGGTTACTGAGGCAAGAGAATTGCTTGAATCCGGGAGTTCGAGGCTTCAGTGACCTTAGATCATGCCACTGTACTCCTCTCTGGGCGACAAAGCAAAACCCTGTATCATAAAAAAAATAAAAACAAAAACAAAAAAGAGAGAGCAAGAGAGACAGAGAGACAGAGAGATTCCTGACACTTTTCTTATTTATTTATTTAGAGACAAGGTCTTACTCTGTCGCTCAAGCTGGAGTGCAGTGGCATGACCTTGGCTGGCCGCAACCTGGAACGCCTGGGCTCAAGCAATCTTCCTGCCTCAGTCTCCCGAGTAGCTGGGACCACAAATGTGCATCACCGTGCCTGGTTAATTTTTTTTTTTAGTACCCAATGGGCAAAGGCTTGACCTTCTCTTGCTCTCACTGTCTTTCCTGCAAGCTAGAGTGCAGACACGATGGGGTAGCCAACCGAAACCAGGGGACGGAAGCCGTGTGTTGAGGCTGGCAGAACACCAGAAAGAAAAATCTGGATTCTTGATGATTGTGCAGTCTCCATTCCAGCCCTGGAGTGCCTTCCTGGATTTTGATGTGAGCGAGAAATAACCTACCGGCTTTGTAAAGGCACGGTGAGTCTGGATCTGTCACTTTCAGCAGCCAAACCATATCGTAACCCATACACGCACATGTTAGATTTCTTATGGATGGAAACTGTGACTAGTTCTTTTGCTCAAGAGAAGACAATGGCCTTTCTTGCTTTGCTTTTGCAACACACATCATAGACTATCCAACCCGAGGGACAATTTGGTTGGAAAAGCAATTGATTTAAAAACCAATTGGTTTAGTTGTACCAATTTTAAACAAAAATGGTAGATTTTGATGTTTCGCTTCTTTGGTGTAATTAGATTTCTGTAGTATCCAGGCAGCCAGTCATCAATAGTAAGAGATGTCTGTATTCCTCTGTGATGAATTAGACAGCCCTGTGGATTCATCTTTGGAAGTTGATAAGTCCATGTTCCAAACTAGACTGACTCTTGGATTTAATGAACACGGTAAAACAAAATGTATCATGAGCAAAAAGCATACTATTGTGTGCGGGCAACTACTTTAGTTTGTCGAAAGGGAATTTCTAGGAGGAAAAGATAGAGTTTTAAGGCAGACTTTAAAAAATCACTTTCCAGTTTCCTTAAATTTTGATTTTCTAACCCAGCTTACTGTATATAGGCAAGGTAGAAAAATGTAATTTATCCGAAGGATATTCCACCCAGAATTTCAGCTATATGTGAGCATTAGACAAATAGCTAAGATTCCCTGAATATTTATGTGTCCAGAGTGATGCTAGTGAAGGGGCTTCATTGTCTGGGGTAAATAACCAGGGTTCGTCCTCTCATGCCAAGAAGATTAAGGACATGGACACATACAAGGAGTGAGTTTTGGAGTGGAGGTTTAATAGGCTAAAGAAAGAGAAAGGAGAACAATTTTCTCTCGTGTGAAAGAGGGGCTCCTGAAAGGGAATTCCGGCCGGAATGGGAGTGCATCGGATTCTACAGACAGCCTTGAGGAGGCGGTGTCTGATTTACATAGTGCCCACAGGTGGGTTGGACCAGGAGTTCCGTTTACATAGCACACGGAGGAGGCTGGCAACCCCACCCTAATCTTATTATGCAAATGGGCTTTCCACTTGACTAGTGCCATGTTGCCTGCACCTCACTGTACACGCAGCTGACAAAGAGAAGGAAGATGGAGCCACCATTTTGACCATGCCTAGTCCTAGGTGGCCTTTTCCTATTGGCACAGCAGCTGGCAATCACCCGTGCAAGCTTCCAGCTTGCTTGTCTGTGTCTGCAGCTCGATTTTACAGGTTGCTCTTTCCTAGAAAAGAAAATGATTCTGGGGCTGCTTTTCATTAAAAGGAAAACCTTACCGAGGACTCCCTTACCCTCATTATCTGCCTAAGTAATTTCTTCTTTTTTTTTTTTTTTTGAGACGGAGTCTCCCTCTGTCGCCCAGGCTGGAGTGCAGTGGTGCGATCTCGGCTCACTGCAAGCTCCGCCTCCCGGGTTCACGGCATTCTCCTGCCTCAGCCTCTGGAGTAACTGGGAGTACAGGCGCCCACCACTACGCCCGGTTAATTTTTTGTTTTGTATTTTTAGTAGAAATGGGTCTTCACCATGTTAGCCAGGATGGTCTCGATTTCCTGACCTCGTGATTCAGCTGCCTCGGCCTCCCAAAGTGTTGGGATTACAGTCGTGAGCCACGCCCGGCCAGTGATTTCTTAACTCTTATATCGCTAGGGACTTCACATGCATTATGTCATGTAATCCTAACCATACAAGAGAGGTAGTAGCACTATTATCTACATTTTGCAGTTGAGGAAATTGACATGATTGGCAAACTTTACTCCTCTAGTAGTGGCACAGTCATGACTGGAATCTTAGCCTGACTTCTAAACTCTGAATCCAATGCTATATTGCATGTTGAGGCAAATGCTTAAAACCAATGAACTTTTTCTGCAGTGTTCCTGATAGCTTCTTTCTCTGGTCCAGTTATCATGACATTATTTTTACCTAGCACTTGCAAGTGTCTTGGTGTTAACGTAGAGACATTCACAGGCGAGAAGCTGGGAAAAAATGCAAAGAATAAAAGGATTATGTCAACATTGTCAACACATAGAAATATTTGACTTTGGTTTGTTTGTGACAGTGGAGGGTAGTTGATAGTAGTGATAGGAATGTTTTAATAGCGATTAGCCTCTTAATAGAACTAAATGACATCATAATATAGCAATGATGTTATTTTTTCTAAACAAATATGTTCACAAATGAATGTTGTATCTTTATTCCTGTAGGCCTCCTATTGATCAGAACACCTTTAGGACTCGTTTTTAAAGAGCCTCCAGACTGAGCATGGTGGCTCATGCTTGTCATCCTAGTACTTCGGGATGCTGAGGCCGGATGATCGCTTGAACTTGGAGTTGGAGTCTGCAGGGAGCTGCGATCAAGCCGCTGCACTTCAGCCTAGACATTCGAGTGAGGCCTTGCCTCTAAAAAAATAAAAGACTTTTCAAAGTCCATGCCAGGCTTGGCACAGTGGCTCACATCTGTAGTCCCAGCACTTTGGGAGGCTGAGGTGGGCAGATCCCTTGAGCCCAGGAGTTTGAGACCAGCCTGGGCAAGATGGCGAAACCCAATCTCTACCAAAAAAATACAAACATTAGTTGGGTGTGGTGGCGTAGGCACGTAGTCCCAGCTACTTGGGAGCCTGAGGCAGAATAATCACCTGAGTCCAGGAGTTGGAGGCTGCAGCGAGCTGTGATTGTGATTGCGCTGCTATGCTCCAGCCTGGGCAACAGAGCAAGACCCTGACTCAAAAAAACAAAAGCAAGAGACAAAGTTCATGCCAATCAAATTTTCTTTATGGATCAAATGCTGTATTGGCCCTTTGAAGGGACCTTTTTTGGCCAAATGTCATTTAGAAACAAGACTAGTGAATAAAGTGAGGGTACAAGCTACAGAATTCTATCTGATTCTTTAAATGAAACCTAGGTGTAAAATAATGAGACTCATTTTCTTAGGTTGTGAGTGGCTCTGAGGATACAGTTCTGGAAATACTTTAAGCATGACAGTAATATTGAAATAATTGTAGTTTTCTGATAACAACTTTAAAAGAACATTGGGATAAATGGACCTTTGGGATGCTTATCTTAAAAAAGTAACAAAATGCAGAAAATGAATTTATAGACATTGTAATTGTAGAAACTGACAGCTTCCTCTCTGGCTAAAAGTCTTCCAGTAACCAAATTGCTTATCTATTTGCATCTCAATTGGTCCCTGAATAGCCCGAAAAATTCCTCCTCCACTTTCTCTACTTCTCTATTTTAGACTTAAAAAAATTCAGCATGTTTTACTTTGTGACTCCTAAAGAGTTACTGGTCTTCCTGTTTAATTCTCCGATGTTCTGGGAAATATGTGAGATTTAAAATCTAGCGATAAAGAGACGTGACAGACATCAGAAGACATGTCACACTCAATTTCCAAAGGGCAGAGTACAAGACTTAGCTATTCTCATTCCAAACGTGTGACATTGGTCCTGTACCGATGTTGATATCCAAGACCAACAGAAGGATAGCCGAAGAGAATAGTCCCTGATAAGAGTTCAGTTCTCTGCCTGCAGCCATCTGCAAACTGAAGTCTGTGGATAAGCACCCCATAAATTGTAACATGAACAACCCATCCTCCAGTTTTAGGGGGAAGTCAGCTTACACCAGTTGCACAGATAACAGGTTTTCAAGAAGGAGAGAAATTGTTATGAACACACTCCCTTCTTTCTTCCTGAGCTCCCTGCTGTGCAGCAGGAACTGGCAAAAACAATGACAAATCATCTCCAGTTTCTGCAAATCACTCTCCCTAAGAGCTAAAATCAACTGTGCAAACCCCTTCCAAGCTACGTAGGAGTGTCATGTTTAGACCATTCATCACTGTCCCTTACACTGGAGGGGTTTTTCGTGGATGGTGTTACTTCCTGAGCCAGCCTTTTCACTGTCACCAAGATTTATGCCTTATTATTCTCTTGGCTAAAGGGTGCCTCAAATTTCCTAAGGTCTTTTTCTTCCAACAGGATGAGTAGGAAGAGGATAACTCCTATTCGGAGCTGTGCTTTATTTTTTTCTTTGAATTGTGAGTGATCTATGCTCTTCCTCCTCTTCAGTTGTCACCATAATTGATGGGCTTCTAGATATATTGGTTCAATGAAGACCCTATCAACATGACACTAACTGGGGCATTTGGTTTAGTCCTTGAAAAAAGTAGTTACTTTAGTGGAGAAAACATTGATTCAACTGCTGATTGATTGAATAGAATTTGTCAGAGTAACCCCTGAACTGTGAGCACATAACCCAAGGAACATGGTACTTCAGTGTTATGGAAAGGAAATCTGGAAACTTTTCAAAATCTCTCCTTAACAGGGTACCTTCCTCCCATACACTCCTGTAGCATAGCAATTCTAGTCTTATTTCTGCCGAGTCAAATGTGCTTGTAACTATCCTCTATTTCTTTTTGTGAACCAGCTTTCAGACTAAGTTAAATATGAGATCTGAGAACTTAGTCCTAACAACCCCTTTTAATGAATACCTAGTAAACTGTGTTCACTGGGCCTTATATCATAGACTATCCAACCTGAGGATCCATTAGGTTGGAAGAGTAGTTGACTTAAAACCCAACACAAATGCCATGGCAGACACTATAGGTAGCCTATTAACTTATCATTTCTCTAGCCTCCTTTACAAACCAAGATGTTGTGTCATATGGTTGCAGTGTGCTTCGTGGATCATCCGCTATCCCAGGAGTGAATGCTGGCATGACAATTTCGCACCCCTTCTTACACCAGGTTGAGGTATGGGCTTGGTGCATAACTGTAGTCAATGAGACATGAGAGGGACTCTGCTGGAAACATTCTGAGAACATCTTCCTGCCCTAATAAAAATGGATACAAAAGCAGCCTGGGCAACATAGTGAGACTCTAAAAAAAAAAAAAAAGTTTAAAAGTTGACTGAGTGTAGTGATGCACACCTGTGGTCCCGGCTACCGGGGAGGCTGAGGTGGGAGGATTGCTTGAGCCCAGGAGATGGAGGCTACCGTGATCTATGATTGCACCACTGCACTCCAGCCTGGGCAACACTGCAAGACTCTGTCTCTAAAATAAATAGATAAATAAAATAGATACAGGAGGAACAATGGTCCTTTTCTGCCTCTGGACAAGTCTGTGAGTTTGGAAGCTACTGTAGCCTTTTTGCCACCATTGGTGGAGGAGGAAGAATGGGGCCAGGAGTGGCATGGTTGGGGGCGGGTTCCAGCAAGCCGAGGATGACAGAGGAGAAAGTGAAAAGAAACTTCTACCTTTGAAGGTATGACAGAAGTGGAGGTGTGATATAAAATGTTGTGTCTTAGATGTGGGGCAGAGGAAACTATTCCAATGCAAATTTGCCTATAATGGGCTTGACCCTGCCAGCTCATAAAATTAAGGTGCTGTGATTTAGAAGAGAACTTGGGGGGTAAGATATTTTTATGGAGTCGTAGAACTGCTGTAGATCAACAAACACAAGACTGGGAATCTCAGTGGCTTTGGGAAAGATTATTTTGGAATGACTTTATTTCTTCTTATTTTGGGACAGACGTGTGATGAGGGGATTCTCTGTGGTTGAGTGTCTGAATTTTTGTGTATCCAAAGGGAACAGAGAAATCTCTGAGCTGGAGATTCACACCCAGTGTTTAGTCATTTTTCAGCAGGCAACACTAGATTCTGGTCACAAATCTCTGAAGAAAATAGTCACCTTCCCTCAGCCCCATTTACTTAGCCCATTAAGAGGTGGGAAGCATCTCCCAATTTTCTTTGCCCCCCTTCTCCTGAATTACTTTGTCTGGTACAGTGAGAGAGTACAGCTGACAATCTGTGTTTTCTCTTGTGTGGGAGCAGCCTCCCTTTGATCACAGCCCTTGACTTGATGGCGGCTGGCCACATCCCAAAAGGAAGAAACAGGATAGGGCAGGTCATATTTATTTTAGAGGAACCGAAAAGGGTGGGGAGAACCTTGACAGCAGATGAACACGTATGTCATGGGGCAGGATGAGGTAGAAGCCTGGAAAACGTAAAACAGAAAGACAGGATTGAAAGACTCGATCATCCCAAAGTGTCACCGTTCATAAGGACCAGAAACACCACCAGGATGGATGCATACGCTTTTGTGAGATTTTGTGACGGCCAGGGGAAGGGTGGCCAGAAATCAAAGGATTCACTTCCCTCACTAGCACAGTTTCCCAGTCCTGAATTCCCTGTGCATTATGATAACTGGATTCTTGTTTCATTCCTTGCAATGCCAACACTAACACACACTGTGCATTAGGCAAATACTGTAGATAGGCCTTCTCCCAAACAGCTGTCTCTTGTCTTGTTTTGAAAGCATGACCTTATGTAAATCAACAGGAAAATCCCTCTGCCTGTCTCCTGGAGCAAAGAGTAGCCCTGTAACCCCCTTTCCATGAAGTGGAACTGAAGTCATTGCAGGTGCACTGAAGGATCCTGCTGTGGGCCCTCAGGGAGCCATCTGTTTGTTAGAGCATGGGATGGCCTTTGCTTTGGGAGACACAGATGGGTGGCGGTTGGCTTTTAGGCCAGGTCAGGTCACTAAGCTTGTTTCCTCTGCAACTGTAATCAAATAACTCATGCCTGACTCTGGTTAAAGAACTTTTTATTTAGAAAATATTTGCTATCATGGGAGGATGCTGTGTGAGTTGCATGCATCTCATCGCTCATCTCTGATTTAGAATTTAGAGATTCCTCAGAGATTTTTGATTTGGTTGGGTGTTCCATTTTCTGTGTCTGGACAGGTTGACTTGCTGCAAATATAGAGAAATAATTTTCCTCCCAAATGGCTCTCTTTCTTTTCTTTTTTTTTTTTTTTTTTTTTTTTTTTTTTTTTTGGAGACAGAGTCTTGCTCTATCGCCTAGGCTGGAGTGCAGTGGCGTGATCTTGGCTCACTGCAAGCTCCGCCTCCTGGATTCATACCATTCTCCTGACTCAGTCTCCCCAACAGCTGGGACTACAGGTGCCCACCACCACGCCCAGCTAATTTTTTTGTATTTTTAGTAGAGACAGGGTTTCACCATGTTAGCCAGGATGGTCTCGATCTCCTGACCTCATGATCCACCAGCCTCGGGGCCCCCCAAAGTGCTGGGTGCGTGAGCCACCGCACCCGGCCTGTCTTTTTTATTTTTATTTTTTGAGATAGGGTCTTGCTATGTTACCCAGGCTGGCCTTGAACTTCTGGCCTCAAGAGATCCTCCCTCCTCAGCCTTCCAGGTAGCTGAGATTATAGGTGTGAGCTCCTATGCCCACCTTGGTTCTCTGTCTTGAATGACGAAAATGTGAATTGCTGAACCTGGAGTAAACTGGGTTTGAGGAATGAAAAGGACCTTTTAATTATTAGACAAATAATTCCTACAAGTAAAATTCCTTCAAGAGATTCTGGAGGACTATTGATGAAGTTTTGTCATTTTGTTAAATACTGAAAAATATATGTCCTATTATTTTAATCCTTCTAACATTGCCTTTTGAGTAACAGACGTATAGAAACATTTCTACATCCGTACATTTGAGTTTAATGAATGAATAATATTTGGGTGAAGTGTTTTGTTTAGGTGTTCCTCCTTCTCGCTTCTTGGTAACATAAAACAAAAATAAAACCCTAAGCTCCCCATCTGACTGAATAGACGCCTTCTCTCAGCCAACGGGAATCTACAGAAAAGACTGGTTCTGGCCGTGATGGGAAGGGAGGGTCAGGCAGGCTTCATTCTACCCTCTTCTCTTTGGTATTCAGGCACAACTGACTAGCATTAACATTAAAACAGATTTTAAGACGGACGGAACAGACTTTTGTAGCAATAAGATACTAAATTCAAACCTGACTCTAGGTTGCATCACAAGACAGATAGTAGACCCTGAAAGAAATCAAAGTATTTTTACCCCAAAATATATTTGACATATTTTGAAATGACCCTGCAAAGTAAGGGAAATTCTTTACATTCTGTAAAGAATTCCTTTCCCTTTCTAGGTCTTCTCCTGATCCTGAAGAAATTAGCTGAGAGTCTAGCATCTTTGAAAAGTCCACATAGAAAACATTTGCCATCTATTGCCTCAAGAGTGGCCACCTATGAGACTTCATCTACAAAATAAGAACTCTGGTCTCCAGAACCCCTTATCTTAACCCACACACTCCTCCAAGTCCTTAGATAATAACTTAATTCTTTCAACAAATTGCCAATCAGAACATCTTTGAATCTACCTATGACATGTAATCTCCTCCCCTGCCCTGCTGCTTAGAGTGGTTCCACCTTTCCAGACTGAACCAGTGTATACTTTGGTATTGATTGATGTCTTATGTCTCCCTAAAATGTATAAAACCAAGCTGAACCCAGCCACCTTGGACACATGTTCTCAGGACCTCCTGAGGCTGTGCCATGGGTCAGGGTCCGTACCTTTGGCTCAGAATAAATCTTTTCAAATATTTCATGGAGTTTGACTTTTTTTTTTTTTTTTTTTTGTCAACAGTCACTATGAGGAAAAGACGTTACAAACCCAGTACTCATCGTGTCTTCATTGTAGACAATTTCTGTGCTCTATGTAGAAGAATCTGGATATGATGTCAAAGTCTAAACTTGGTATACAAAAGCACTAGAAAGTTGGATATGCTTTGCAGAAAAGATTGTTTGCTTTATCAGTTTATTAATTGTGAGATTTAATTAAATAGTAAGAACTCACAATAGTATTTTATTTTTTATAATGTTACTGGCGTGTACTTATTGTAATGACATGTGCTTACTGTAGAACATTTAAAAATTTCAAAAAACATAAAGAAAAGAATAAATACTACCAGCAATCTGAATTTTCAAAACATAAACACTACTAAAATTTTGGTATGCTTTCTTTCAGTGTTTTTATATACACATAAATAATTAAAAAATTTATACCATATTTTATATATAATTTTGTGTTTTTTTTGCATAATAACCTTACAGTGCTTTTAAATTATTAAAATTTAATTTTCTTTTTTTAATTATACTTTAAATTCTAGGGTACATGTGTACAACATGCAGGTTTTTCATATATGTATACATGTACCATGTTGGTGTGCTGCACCCATTAACTCGTCATTTACATAAGGTATATCTCCTAATGCTATCCCTACCCCCTCCTCCCTCCCCACAATAGGCCCCGGTGTGTGATGTTCCCCTTCCTGTGTCCAAGTGATCTCATTGTTCAGTTCCCACCTATGAGTAAGAACGTGCGGTATTTAGTTTTCTGTTCTTGCGATAGTTTGCTGAGAATGATGGTTTGAAAATTTAATTTTCAAGAAACCTTTTGGGAATTATCTGGAGTATATCAGGTCATTCAGTTTATATTTGTTCAAGTTAAGAAAGTTTATGATTCTGTGTTTTGTGAAGGAAGCTTCCTTTATTGTAATTTCCTTTTTTTCTTTTTCTTTTTTTTTTTTTTTTTTTTTGAGACGGAGTCTCGCTCTGTCGCCCAGGCTGGAGTGCAGTGGCCGGATCTCAGCTCACTGCAAGCTCCGCCTCCCGGGTTCGCGCCATTCTCCCGCCTCAGCCTCCCGAGTAGCTGGGACTACAGGCGTCCGCCACATCGCCCGGCTAGTTTTTTGTATTTTTTTAGTAGAGACGGGGTTTCATCGTGTTAGCCAGGATGGTCTCGATCTCCTGACCTCGTGATCCACCCGTCTCGGCCTCCCAAAGTGCTGGGATTACAGGCTTGAGCCACCGCGCCCGGCCTCTTTTTTTTTTTTTGAGATGGAGTCTCACTCTATCACTAGGCTGGAGTGCAGTGGCACGATCTCAGCTCACTGCAACCTCTGCCTCCCAGGTTCAAGCGATTCTTCTGCCTCAGCCTCTCAAGTAGCTGGGACTACAGGTGCATGCCACTACGCCTGGCTAATTTTTGTATTTTTAGTAGAGATGGGGTTTCACCATGTTAGCCAGGATGGTCTCGACCTCTTGACCTTGTGATCTGCCCACCTTAGCCTCCCAAAGTGCTGGGATTACAGGTGTGAGCCACCGCGCCCGGCTACTGTAATTTCCCTAATCAAACAAGAGTTATATGAAGATCCAATGTCTTCTCCATGATTTTATTATTATTTTTTTCCTAAAAGTCACTTAACATAACCTTTGAACTTGAAATTCTTAAGAGACATTCACTGAAGTCATATGAATTCATTGTTCCTGTTCTGAAAAATATATTTTTCGAAATGAGGTTTAAGCAATAATTCATTGATGTCTGAAGTTTACACAAGATGGCTTGGCCAAAATCCTGCCAGCCAGATTGCATCCTGGTTAAGGGAAGACCTCTACCAGGGCTCCAAGATCCTGTTTAAGCTCTTTGCAGGAAGGGTCCTGTCTAATACCCATATTATCATAGGAGCTCAAGGAATGTGTATGGCATGACTGAATAGCTTGTTTGGCTTACAGAAGGTGAGGGCATCTTCTGCCCTGGAGGAGGGGAAAAGAGGTAGAAATGAACAGAGAATCAAAGAGAGAAAGAAATCATAGAAAGGAGAAACTAAACAGAAAGAAGTTGTAGTAGTTATTAAAAATGTGTATAAATTGTTTAACACTCCTCTCATTGGGTGGGGGGTGTCTTTGTCCCCTTCCCTTGAATCCAGGCCGATTCTGTGACTTGCTTGTAATCAACAGAATGCAGTGGAGGTGGCACTTTTAACTTCCGAGGTTTGGTCATAAGAGGAAGTGCAGCTTTCATCCTGTCTAATGAGACATTTGTTTTTGGAGCTCTGAGCTGCCATGTAGAAAATGTGACCACCCAGAGGCCTCCATGTTGTAAGGAAGCCCAAGCCACTGGGGGAGGCCTTGGCTGTTGGTCCGATCAACATCCCCAACTGAGGCCCAATGGACCACCAGCTTCAACCCCCTTGGGTGACCAAGACAGACACCTCACTTGATTCCAGCATCCAGCCATCCAGTCGCTCCCCGTGCTTAAGTCTTCACAGTTGAGGCCACAGGCATCTCGGAACAGAAACCAGCCACTGTGTCCTTTTTGAATTCCTGACCCCTAGAATTTATGAGCATAATAAAATGGTGGCTTTGCTCCACTAGGTTTTTGAGTGGTTTGTTACACAACAGTAAATAGAAGGGAAACAAAGAAATGGATTGGGTCTGGGGAGGATGTGGAAAATCTTCCAGAGTATATTTCTCTCTGAACTTGTTATGTAGTAAGCTGTCAAGGAAATCAAAAACAGTGAAATAATTTTATGATATAGAAGAATGAACAGTGCTTGATTATGTTTCAAAGCACCTCAATCATCTTTTTTTCATTTAAAATGATATTAAATGTATCTATTACGTAGTAAATAAATTATTCATAATAATAATAATAAATAAAACAATTTTTCAAGGCTAATTGTTTTATTCTTGGTTAATACAAGAAAAGCAGATACCAGAAGTTATTATTTAAACACTAAAAGAGGGTGTTATAGGAGCACAGAAGGCTTAATGGAAAAATACATAAATAAAAGAGGGTGCTATTTGATGATAAAAATATTTAGTAATAAATTCTAAATTTTCTGAGTGAAAAAAGGAAAACTAAGACCTTAAAATCCTGCTCCTTACTTTTATACATATCTTTTATTAAGTACCCACTATATGCCAGGTTTTCTGCCAGGTGTGGGGGCTACAGAGATGAATAGGAAATGAACCCTGTTAATTGTAGCAGGCGTTGGCACTGTGGTTAGCATTGCCTTTAAAAATATCTGCTCTTTTTACTTTATGACTCAGATCAAATCTGTAACTCATCCTTTTAAGAAATGATAAACGAAAGCATTGACTTTTACCTGTCACAGCCCCAGCATATCTGAGCCCATCAGGTAATTTGGGTAGAACATAAGGGCCTGTGAGCCTTCATTCAAAGTTCAAGGAAGAATTGCAAATCATGTTTTTTGAGTAACTGGACTGAATGTTTGTATTTCTCCTTCAACCAAATTCATACATACGCTGAAATCCTAACTGCCAATGTGAGGCTATTTGGAGGTGGGAGCTTTGGGAAGTAATTAGTTTAGTTGAAGTTGTAAGGGTAGGGTCCCCATGGTGGGATTAGTTCCTTATTATAAGAGGAATGGACACAAGGAGCTTGCACTCTCCACTGCAGGAGGATACAGTGAGAAGGCGGCCGTATGTAAGCCAGGAAGGGAGCCCTCCTCAGAACCTGGCCATGCCAGCCCCTGGTCTGTATATGTAAGGTCTGTAAGAACATGATCAGTGTTTTTCTCCTATTTCCATCCTAGGAAGAGTCGGATAGAGTGCCTGGCACCCAAAAAGCTCTCATGAATGATTTCTTAAATGAAATTTAAATAACATTAAAATAACAATATCCTTGGAAAGCGTTTCTTCCTTTCTATGTTGTTTCCTTTTTTCTTATGATTTCTATAAAATATTTTATTTTTACAAGTAATTTAAATTTAACATTAAATCTATTGTTCATGGATGTAATACATGCACATAGTTTGAAAGCTGGAATAGTGTTAAAAGACTTACAACAAAAACAGTGGACTGGTGATCCCACCTCCATTTTTCCCTCCCCATACTGCTTCACAGAAGCAATCACTTTCAACTTTTCAGTGCTTTCATGTGGTTTCTGAGAAGAGGTGCTATTGGACTTTAATGCCCTTTGATATTGCCTTCTGTATATAATCCTAAAATACTGTAACCCTAAGCAATGACTTAAAAGATAACTTTATATTTGATACTAAAAGCAGACAAATTGAAAGATGTAGAAAAGTAAAAACAAATGGTAATTCTATTAACCAGGGATAAAGTTTTCTACATATAATGGTGTGTTTTCTTCTTTTTTTAACAAAATTGAGATTATATATACTTGATATATACACAATTTGAGATATGTGCAATTTGAATCATGTCACTAAAATTTTTTTCCAGAATATTTTTTTGGTAATCGTAATATTTCTTTAATTTAAGTAATAAACTCAATGTTGAGGATTTTTAGATTGTTTCTAAATTTTCCTGGTCCTAAAAATGCAATCATAAATATCACCATCATTATATGCAAGCCTTTTCTCAGTCTGATCTTTTCCCTGAGATGAGCTAGAGTCCTAGAAAGGAAGATTCAAGGGGATGTCATTGTTCCCTGCCCTGGTACAGGGGTGGTAGGCAACAGATTCTTACTTGGTATTTCTAGATTGTTTTCCAGGGATTTTACACCAAATTACACCAAAGGAAATGGTGGGAATGTTTGGATCCTCAATAGAATGATGGGTTTGAGGTATATATTAGACAGTAGTGATCATTCTGAAATATTCTGAGACTTGTAACCACAGAGCTTCACATAAACCCCGGGGTGAGACTGGAGAAGTGGATTATTAAAGGAATGACTTGTGAGTTGTCAAAAAGAAAGCAGTGCTCACCAGCAGGTCTTCCCTAAGAACAAGTTGGTCATACTAACTTCTTTTGGTGACAGAGTCTGTAGGGAATGATATAGTGTTTCTGGATTTAAACAAGGGATTTGACAAGATTACTCATGTTAAACTCATGGGTGAAATGGAGGAACATAGTGAAATATAACCCTAATACGAAAGGTAAGAAGGATGTGGTTTTTACACTCTAGAACTTAAACTTGAGCAGAAGTCATAGGGAAACCTATTTTAGCTTAACATTAAGATTCTTAGTGCAAGACCGGGTGTGGTGGCTCATGCCTGAAATCCCAGCACTTTGGGAGGCTGAGACAGGAGGATCATCTAAGGTCAGGAGCTGGAGACCAGCCTGGCCAACACGGTGAAACCCCATTTCTACTAAAAAATACAAAAATTAGTCAGACATGGTGGTGGGCAGCTGTAATCCCAGCTACTCGGGAGGCTGAGGCAGGAGAATCTCTTGAACCTGGAAGGCGGAGTTTGCAGTGAGCCAAGATTTTGCCACTGCATGCCAGCCTGAGTGACAGAGTGAGACTCTGTCTCAAAACCAACAACAACAACAGCAACAACAAACAAGACTCTTCGTGCAGAAGCAACTGCTCCCAGAGGGAAATAAAAACGCGTCTATTGTTGGAGATAATTAAATGCAGGTTGACTAACACTTGTTCAGGGAGACCTAGAGGGGATGTGAGTACTGGATACATGTTAGAATCCAATGACCTTTATTTTGGAGTCTTTAGGATTTGTTATTTTTTTTTTTCCTTTTGAGATGGGATCTTACTGTGTTGCCCAGGCTGGCTTCATTGCAGCCTCAAACTCCTGGGTTCAAGCAATTCTCCTGCCTCAGCCTCCTGAGCAGCCAGGACTACAGGTGCACACCACCATGCCTGGATAATTTTTAAATTGTTTTGTAGAGACGGGGTCTTGCTATGTTATTCAGACTTGTCTTGGACTCCTGGGCTCAAGTGGTCCTCCTGCCTTGGCCTCCCAAAGTGCTGGGATTACAGGTGTGAGCCACTGCACCCAGCCAGGATCTGTGATTTTTGCTATAGCCAGAGGCATGGTTGGATGAGATATGCCCCAGTTCCCAGATATGGCTTGTGCCACATAATCAAGCCATGTTCTCATGGGCAGGTCACCATGGGTATTAAAAAAGAGTGCCAATGGATAAGGGTAAAGCTGTCTTAATCACAGGAACAGTCTAAAGAAACAGTAAAGAAACATGTGCCCTACTCATAGTGACTCAACGTCTCATCACATTAAGTCCTGGACAGCTTGGGTATAGTTAAAAGCCATTTTCCTGGGTGGATCACCAGGCTGCTCAGCAGGGGGCAATACAGCACAGTTCAAGAAGGCTATAATGTCACCCTAACATCACAGACCAGTCAAGGTGATCTTAACCTGAGGGCAGAAGGATGCACTCAGAGATCATGTCAGGTTCCTGTCTGTCTCATAATTCCAAGACACAGTAACTCAGTGACCCAGAAAAAAACAAGGATTTCCCATGAAACCAGGACTCTGAGCCAAAGCTGACCACCCACTGTCATCAAGCCCCTTGGGAAGGGGAGCAACGCTCTTTGTCTCCGAACCCTACAAGTAGCAGCTCTGGCCTCTTGGCCTCAGAGCTTCTGCGTGTGCTCTCCGAATGCTCTGGGAGGAAATAGCCTGAACTTTGGATGTGGCTAATAGCATTCTCATGACTTTCTCACTCGAGGCTTGCCCCATCACCCGTACTGATCAGGGCTGGAAGTTTGGAGTCTGGATGGCTGACTTCCTGCAGACAGAGCTGAGAGGCTGAGCCACAGCCAGCAATTCATGGAGGTCACCAGGTCACTGTTCTCTTCTGTGTTCTTGTCCCCTGAAGCAGCATTTTGAGTAAACAGCTCTTTCCTCTCACAAACCAAGACATGAAAAATATTTCTGGGGTCCAGCTTGCTGCCTTCCTGGTCCTGTTTCCTGTGCTCTGTTCGTACACTCCCTCTGATTTCTGTCCTTTTAGGGTGTATCGTCATAACTAATAAGAAGAGAGCAAATAGGCTACAACACTAATACTGCTCCATTTCGGGAAGGCTCTAAGTTACAGGAATCTTTTGTGTTTGGAAAGATACTGTGTTTTCTTAAAGGTATTTCCCTTGCAGCAATCAAGATTTTTAAAAATTCCACAAAGAAATATTTCCATTCTCGGTCATGCTTGAGATCATGCATCACTTAGAATTGGATGAACATAATTAAAACAAGCAGGAGATTCAAATGCATGCAGGAATATCAAGACTTCTGAATGCCAGTGCAGGAATATAAAGTTGGCATCTCTCATCAGCAATGCCTCTGTTCTGTTTTCCCAGCTTTATTGACTCCATCAATGGCTACACACGTCTGCCCAACCAACAGGCCGGCATGCAATTGCTAACTCTACACAGATCCCCAGATTTTTGATGATGATGATTTCTTTACGTAGGACAAACAAACATAAAATGCTTGGAGGAAAAAAATGTTCTTAGAATGTAAATAACGTTTTGCATACCAGTCTGGCTGCTGCAATGATTAAAACTCATTCTGTTTCTTGTTTATTCCAAGTTCATTGCTTAGAAACCACTGAACACAGAGATACAGAATAAGTTATCTACTCTTTTAGCCTTCTCTTTGTGAATAATTTATGTGATTATTTTCCTTTTTTTTTCTTTTTACTTAATGTGTGTTTCCAGAGGTGGAAAAATTTGGTATTTTTCATCCTCTGTTTCCCAGTTCATTGATCTGAACTCAATGGCAATGATTTCATTATTTTGAGATTCAATTCCTCAGGGGCATCTTAGCTTCATCAGGCTATCATTATTTCTTACCCAAATGTGTAAGAGTTTTCTTAACAGTTCACCTGAATATAAGTTGTTTTTCGCTTGATATTTTTAAGACTCTCTCTCTCTTTGATTCTGTCTTTCAGTAGTTTGGCTATGATAGGTATACATATGGATGTGTTTGTATTTATGCTACTTGGATTTGTTAAGCTTTTTGGATCTATAGATTAATGTTTTTCATCAAATTTATGAAGTTGGTTGCCATCAGCTCTTCAAATATGTTTTCCTGCCTCCTCCCTCACCTTTTTTCTCTCTTTTTTCTTCTTGGGTCCCCACTAAATGTATGCTGATACTTGATATTGTCACCCAAGTCCCTGGGCCTCTGAATATTTTTTTTTCAAACTCATTTCTCTCTGTTCTTCAGATAGAATTATTTCTATTATTCTATTTTCAAGACTATTGATTATTCTGACATTTCAAATATTCTGCTGAAACCCTTTATTAAATTTTTCATTTCAGTTATGCTTTTCAACTTCAAAATTTCCATTTGGTTCTGCCTTGTAATTGCTTAAATCTCTTCATTGAGATTTCCTAAGCCCTGAGTCATTGTCATCGTACTTCCCTTTAATTATCTTAAACATGATTTTCTTTAGTTCTTTAAGTATATTTTTGACTGCTACTTTGAAATCTTTCCCTGCTAACTCCAACATCTTGGGGGTGCTCAGAGATAGTTTCTCTTGTCAGCCCTTTTTTTCCTGAGTGTAAGTCGTGTCTTCTTGTTTCTTTGCAAGTCTCATTGAAGTTCTGACTTTTTTTCTGAGGGTTGTTGTGGTGGTAGTGTTTCTGGTTTTTCTTTAGTAACTTGCCTTGAAGGAATCTGTAAATTCTGCCCCTCCAGCATTGCGCAGACCCTGCTTTTCTTGCTTTTATTTCTAAGTCTGGTTTTTGAGTAGTTGCTCCTTTGTTCGCACAGCTTATGGTCCAGCTGAAGATCCACCAGTGGTTGTGCTCCAACACCTCAAGCCTATAAGAAGCGAATTCAGGCCGAGAGCAGTGGCTCACACCTATGGTTGCAGCACTTTGGGAGACTGAGGCTGGTGGATCACTTGAGGTCAGAAGTTTGAGACCAGCCTGGCCAACATGGTGAAATGCCATCTCTACTAAAAATACAAAGATTAGCAGGGTGTGGTGGTGCACACCTGCAATCCCAGCTACTTGGAAGACTGAAGCAGGAGAATCATTTGAACCTGGGAAGCAGAGGTTGCCGTGAGCCGAGATTGTGCCACTGCACTCCAGCCTGAGTGAAAAAGCGAGAGTCTGTCTCAAAATAAATAAGTAATAAATGAATAAAAATAAAAAAGCAATTTCAAACTTCAAGCTATTACATCTGCCTGGGCTTTTATTCCTGCATGCTCTTTTATGTCTCCTCTGTGCATGGGAACAGGATCTGTACAATGGCTCGAGATGTGTGAATGGCTTGGGTTCTGGTCTCTGCTGTACGTTCAAATCACTTCTTATCAACCTGGGATATATGGAATGCTTGCCAAGTTTCCTAGGGCTGTGTCATCGCTTGGAAATCCCTGTTAAATCCCCAAGTTATCTGCCTACCTGTTGTTGTTCCCAAGCCAGACATCAACCTCAGACTACTGGAGTCACTGGCTCTTCCTTTCACTTGTCAATGTGAACAAAGACCCCATTAACTGGCAATGCTTCAGGTAAAGGAAACTCACTCTGAAGGCAACTGCAAAGCTGCTAGTTTCCACGGCACCTGAAGAGTTTGGGGGGTGGGGAGAGATGGGAGCAGCCCTGGCCAAGAAAGCCACTGTTCTTATCCAAAAGTTAGTAGTATTCACAAATAAATGCTTTTCAATGTGCTGTATGACTTTGATTAAATTTCAGAATGCAGGAGTTGGTGGGTTTTGCCAGTTTGGTCCAGTTTTATAGTTGCTTTTGGGAGTAAGGATTTGTTGACCTGTCACTCTGTCGTGCTGGAAGTCAGATGCCTCTCTCTGGCTTCATGTTTACCACTTTTCCCTCATTCACTGTGCTCTGGCCCCACTGACATTCTTGTATATGTTGAGCATACTAAGTCAATTTCTCCTGCATGTCTTTGTGATGGTTAATTTTATGTGTCAGCTTGTCTGAGCTAAGAGCTGCCCAGAGAGCTTGTAAAACATGATTTTTAGATGTGTCTGTAAGAGTGTTTCCAGGAAAGATTAGCATTTGTATCTGTAGACCGAGTAAAGGAGATCCCCTCTCACCAACATGAGGGGTCTGGGGGGCTGGGAGGATCATCCAATTGGTTGAGGGCATCAAATAGAACAAAAAAGTACAGAAAGGACACATTTTTGCCTCTCTTTTGTTAAGTTGGGCCATCCATCTTCTCCTGCCCTTGGATATCAGAGCATCCAATCCTGAATCTTCAGATTCTGGGGCTTAGAGAGGCACCCCTGCCTCCCTGCTTCTCCCCAGTTCTCAGGTCTTTGACCTCAGACTAAGAGTTACATCAGGGGCTCTCCTGGCTCTCAGACCTTTAGACTTGGACTGAACTATGTAACTGGCATTCCTGGTTCTCCAGTTTGCAGGTGGCATATTGTGAGATTTGGTCTTCATAACCTCATGAGCCAATTCCTATAATAAATCTCCTCTTGGCCGGGTGTTGTGGCTTATGCCTGTAATCCCAGCACTTTGATAGGCCAAGGCAGGCAGATTGCTTGAGCCCAGGAATTTGAGACCAGCCTAGGCAGCATGGTGAAAACCCATCTCTACAAAAATTTAGCTGGGCATGGTGGCATGCACCTGTAGTCCCAGCCACTCGGGAGGCTGAAGTGGGAGGACCATCTGAGCCCAGGAGGTAAAGGCTGCAGTGAACCATGATCATGCCACTGCACTCCATCCTGGATGACAGAGTGAGACACTATCTCCGGAAAAAACAAAACAAAACAAAAACAAACCAAAAAACCTCCTGTTAGGTCTCTCTGTCTATCCTGTTGGTTCTTTTTCTCTGGAGAAACCTGAGTAATACAACTTTTATACTTTAAGTTTCTGAGAAAGTTCTTTCTCCATATCTTACTTCATTATTTCTTTATCTTTCTCATTATTCAGATTTCAGTTCAAATGCCACCTTCTCAGAAAGGCCTTCCTTAACCATCTCTTTAAAATAGCCTTTTGCTCTCTCTTCAGATCCATGTCTTTATCTTGCTTTATTTTCCTCATAAGAAGCATCAATATTATGTTATTAATCATTTTTTAGTTATCTTTTCTCTCAAGCTTCAAAAAGTAGGAATTTTGTCACATTTACAGCTGTATCCCCAGCACCCAGAACAGTTCCCAGCATGTCGTATATCTCAACAAGCATTTGTTGAGTGAGTTGACAACGAAGTTGAACTTTGTCCTCTACATATGACTGAAAGTCATTTTTCTTATTTGAGTTTCTTCTCATATGTAGAGGACAAAATTTGACGCATGCCTGAAAGTCATTTTTCTTTTTCTTGTTCTGAAAATGTTTGCTTATGTCCAGTCTTAAAATTGGAGCTCTTTCAGGACACCACAAATGTCTTCACAGACAATGGGAGTTTTTTCTCAAGTACAAGGCAAGAGTGGATGCGCTAAGGAACAGAAAACTTGTGCTGCATTGATTGATAGGAAGATGCAGGAGATCACTCACTTGAGCGTCCTTAGGTGTGATGTTTGTTTGCAAAAGTGGTAGGAAACCCACCTTCCTCCAGAGCTCACTGTTCTGTTTCTTCTCCTTTTCCTTCCCCACCCCAACTCTGCCATATAAACAAATCCACATCTCACCAATCTAAGTTGCAGTGGAGGTTTGCTATAAAGACAGACAAAATGACATGGACACAATAATAGAAAGATTTATAGAACAATCAGAGAGACGAAAGAGAAGTAGAAAGAGCACAGTTAAGAGAAAGGGCACTTGGACGATGGTCCAGATTCTTTGCAAAGGGTAGGAATTTACCTGTTTTCTGAATGGGGAAGGCAAGGTCAGAATGGGAGGATGCAGGGAAAGGTGCTGTTATGACAGTGGGTAGAAAATTTTATGATGGTTGGCTTAGTCCATTTTCACACTGCTATACAGAAATACCCAAGACAGGGCAATTTACAAAGGAAAGTGGTTTAATTGAATCGCAGTTCTACATGGCTGGGGGGCTTCAGGAAACTTACAATCATGGCGGAGGGTGAAGGGGAAGCAGGCATCTTCTTCACAGTGTGGCAGGAGAGAGAAGAGTGAAGGTGGAACTTTCAAACACTTATAAAATCATCAGCTATCGTGAGAAGTCACTCACTACCACGAGAATAGCATGGGGGAAACCGCTCCCATGATCCAATCACCTCCCTCCCTCAACACGTGGGGATTACAGGTCCCTCCCTCGACACATGGAGATTACAATTCGAGATGAGGTTTGGGTGGGGACACAGAGACAAACCGCGTCAGTGGCTCACCGGAAGGGGTCCTGATGTGTTCTTCTTGGTGGAAGAAGGTGGGCTAGGAGCAAGACAGGTGCTTCCAAGAAAGTCGAGCCTGGTGTGAATTCTAGAGGATTGGCTGGGGATTAGCTCTAGGTTTGGTGGGGAGCAAGGGGTAGGATATTCCAAGCAGAATAAGTAGGCAGCAAACAGCAAGGAAGAAATAATCCCCTACATAATTGCTTTTCAACATTGGTCTTCAGAATTATGATTGTTTAGTTCAATGTGATCGGTATCTTAGCTCTGAGCACACAGCTGCTGAACATGAGAGAACGAGGACCCCAGACAGGCTACATGGTGAGGGGAGCCAGGCTAAGTTTAAAATGTCCACAGGTAATATTCTGAAAGGACAGTTCACAGAGATATGTGAATGATGCTTGCATTGACACTTTATTATGAAATCTGTATTACACTTATTTGCGGAGATGATTTCTCTACCATTTCCTACAGGAAGGACATATATAGTGTTTTTGTTTTGTTTTGTTTGCCTCAATGAATTGTCATATGTTTTGTCTATTCATTTAGGTGAGACTTTACTGAGGCACTTGACCATTAAAATAAGTAATAAAAATAGGGAAGTGTGTTCAGAGTAGTCTGGTGAACTTTGATTAAATGAGAAATTAAGCTGGGAGCAGTAGTGCACGCCTGAAGTACCAGCTACTCCGGAGGCTGAGGTGGGAGGATTGTTTGAGGCCATGAGTTCAAGGCTGCAGTGAGCTGTGATCATGTCTCTGCACTCTGGCAGCCTGGGCAAGAGAGCAAGACTCTGTCTCCTAAAAAAATAAGTAATACATGAGGAATGCTACTCCAAGAGATCCCCGAGTCATTGCAAAACCAGGTTGGCCTCAAGCGAGAGTTGAGCATTAAGAAAGTTCAGCACTGTGCCTTCCAGTAATGGCTTCTTCTCCGTCTCTATTAGTTATCTGACTGCAGTTAAAATAACATTTATTGCTTTCTGCTTAATGTTCTAGAACAGATGATCAGGAAGCCATGAAAGCAGAGACAATGGTACTTCTAAAATCAGTGCAATGTCCTAACCAGTCTTCCCCCGACTTGCTGTAACTGGTTAAAGGCAGAGGAGATAGCGTATCAAGCTGCCTTATGCCTGCCCTGAAGTATGCCATTGGAGTTACAGCATGGGCTGGAGAGTTAGAGCCTGAAAAGAGTCTCGTCTAGAGAGGCTTAGGAGTGGTACAGACGGAGACTACTGGGGAGGGGCTGCTGGTGGAAATCCAGGGCCTGCAACTCCAGTGAATCTCCGTGTGGAGCTGGATTGGGGAATGGTGGAAATAGGATGGTATCAGCCATTTTTCTTCCCTGTGCAATTTTCTTTTCTTTTTCCTACAGGAAGGAACCCTTGAGCACTCATTTGTCTCACTGCTTTCTCCTTAGGAACCAGCAATGTTGCTGACAGGGAGACCTCAGGATGTGAACTGCTGGGCTTCAGCCTTGTCCAGTGAGTCCTATTTCACCTAATTCCATCTCCTTTTCAATATGTGGTCTTCACATTTAACCTACGGTTGTTTTCTTCTACAGGAAACATACGGCGATCTTAAGACCACGTATCCAGACGTTGCTTTTTGACTTGTCGGTGTACAGATTCTTCCCTCCATCTGCCTTCCCAAGAGTATTTTGGGAAAATGAATTGCACATGGCATCTGCTCAGATGGGCCCATGGGCTCCTGGTGGCAGGCAGACCCCTGGGAGATCTGGGTTAAATGTGACTCACCATGTCCTATGTACTGCACCTTTGAAAGGGATCTCTCATCTTCTCTTTGAAATGTTTCTCTTCTCTTCCCCTCTCTCTGTTGCCATAACCATGCCTTTCTTATCTCAACTCTCATCCGCACCTGGATTTCGGCACTAATCTGACCAGCTAGCTGGCCTGACTTCCTGCTTAGAAATGTGAAGTGGCTTCTTCTTTTCTCAACATTTCTTCCTGCCTAGCTTTCATGTCATTCCTTGTCTGACCCCACATTACCCCTCCAAGGATGTTAGTGCAGTATACTTCATCACAGACCCTCTGCTCTGACTGGACTGATGGCCTCACTCACCCCAAGGCCTTTCCCGCAAAGCCTTGCTTGCTGTCTGATTTTATTTTGGCGGGGGGATGTCTTTTTCCTTCCCTTCTGCCTAGTCACATCTTCCTTGGCCTTCAAGACCCCATCTTCCAGGAAGCCTCTGTGGATATCCCTGCTTCCATTCACCTGCGAATTTCTCTGGGGCTTTGTGACGATACCAGCAACTCCATGCAGTTTTGCATTGACTTCTATTGCCCTCTACTAGTTTTTGGAGCTTGGTTTTTCAATTTTAAAATGTTGTTAATGACGATGATTCTAGTACACACTTAGTCGGTGGGTTAAAATGTCCCCAGTGGTCCTGGGCCCATACTAATTCTTGACAAATGCTTGCTGCTTGATTAAGTCTGTACTGTCAGCACTAAGGGAGATTGCAGTCAGTTTCACAAATATATCACTTGTTTCCTTCTTCATAGTTACTCTAAGATACATTATTTATTTATTTATTTATTTATTTATTTATTTATTTATTTATTTTTTGAGGTGGAGTCTCCCTCTGATGCCCAGGCTGGAGTGCAGTGGCAGGATCTCGGCTCACTGCAACCTCCGCCTCCTGGGTTCAAACAGTTCTGCCTTCTCAGCCTTCCGAGTAGCTGGGACTACAAGTGCATACCACCACACCCAGCTAATTTTTGTATTTTCAGTGGAGACAGCGTTTCACCATGTTGGCCAGGGTGATCTCTGTCTCTTGACATGGTGATCCATCCACCACGGCCTCCCAAAGTGCTGGGATTACAGGCGTGAGCCACCACTTTTAACATCTATAGGGGACTGTGTGTTTCGGCATGATAGGGGCAGGATGAAGTGACTTGAGCTATTCATTTGGAAATTGTTTTGCATGATACAATCACTCTTGTGACCAGAGTTCTCTCATTTCCTCTAAATACCCCTCCCCTTCTCTCTTGTCTACTGAGTGCTAAGGCCTCTCAGGCAGGAATTTCCACCTAAGTATGGTGCTGTGTTCATTCCCTTCTTCTCCATGGTTATTTCAGTCAAAACATGTACATCGAGTTTAAAAATAAATTTCCCTTGAACCCATGTCATTATGCACAGATTCACGTATGCCACGTCGGTTCACAAACACACAAACTCTGAAACATAACGATCGCCTCTGGGTTTCACTGTGCTATCATCCCACCGGCAAGTGAAGGTTTATGTCCCAGTGCTGTTACACTAAACCAAGCCCAAACCTGTATTGTTCTCAGGTGACTGGAATTTAGTTTTTCTGTTCTGCTGAATTGGAGATAATTGACTGGTAGGGAGTAGGAAAATCCCATTTTGTTAGGAGAAACAGTTCATGAATCCCCAAGATTCCCCAATATTTGATTTCTCTATCTTACCGCAATAATTCACTCATGAATTTCCCACACTCTTCTCAGTCTTGCTCATGCTTTTAGAGGTCTGTGTTTTGTGTTATTTTCAATTAGAGGTAGAACATTTGCTGCGTCACAATGCCACACCTCTAATTCCATTTTGTTTATATCTGGGTTTTCTTTAAATTTTGTTTCCTTTCTTTGCTCTTCATCTGCCAGGTCATTAACAAAGATGCCTAATGGTCACCTCTAACACCTTTCACAAAAGAGTTTACTGTTAATTTATCATCAACCCAATTTCTCAAGAAAACTACATAATGTATTTTCTCATTCATTTAATCTTCAGTTAACAATTTTTAAAAAGATTGAACTATTGAGACAGTAATTTCACACTAATTTCATACCACAGGGCTACTGGATTTCATTGTACTGTCCGAGTTAAAGAAATTATCTTTCACACTGATTCCTCAGGGATGAGTATTGCTTTTAGTTCACCTGCAAAGCAACAAACCATTTCTGAAAGATTTTCTGGAGATGTAAATGAGTGAGATAAAAGGATTTAAGAGGTTACCTTTTGGGGAAAACTATCCATAATATAGAATATGTGATGCATCTCAAATCTTCAAAGTTAGTTAGGAGCATCTTGTTTCTCCTTCACCATTTCTTTGTAAAATTCAGGAAATTTCATAGTGCCAAAAGTCTTGTTCTATTTCATTCTCTTCTTCTTCTTCTTTTTTTTTTTTTTGTTTTTTTCTTGAGATGGAGTCTCACTCTGTCTCCCAGGCTGGAACACAGTGGCATGATCTCAGCTCACTGCAGCCTCCACCTCCTGGGTTCAACTGATTCTCTTGCCTCAGCCTCCCGAGTAGCTGGGATTACAGGTGCCCGCCACCATATCCAGCTAATTTTTTTTTTTTTTTTTTTTTTTAATGGAGATGGGGTTTCACCATGTTGGCCAGGCTGGTCTAGAACTCCTGACCTCAAGTGATCTGCCTGCCTTGGCCTCCCAAAGTGTGTTTCATTCTCTTTTTAATCACTAACTCCAGAATTTCCCCTTCCCCAACAACCACCACTTGATTTCTTCCATTTCAGAGGATTTGTAATAGAGATTAGACTTAGAAATAATACTTTTGGAAGGAAGAAATTGCACCCATCTCAATGGGGATAGAATCCCTTACTTCTTAGTGAGCCTGAATTACCAAATCTTGCCTGAATGGCGTGTGAGGAATGTGGGTATTAGCAAGAGATTCAGGTTTCGAAATGGGAGTTTCTCTGTTGCACGGTGGCCTCCCCTTGGTAGTGTGGGAAGGAGGACAGTGTGTATTATTGAAGCATTCACGGGTTACTGGATAAACTGTAGAGAGTTCAGCAGGCTAAAGAGATAAACTCCTTCATTCCACACCCAGACGTCCTGCTGCTGCCTAAAATCAATAGCCTTGTGTTCCTAGGAATCTCTGTCCAAGACTGTGTTTCGGTTGTATGGTTGTTTATTTTGGAAATGTAACAATAAATATCTGCAGAGAGGATATTAGAGGAGGGCTCCTTGGGAAAGGCTACGAATTCTTTGGGGACATAAAGCCTCATGCATGTGGCCTCTGGTAAGAGGAAATCACGATAGATAATATTTGCTTTTTCTACATTTCCTGAGGACAATAAAATAGAAATAACATCAAGTAGTATATATATATATACACACACACACACACACACACAGTACATTTATATATATGTAAAATCTGTTTGTTTTGCCTAGTAAAGGCTTCTATTTTAGCCATTTCGGTTAAACAAGGGAATAGGGACACTCAATCCAGAGTTGAGTCAGTGCCCTGAGATGCACCATCAGATCCGCTGAACACCCAGGAGTTAGACGGTTATATCCGGTGGGGTGAGACCCACTCGCACACCACAACTGCGCCAGCTCTTTGAGGGACTTGGCAAGGCCGTCCTGCATTGATTAGGTCTCTGGCTCATCTCATCCGCCACCATCTGAGAATATCTAGTATAGAGTTTGGAGACAGGTTTGCAGCCATGACTAACAGGAAGGAAGGGGGGAAATCTGAATACGTCCCGCTCACAATGGTATGTTCTTGTTTGTCCACATGCCGAGGCCTCTATCATCCCTAATCTCTTTGAGCGTTGCTCTGTAAGGGTTTTGGCCCATGCACAATCACTGCCACAAGAATCCACACGCCAGAGCCAAATCTTACATCACCGGGAAGATGAAACATTCCCCATGCAAGACCTGTAGCCGCAGAGGCCGTTGCTCAGGGGAGAGAAATGCGTGCTGACTGCATCCTGGGGATGGCCCTCCCCAGGACCCCTACCCCTTACCTAGAGGAGGAAATGTCTCCGGAGGAGTTACTCAGAGTTCATCAAAGAAAGGACTCTACTTCCCTGGAGAGTTGTTTATTTTTCTTCCTCATTACAATGCATGAAGGTATCTTTTCTGCAATGTTGATTCAGAGGTTCTGAACTTAATTTGTGAGGCTGCTTTCACTGTAGCTTGCAAAAGAGTTAGATTCTAAACAGCCCAGCAGGAAGCACCTTGGATTCTAATATCCTTAACATGGAAGGGGTAGTGCTGGAGAGTCAGGGAACGGCTAAACTGACACTTTCAAAGGAACGATTAAGGTGGACAAAGATGGACAAATAACCATGAAAGGCTCGAACCACTGCATTAAAAATAGAGTATTTTAACAAGAAGCGGTCCCCTAACCATCCCCAAGTGTGGGGGCAGGGGGAGTCACCCTGGAGTTAATTACACTTTAAATCTCAGAGGAAGATTCCTCTCATGCTGTAGTTGACAGAAATGAAGAATGAACTTTATTATCTGATCAGAGGTGGAGTCGGAAGTTGCTGAGGCAATACATATGGCTGGTGGGGAGGAAGGAAAAAGGGCAAGTTTAAAATAAGCCCAGGGAAGGCTTATTTTTATTTATTTACTTGGTTTCAAAGCAACTGAATCCTCCCCAGTTTGGACTGTAATTGACATTTGTTTTACAAAGAAAGAAAACAACAACAAGAAAGGAAATACAAACCAGGTATCCAGGTCCCCTGAGGCGCTGTGACCCCTGGGACTCCCCCTCACAGCCTTTCTAAGGGAAGGTGTACTTTGTGGAGCCACCGACATGCCGGGCTAATCTGGGTTCTCTGGGAAATAAACGCCAGGATGAGATCAGTGTGGGAAGATGTGTACAGGGGGTCACCTTTGTGAGAGACAATGGAGCCGGAGCCAGGAGGGGCTAAGAGAGCCATGAGATCCCCGTGAGAATATCACCTAGAGCAAAGGAGGCCGTGAAAGAAGAAGGTTGGGTTCATATATCCAAGAGCACCGTGCAGTTCAAGAAAAGTTCAGTAAGGCCACTGGGGAGGCCTTCAGCCAAAGTCAGGTCCCACGTGTCAGAGAAGTGTCATGTTTCCCAGGGGTGCCCCGCTGTGCTCAGCCATTGGCTGGGTTCAGCTCATGAGAAGGGTGACCTTGACGTAAATGTAACTGTGGATTTCAGGGGGTGCTGCTGACCCCCTTGGTCACTTACACTTCCTGCAGTTGGAGGTTTGCAAGATGTGTTCTCATGGTCACTGCAGTTCTTCCATGGAGGATTCTCAAGAGCAGGATTATCCTCTGTGCAAGTGGAAGCAACTTGGAAGATCATTGTTTCAACTCTCTCACTGTGTAAAAGGAAAAGACTCGGGTAGATGGGGCTAGGTGATTTCCAGGACTAGGAGACCCTGGAGTGGGGGAATTAATATTTTCTAAACCTGGATGTTTCTAAGAACATCCAGGTTTTTAGAACTCCAGAACTACTCCTTCCATTGAGCCAACTATACTAAGAAAGTTGTGTGCTCCAGAGCTACTCCTTCCATTGAGCCAACTATACTAAGAAAAAAAAAAATACGGATTATATTTCTGATGATAAGAATGCATACATTCAAGAAAACTTGGGAAATAAAGAGAAGTAACAAGAAGGGGAAAATATTCAGAACATGTCCAGCCAACCCCTCAAGTTCTTAGCCATTTGGTATGTTTTCTTACAGTTATTTTCCCTATGGCTTTTTTACACATCGAAGTTTATACTGCATAAAGCTTGAATCCTGATTTTTTTTCACATGGCATCATGATCTCAGTGTTTCTCATGTTGTAAACTTTTCGGAAACAATATGGATGACTGTACAACTCTTTTGGTTCAGCCGCTATGAAATATCTTGGAAAACAAAGGAACACTGAAGGACATTTAAATTGAGTATACTCTTCTAAGGAAAAGTTTCTGAAACTTACTGCCTCAACCTGGGATATTTATCATGGCCAAAATTTGTAACAATGCTTCTAGTTTATACTTTGGAATATCCTTCCTCTAACTTTTAAAGAAAAATATTCAGTCTAACCTTTTAAACTTCATAGTACTTTTTGACAGAACACTTATACATTCTCAACTGTTTCAATATACCTGTTTTCTGTATCCACATGTTTGTGTTTAGAGTTTTTGTGTTATTAGCTCTTTGGAAGTTGAAAACTGGTTTGCCGTTTTCAGACTAATTGACCTGGTGAAAGAGAATACGTCCAGGTCAGACTTTCCTAGTAACTCTGAATTTCAGGAAACGATGGGATAAAAGTAATTAAAAGCATGAACTTTGGAATCAGAGAGATTTGAATGCGAACCTCAGCTTGGTCTTGTTCAGTGGTCCTTAAATGACAGATCAGTTCTTCAATCTCTGTGAGCTTCAGTTTATTACTTATCCTAGCAGTATACCCCAAAGAAAGGAAATCAGTATACTAAAGAGATACTTGCACTCCTATGTTTGTTGCAGTACTGTTCACAATAGCCGAGACTTGGAAGCAACCCGTGTCCATCATCAATACATGAATGGATAAAGAAAATGTGGTACGTACACACAGTGGAGTACTATTCAGTCATAAAAAGGAATGAACTCCTGTCATCTGCAATAACATGGATGGAACTGGAGGTCATTATGTTAAGTGAAATAAACCAGGCACAGAAAGACAAACTTCGCATGTTCTCGCTTATTTGTGAGAGCCAAAAATTAAAACAAAACAATTACAATTTTTTGAAATTTTTATTCTTACTTTTATTCCCATTTCATAGGAAACAGAACGTAAATTTCATTTGTCTTATGTAAAGATCAAAAGGATAGAATGCAAAGAAAGTACTTTACATGGATGTGGTATCCAGTCGGGTACCAAATAAAATTACCATTATTATTGTCTCAAGCCTTAGTCTGTTAATATTTTGTTTATTATTAATTTTTTAGTCTGGTTTAACCTGAATGATATCTCTTGTTCATGTAGTAAACCTACAGATTTCCTTGCTTTGTCAATGACAGGGACAAAGTCCTTTTGTTAACACTTATCTCTACTTGATATCCCCCTTATCAATTAATCAGATGTGGTTTATTACTGCAAATAACAATTTTACAGGAAAGTACTGAGTATTCAGTCTATGCCTTATTTACGCTTGAGCTATTAATTGTGATTAGTGTCTTCTGTAAGTAGACATGAATAGCTGTTTATAGATTTGTGTGCAAAATAATGTTCCTTGGTTTAAAGAGTTGAATCCTAAGCTCCTAGCACAGGTAATGGCAGAAAGTCTGGTTTAACCTAATTCAAGGCCTTAACCCACAGCTTTCTGACATACACAGGGATACCATATGTTCCCCACATTCTAGTGACAGAGTGAGCTGTCCTGTCCCTTGGTATCCTGTCCCACCAAGCTGTCCTAGCTTGGTGTCAGGTTGACCCTGGCTGCAGGTGTAAGCTGGCTGTGGCCTACGCTCCCCTGTAGTAGCTGGGACAAAGTCCAGTTGCTTGAGTACCTCTAGTGGCTGTGAGTGAGGCATCTTGTCCCAGTTGTAGTGATTCTTCAGAGTTGGGTGGCAATCTTTATTAATATATCTGGTGAAAATTACTTCCATCCAAACTGGTGGAACTTCACCATGAAACTCTTCCATTGCTTCCTTCAGGATTTTCCAGGTTGCATGAGGCTGTTGCAGTAGCAAAACCCCTGTTGCAAGGGCCCTTCTCTCCACTTGGTTAGCTAGACTGTGTCTTGTTATGATATTTTAAAAAATATCATGCAGATATGAGAATATCTTTCGGTTGCAAAGAGTATAAAGAACAATTTTGTTGTATTTAAAAATCTTGGATTACAACCTTAGCCCACTCAAAACTCAATGGACAGGCTGGGCTCAGTGGCTCATGCCTGGAGGCCGAGGCCTGGATCATCTGAGGTCAGGAGTTTGAGACCAGCCTGGCCAACATGGTGAAACTCCATCTCTACTAAAAATACAAAAAATTGGCTGGGCGTGGTGGCGGGCACCTGTAATCCCAGCTGCTCAGGAGGCTGAGGCAGGAGAATTGATTGAACCCAGGAGGCGGATGTTGCAGTGAGCTGAAATTGCACCATTGGACCCCAGCCTGGGCAACAAGACTGGAACTCTGTCTCCAAAAAAAAAAGAAAGAAAGAAAAGAAAACCCTCAATAGACAATGCTTCTTCATCTTAAGGTATGGAATATAGCAGTAGCATTGAGCACCACTGTAGTTTTTATGCCATTGTTGAGAAATATTATTCTTGCCTGCGTGCTTAAAGAATTGTAAAAAAGTCCTATGAGCTGGAGATTCTAATAATTTCTTCTTATTGCCTAATCCTTCATAGAGAACTTGCTTTATCCTCAGCCCTATGGGACAGCTCTAATCACTTGACCCTTCTCTTTTGGGCACAGATAAAGGACCATGGATGGATAACTGTCCAGAGCTAGACCATTAATCATCTTATCCAGGAATCTGTAACTGGGGAATTAGACTGAGCATGCTACCTGCAGAAAGTTGAATTCAGAGATAGTGTAGGCTCAAGTGCTGACGTTTCCTTTGGGGGCAGGCATTGTCAACCATGTATAAACAAGTAAATAAGCAGAGAAGCCAGTTTGTAGAGAAATTTGAATGAAGCAGTCACAGAGTGAAAATGAGAGGTAGCTGTGTGTGTGTATGTGTGTGTGTGTGTGTGCATGTGTGTGTGTGTGTGTGTGTGTGTGAGAGAGAGAGAGAGAAAGAGAGAGGGAGAGGAATGCCCACTGGAGGCATTGCTATAGAGCACATGGCAAGGTGCACTGTCTTGAAAGTAGAGAATTTTCTTTTCTGTTTCTCCCCTCTTTACTGACTCCAGCAACTCTAGCCAGCCCAGTGCCTGGTCCCATCTGTGCACGTCTAGGGGAGAGCAGATCTGCTGCTTCCTCTTGAATGAACCAATGGCTGTGGGCCTCAGTGGCACTCAGTGCAGGGCTTTAGAGAGATAGGAAGGCGAGCTGGCCACTCTTCCCCTGATGAGGGACCCTTGGCCTTGCTTGGGCATGAAATAGACTTTGGAGCTATTTCAGAAGAAGGAGAAGCTTGGTCTGGAATTTGGGTAAAAATGCCTTAGAGGCCAGGAGGGGCTGAGTTGGAGGCAAGCCTGGGGTGGTTGGGAAAGGGATGGAAAGTGAGAATCTCCTGCACCTTTCAGATATCTTTTTCTAAATCCTGTCCCCTGCTTTACTTTTTCTTAAAGACCATGTGACACTGAGAAGTAGCTGATTTGGGGACCTTGGATGCCGAGGCAGGAAAATCAGTGGCTCCTGTTGGCAGATTAGGAGTAGAGTGTGAAAGAGAATGAGGTCTTAGTTGGTCCCACTCAAGCAATTGAGAGTCTGGGCTCTCAGCGACACCTCCCAGTCCATTCACATTCTTCACAACTAGGGAATGTGGTTTGTGATAACCTATGCTAAAAGGTTGAGAAAGGATGAGACCCAGTGAAACAAAAGGCAAGGGATCATTCCCTTCAAATCACAGCTGATCATCGGACACAGAGGCGGTTTCCTTGTTCCTCTCATTGTTTCCTGGAGTGAGTTAATAAAATGGCACCATGGGAGGTGGCTCTCCAGATCCTAGCCTGGGGCAGGAGGCTCAGCTGGAGTCTAACCGAGCCTGGGGAACATCAGGGATACGATTTTGGCCATTGTTGGTAGACATATCATCTATACAGAAAGATGCCATCTCCTCTCCATAGAGGGTTTGGGTATTTGCAAATAGAATTTTTTTTAAAAGCAGATGGTGGGCCTTGGAGAATGTTTCCAATTTCTGCAAAGCATTAGAAGCATTGATGGGAGCTGTCTGCATGACGAGTAGACGTCTAAAACTTATGTCACAGATCGTGAGCAATGCCAAAGTCTCAATAATTATTAACCATTTATCCCAAATAGCTGGCTTATTTCTAACTGAGAGAAGACTGAAAAGCCATTCAGTGTCTTGGCAAATTCAATCAGAGTTAAACATTAAGCCCACTGTTGAGGAACAGGGAAGTTGCCTAAGTCTTTCAGCAACAATGGAGATTATGCCTCTAAATTGTATTTGTTACTGAGAATACTACTTTGTCTTATGTGCCAATAAGGCTAACTGCCCAAGTGACACATGAACTATTTAAGTTATCTACACATAGCTTCAGTTTCTTGTCAAGCCACAGAGCCTTTACAAAGTGACTCTTTCTGCTTTCTTAAGCGGGAAAAGTGTCAATGAATTAGTAGAGAGGTTATGGCAATTCCAACGGTGTTGATTTCTTCCCCCTGCCAAACAGTAGGATCAAATAGCTTCTGCCTATATGGTTTTCATTATTTAAGGCTAAAATTAGAATAAAGTCACTTCTGAAAAGAAAGATTAGTTCTGACAAAACCAAAGTATTCTTAGCTATTGAAATCATCATTGTGAACCCTTCCTTTGAACTCTTTGTCTTGTAAAGCATGAAAGGTCAAGGAAGCTAAATGCCAAATGAAAGTGTTTAGTACAAAATATGAGAAGACGTTATAAAATATTGCTTTGCCTCTGTTGTACATGTTCATTCAGCTAAAAAATTTATTGTGCACATATTATGTGCCAGGCATATAAGGCATGTGTTCATCACTGTATAGGGGTACAATAGGGGAACAAATCCAAGTTTCTTCCCTCCTGAAACTGACATGTAATAATACTAACAAAGAACTCATGTAATATGGAATTTCACCATGGCCAGTATGGCTTGGTGGCTGACAGCCCTGGGTGGTAAATGAAGAAATCTAAACTTTAAACCAAAGCTATGCTGCCAAAAGAGCTATGTGTTCTCAGGAAAGTGCCTGGTAGTTTCCATTCTACTGCCATAAATCTTCTAAAGGGCATGGCCAGCATCTGACTTGCGTAGGTCCCCTAAATTGCCTAACAGATTCCTGTGTCTGACAGATGTTCAACAAATGTTTGGTGAATGAACAGACTTCATATTCTCTGACATTTCTATCATTCTATTCAATCTCATGGCAGATTACTTTTCCCATGGAGAGTCAAGCTCTCCATCTCTGACATGCCAGGTTTTAGATAAATCCCTTAGAAAAGGAATGCAGGAGAGATGTCCTTCCTTCCCTGCTCCTCCACGCACATATGAAAAAAGCCATTCACTCTTTGAACAGGTATTCCCCTATCTCTTCTCTCTAGGCCACAGTGCTTCTATCCAAGATGAATTTCACTGGGTGTCCAGTAACTCTTCTTATCTGTCCACTGATGGGGACATCCAGCAGCCATCGGTTTGATGCTCTTCATCCCAGTACGCAGGTTACCTCCCTGCAGATGTCCCTGTAAACAACGACTAAGTCAACTTTAAAATCCTATATCCAGAAGACTTTTTCAATAATGTCTTTTTTAAGACTTTTTCAAGAAGGGGAGAATTAAAAGTAATGGCAAAAACCGCAATAACTTTTGTACCAACCTAAATACTGCAATTAGTTTATACTTACCTAAATACTAACCTAGATACTGACTTAAATGCAACTATACTTACGTTACTATTATAGTAAATACTTACTATACTTTTACCTAAATGCATTCCACAATTACTTTACTAAGAATCTTCATAGGCTCTGCATGTATTTAGGTTCATTCAAAAGTAATTGCGTGTTACTTTTGTACCAATTTAAATACATGCAGAGCCAATGAAGATTCTCATTCCTTGGCAGTTGTTTCTGTTTCATTCCGACTCCTCCTCTCCTGGCTCTGCTGACCCCAGAAGCCAGGGACCATGTCTGTCTTGCAAATCACCACATGTCCAAAGGCAAGTCTAGTTGCTGAACAAATGAATCAACGTTTTCAGGCTCAGTCTTTTTTCTTTTTTAATTTCATTTTCTTAAATTTCTGTGTATCTCTCTCAGTTAATGAATAGTGTATTAGTCCTAACTATTGCATTTGTAATCATTACTATATTACATTTTGGTATAATTTCAATGCTGGCATCTATATCTAAATCTAAAACTAAATGGAACTGAAGTCTCTACCCAAACAAGGCAAACATTGCAGCTATCATCTAAAAAAGTCATTGACAGATACTTTTGAAATAATTGGTGAGACTTGGATATGGAGTAGCTATCAGAAAATTATCGATAATTTTCTTAGTAGTAATAACATTGTGATTATGTAGAGAATGTCTTTATTTTAAGAAGGTGGATAATTGTAATATTTAGAACTGAGTGTCATGGTGCCTTTCAAGTGACCTTCAATACCTATCTATTATCTCTGTATCTACCCATTATCTAGATACAACAAATACAGTCAGGCACAGTGGCTGACAGGTATAATCCCAGCACTTTGGGAGGCCGAGGTGAGTGTATTGCTTGAGCCCAGGAGTTTGAGACCAGCCTGGGCAACATGGCAAAATTCCATCTCTACAAGAAATACAAAAATTAGCCAGGCATGGGGCATGCACCTGGAGTCCCAACTACTCGGGGAGGCTGAGATAGGAATATCACTTGAGTCCAGGAGGTCAAGTTTGCAGGGTGAGATTCTGTCTCAAAAAAACAAAACAGAACACTCCAATATGGTGGAGTGTTAAAAATGTTGGTTCTTGAGACGGATCTATGTGTAATTATCATTCTATTCTTCTATATGCTTGAGAATATCCATAAAAACATTTTAAAAAGTGATATGGCAGGTGTTTCTGATCTTGGGGACAAGTATGAACTGATTTTGCTCAGGGTCACCTCCCACCCGAATCACATTTGAACCATGAGTGTTGCAGAGTAATCTTTCCTTCAAGAAAAAAGTCTCCCATCTTCTCTGGCAGCCTATTCTGAATTTTCATCATCTTTGCAGTCAAGAACTTCTTTCTTCTGCGTATTTCAAATGGTAATGGAACTCGTTTGGCCCTCAGCTATTTTGGTATCTTCCGATTTCATAACATTGTGGTTTGGAGAATGTGTTAGATTTTGACTTTTCTATAGGATTCATGTTCCCATGGGCATTCTGGAATGGCTGGTAGAAGAGATTTCTCTCCAGTGTGGTCTGATATTTATCTGGCAACTCTCCAGGGAAACAGTACATAGTACTCTGATGCTGAGCTACACAGCCACATGCCTGTCTCCCAACCTTTTTTTTTTTTGGAGATGGAGTTTCGCTCTGTTTCCCAGGCTAGAGTGCAGTGATGCGATCTCGGCTCGCTGCAACCTCCACCTCCCGGGTTCAAGCGATTCTCCTGCCTCAGCCTCCTGAGTAGCTGGAATTACAGGCACCTGCCACCATTTTTAGTGAAGATGGGGTTTCATCACGTTGGCCAGGGTGGCCAGGCTGGTCTCGAACTCCTGAACTCAGGTGATCCACCCGCCTCAGCCTCCCAAAGTGCTGGGATTACAGGCATGAACCACCATGCCCGACCTATTGACCTATTTTTCTTTCTATTTTTCACACATTTATTATTTACTTACTGTTCATCTCTTCCACTAGAATGTAAACTGTGAGGGTGTGGCCTTGGTCTGCGTCAATTTGGACTCAGTGGTTCGAGTTTACAGAATGTTCCTTTTTTGGCTTTGATGTCTTCCTGGGATGCTTATCCTTCATTAGGGATATTTCCTTCTAGTCAGTTCCATTCTAAAGGAGCTACCATTATAAGAGACACCTCATTAGGAGTTCCACGCTTACGGGCACTTGGGCGAACACCAAGAGGTCATTCTCCAATCGTATTTAATCTCTAGAATCTCCTAGAAACAGAATAACTTCAGCTAAGTGCCCCCAAATACTTTTCCTCAAGCGAAATTTGATTGTATTCTACTGATGTAAACAAAACATGATTTCCTCCACACAGAGAACTGGGTTATTGAACTGAGTGCCAGAGAATAAGAACAGATCAATCTTAGGTATTATTATTAGCAATGTGTTATCTTTGTGTAAAACGATAGTTTCCAAATGACACAAATGATCTCATCTTTCTTGGAATTATTCCGTAGTGGGCAGTTTGGTGTTTAAAGAACTTGGGGCAAATGGAGAAATGTGTTTTTCCAGAGGTATGTTTGTTGATGAATACTTTGCATGCACATGCCCTGTGGTAAAGATACGCTCTGGTCTGGAATTGCACGTGTGTGCCTATGTACACACACGCACACATACTATATACAAACACAAACACACACATACACACACACAGAGACACCAACTAAATACATGAGTTTGCACATTGGAATCCAGGCTGAAAAAAGTTACACTGTCCTGGATGTGCTCAGATGGTTGGGGGAGTAGGGGTCTGGTATATTTTCAAGGTTCTGTTGTGGTGTCAGATTGAGTGGAGATAGAGTAGCCATTAATTTAGCAGAGCATCTGGGATCTTTAAAGCCAGAAAGAGCTATACAATTTATCAATCTTAATTTGCTCTCACTGTCATTAGACAGGGAAGATCTCTGGGAAACCCTGACAGGCCCCAGATGGTCTCCATTCAGCTGATATCACACACACCAGCAATGGCTGCAGGACTCCCACTCCCAACTTCCTCACTCTCCCTTATGCCTCATCCCTTGCACTTGGGCTTGCTGTGCTAGTGCCTGGACAGTATTTAGTAGCAAAAATGCACTTATTCAGTTAGGACTCTCTGGGCCACCCTCCTCGCAACAGGAAACTATCCTGTTGGAAGCCACTGGCACTGAGGGCCAGGGTAAAACTTTCAATCGAGAAAACATTTGTGTTCTTAGTTAGAGAAATGAGAGGAAACTGGCTGACCCACCCAGTGTCTAGGACACATTCGGGTCCCTGAAATGGTGTCCTGGGTCAGCCATGTCTGAGGACCCACGGAAAAGCTATTATTGTCACTTCGTTATTTTAAGTTCCTTGAAGGTAGGACTTGAATGTAAGATGTAATTTATCTTCCTACGATTTCTCCTATGATGTCATATATGGCAATGTTCAATTAATATACATGGCCAAACTGCATCATGGGGCTCTCACCAACTTATCCATTTTCATACATTCATCTCCTTGTAAAGTAGGTTCTTAGTTCTGCAGGGTGAAAAATAAACAAACACATTTCTATCTTCTTTAGGTTGTTCGTTTCCAACTATATGCGCCATCCTGGGCGAACAGGAGATAAGACAGACAGCACTTTTGGCTCCACAAACTTTAAGGTCTGGTCGTTGAGACGGAGAAGTAAACAGCTGTTACACACAGAATGATGAAAGTATAGGATGGGGGAGGGAGAAGTCCTGGATTTTCTGAAAGGAGATTGCTGATTTTTTAATACTAGTTTAGGGGTTGGGGGGAGGAAACAACATTTATTTTGATTCTTGAACCATGAGAAATGAGCCGGGTAAAGATGAGGGGTGACCCTTGGCACAAAGTTTACACAAAAGTTGAGCACGGCATTTCGTTGTTGTTGCAGTTGTTTTGATGGCAGGGGGAGAAGGAGTGATTTCCCTTCATTTTCCTAGTCGTGACCCTAGGCATGGAAAGAGGAAGTGACTCTTCTGCTACATTTAGGCATAAGTTTCTTGGTATATGCACTATTCCTTTGAATTAAGCCATTGTGTTTCAGAAGGCAGTAAAAGCGGAAATCACCCAGGGAGGCAATACAAATGACCCATTAGCAATTTCAAATGACTTAAATTATTTCTTGATGTTTTCTAGTCACCTCTCTGGGCTCTGATGAAATAAGCAATGTGGCTATTGGATTTATTTTATTTACCTATTTATTTTGAGACAGAGTGTCACTCTTGTTGCCCAGGCTGGAGTGCAGTGGTGCAATCTTGGCTCACTACAACCTTTGCCTCCCAGGTGAAAGTATAGTAGCAAGTGATTCTCCTGCCTCAGCCTCCCAAGTAGCTGAGATTACAAGCACGTGCCACCACACCTGGCTAATTTTTGTATTTTTAGTAGAGACAGCGTTTCATCAGGTTGGCCAGGCTGGTCATGATCTCCAGACCTCAGATGATCCTCCCGCCTTGGCCTCCCAAAGTGCTAGGATTACAGGCATGAGCTACCATGCCTGGCCATGAATTTTAAAAGGAAGAAGTGAAGTTCAGAGGAAGGAAGGAAAAACAGAGATGGTAAGGTGTTGAGTTTATCTGATTGGGTTTTGGGAACTCTATTTCAACCTGGTCTGAAATTTCAACCTAGGTCTGAAATTTACTCCCCTCAAAAGGCCCCATGCTAAAATAAGTTGAGAAAACACATGTTTAAAGGAAGTGAAAGTTTATTTATAGTAGGCATTTTTGGAGCTTTCATTATGCCAAAGTGCAACATGACTCTTCAAGAGATGTTATAACATTTATCATTTTCTAAATGTACTTGACCTCAGAATCTCTCTTTTTTTTGGAAAGGAATTAGTGTTTCAGCCAACACACATTGGGTGATTCTGATTTGGTCTATGGAGTAGTTGAGGGGATGAATAACCCCTGGAAGGGCCCCACGGTGTCACTGTAATGGCCAAAGCACTACATGGTGGAGGGTGTTGGGTTGACTCATTTGTACCCAAGATCAGCCTGATTTCTTGCTTGAAAATATGTTTGTTGGCTGGGTGCAGTGGTTCACGCCTGTAATCCCAGCACTTTGGGAGGCCAAGGCGGGCGGATCACAAGGTCAGGAGATCGAGACCATCCTGGCTAACTCGGTGAAACCCCGTCTCTACTAAAAATACAAAAAATTAGCCGGGTGTGGTGGTGGGCGCCTGTAGTCCCAGCTACTCGGGAGGCTGAGGCAGGAGAATGGCACGAACCTGGGAGGCGGAGCTTGCAGTGAGCAGAGATTGCACCACTGCACTCTAGCCTGGGTGACAGAGCGAGACTCCGTCTCAAAAAAAAAAAAAAACCAAAATATGTTTGTACCCTTCCATAACCTAGTGTGAATTTAAGAATATGTTAGTTCTGTAAACAATCCTCCCCCCATTTTTTTTTTTTGTGATTTATTATTATTTCAAGATTAAAGATTTTCCATTATGCTCCCTAAAATGAGGTAGATCCACAAAGAGTCTGAGCTCTCATGCAATTGCTTTCCGGCCAGATGAGTAAACTCCTTCTATAAAAGTACCAGGCAATCCATCTTGTCCACTTGACCTCGTTTATCTTGCTTAGTTTATCAGTTCATCTTGGAAACACACTTTCACCAAGCTGACCATGACTATTTATATACACTTGGAAGACATTCCACTGGAAATTATTCTCAAACTGCTCTGTTCAGTATAGCAGGGAAGTGGTAATAGGACCCTACTGTTTCATCACTATGTTTTCCTTAAGATAGTTTCCTGTGGTGTTATCAGCCGCTTAAAGATTAAGAAAATCTCCTGCAGGCATTCTAAAACTTCCAACTCTTTTCGTTTCTTCTGGAACAAGAAACATTTATAAAAGATGGGAAGGCAAAAATCTAAGAGAGGAAAGAGGGGGAGAACTATTTGTTTTCTTTATTTCAACTATTTAGATGTCTATTGATGTCTGTTGTGCACAGGAGACTGTTGGGCACTGCAAAAAACGTGGAAAGGGGTATGATGTGGCCATGGGGTCCTTGCCATTAGGAGGCTGACAAGGGAGGAAAACAAGATATTTGCATAATTGATTAACTATCAGGCAGATAAAGGCAAATATGAGATAACATCAAAATGCCCCGTGATTCACACTCTGGAGGAGGGAGCATTTTCTGTAAAGACTTCATCAGAGGCCGGGTATGGTGGCTCATGCCTGTAATTCCAGCACTTTAGGAGGCTGAGGCAGGTGGATCATCTGAGGCCAGGAGTGCAAGACTGCCCTGGCCAACATGGTGAAACTCCACTTCTACTAAAAATACAAATATTAACTGGGCATGGTGGCGCATGCCTGTAGTCCCAAAACTTCTCGGGAGGCTGAGGCAGGAGAATTGCTTGAACCTGGGAGCCAGAGGTTGCAGTGAGCCAAGATTGCGCCACTGCACTGCAGCCTGGGCAATAGAGTGAGACTCCATCTCAAAACAAAAACAAAAACAAACAAGAAAAGAACACTTCATGAGAGAGGTGGCTCTTGAGATAGGCTTTGAAGGATGAATAAGATTTCACCTTGAAGACAATTGGGGATGATATTTCATGGGGAGGGAAGAATGGGAGAAAAAGTGTGAAGAGAAGGTGTATTCAAGAAGCACACAGCAAGTTTTTGGATATTGGCAATCATCTGCCCTGTGACATAGGCTAGAATCAGGAGTCTTTCTCATTCCTCCTCCACCTCTTGCATCCTTTACTCAACAGCTCCCTCAGTCCAGTGGATTTGCTCTCCTAGTAGCTTTCAAACCCATGGTGGATCCATTCCCATTTCATCTTTTCTTTTCTTTGTTCTTTTTTTGAGATGGAGTCTCACTCTGTCGCCCAGGCTGGAGTGCAGTGGTGCCATCTCGGCTGACTGCATCCTCCACCTCCCAGGCTCACGCCATTCTCCCGCCTTGGCGTCCTGAGTAGTTGGTACTACAGGTGTGTGTCACCATGCCTGGCTAATTTTTGTATTTTTAGTAGAGATGGGGTTTCACCATGTTGGCCAGGCTGGTCTTGAACTTCTGACCTTGTGATTGGCCTGCTTCGGCCTCCCAAAGTGCTGGGATTACAGGTGTTAGCCACCGTACTCAGCCCCATTTCATCTTTTCTAGCCCACCTTCCTGTGATTGGCTCCTACTGATTTCTCCTTTTCCCTGCCTGTGTGGCCTCTGGTAAACTCTCTACACTACCACCAGAGAAAACTCCCCTAAGGCAAACCTGAGTATTCACACAGCAGCCCAAGACCACCAGAGGCAAGTCCAGACTCCTTACCGTGGCCTGGGCTCTGTAGTTAGATGGGCCTGCACTCAAATTCCAACTCTCTTGTTATAAGTTATGTGATCAGCTGTGTTAACATGTGAGGCCTGACCTCAGTTTCATCATCTATAACGTGGGCATCATTATTAGTAGCCGTCATTAATATTATTTTCCTTTTTACTTTCTTTCTTTCTTTTTTTTTGATACAGTCTTGCTCTGTCACCCAGGCTGGAATGCAGTGGCGTGAACTCAGCTCACTTCAACCTCTGCCTCCCGGGTTCAAATGGTTCTCCTGCCTCAGCCTCCTGAGTAGCTGGGATTACAGGTGCCCGCCATCATGCCCAGCTAATTTTTGTATCTTTAGAAGAGACGGAGTTCCACCATGTTGATCAGGCTGGTCTTGAGCTGACCTCAAGTGATGGGCCCGCTTCGGCCTCCCAAAGTGCTGGATTATAGGCGTGAGCCACCATGCCCGGCCACTAATATTCTTATCACTGTTTTCTCTCCAGTATTTCTCCTCACTCATTCTTATACGATGCCTGCCCCAGTTTTTGTTGGCAACTGCAGAATGTTCTCTCTTGGCCTTTATCCTCTCATCCTCTCATCCTTTTCTGTTACTCCTTCCACCTGCCTCTGAAATGGGCCTCTAGCATCCCTGTCTCTTGGAAATCTGCTGGTATCCTCTTCTCTGCACTCCTGTCCCCAGGACTTACTGAGTATCAGTGTTCCCATCCCACTAGTACTTCCCTTGCAATGTTGTGTGCCTTCGTCTTTCCACACCTGGCTGACTATTTCTCTAGGATAAATTCCCAGAAGTGAAATTGCTGGTCCAAGGATAGGTGTATTTTGAGTTTGGACACCCAGTGCCATATCACCCTCTAAAAGGGAGTGTCAATTTCCACTCCCACAAGCCGTGGATAAAAGGAGCTCATTTTCTCACACCTTGCTAACACTCAGTAGGGTCACTCTTTTTAGTCTTCGCCAATCTGATAGCTGAAATATGATCCACCATTGTTGTTTAAGATGATTTTCTTTGATCTTTAACAGCGTTTCATGGTACCTATATTTTCACCTTTGTGAATTGCCTCTGCTTTTTGCCCGTTTTTCTAGTGGGGTTTGATTTGTAAGATGCTCTTCTATATTCGCCTTTAGAAAGGTGCATTGCAAATATTTCTCCTATCTTATTATTTACCTTTAAACTTGCATTATATCATAGGTCTTTTATTTATTTTTGTGGTAGGGAAGTTTAAAACTTTTACATTGTTGAACTTATTTCTATTTTTCCTTTTCAAAATCAGAGTATTTTTTCTTACTTAAAAAGATGTTCCTCATGCTAGGATTATAATACCCTACTCATTTTTCTTCAAATATTTTTAAGAGATGATGATGATGATGATGGGATGATTACATTTTAGAAATGGAACCTCGCTCTGTCACCCAGGCTGGAGTGCTGGAGTGCAGTGGCACCACCATAGCTCACTGCAGCCTTCAACTCCTGGGCTTAAAGAATCTTCCCATCTCAGCCTCTCGGGTAGCTGGGACTACCAGCACATGCCACCACACCTGGCTAATTTTTAAATTGTTTTGTAGAGATGAGGTCTGGCTATGTTGCCCAGGCTGGTGTTGAGCTCTTGGCTTCAAGCAATCCTTCAGTCTTAGCCTTCTAACTATTATTTAAAAAATATTTAAACCCCAATCTATTTAGAACTTATTTGGATATAGGATGTAAGGTAAGGATCAGCCTTCATTTCTCCCCCAAACTGGTTTCAATAGTATTGGAGAGCAGTTCTTTCTCCACGAATATATACGAATCATTCAATAAATTTTTGTGTGTGCACTGGTGCTGTTTGCCTCTCGTTCCTGGACTCTTCGTTCTTTTCCATTGCTCTCTTTTCTGTTCGTTCCTTTTTTTTCTCGCTCTGTTACCCAGGCTGTAGTGCAGTGGTGCGATCTCAGCTCACTGCAACCTCTACTTCCCAGGTTCAACCAATTCTAGTGCCTCAGCTTCCAAGTAGCTGGGATTACAGGCGCCCGCCACCATGCCCAGCTAATTTTTGTAGTTTTAGTAGAGACAGAGTTTTGCCATGTTGGCCAGGCTGGTCTTGAACTCCTGGCATCAAGTGATCCTTCCGCCTCGGCCTCCCAAAGTGCTGGGATTACAGGTATGAGCCACTGAGCCCGGCCTATTGGCCTATTTTTCTATTTCTACATCAGTTTTATACCATTAGGTTGGTGCAAAAGTAACTGTGGTTTTAATGGCAAAAACTTCAATTACTTTTGCACCAACCTAGTTAAACGTGGCATTTATTAAATGTGGCATTAATTATCATATTTTGATATCCGGCAAGCTAATCCTCCACAGTCTCATTTTCTCAAATGTTCTTACACCCCTGCCCTTGTTACTGGGATTGAGATAAAGACTCATCCATCTGCAGTCCCAGGAGATGCCTGGGATTCTGGAGATGCTGGTGACCTGAACAGATGGAATGGCCTGGATTCGTGTGTTCTTTTAGAAATCCCCAGGCTTTGGGGGATGGCCTCAGATTTAGAAAATTCGCAGAGACCCTGGGTCTAGTGCTAGCTCTGACCTCTGGGGATGTCTGTGCAGGTCTGGGCTGTTCTGTAGCAGGGAAGGTTCTAGGGATTAGGTATGTCCTTTCTGAGGATTGATTGCCATGCCTTGCTGAGGGCAAGAATAGTGGTGAGAGAGGGCCAGAGAAAGAGTGACGGGCTTTTGACCTCTGTTTCATTCTGATTTATACTTAGTACCAGCCTGCTTTCTAAAAAAGGAAAATTTCTACATTCATCAAATATTGGTATACCTAAGCTGTTCAATTACTCTTAAAGTAAGAACGTGAGAAATGACTGATGGCAAATGTGAATGCTGGTGACTCGGACACGGTGTGAAATGTTCATTTTCAGAAGGAATGAGGCATTGTTGGTGCACACCATGTAATACTTTTAATATTTCTAGGGCCAAGAGAACAGGGACTTTACCCTAGTACCTTACATGGGTCTCGTTCCTACCCTTTCTTGAGGAGAGTGCACGTGAGTTCACCATGCGTTCATTCATACATTTGCGTTCCCAGCCACTGAAACTGTCTGGCTATTTTAACTCAATCCAGTCCCCCTAAATACCACTCGCCAGAAACAGATCAGGAAAAACAACAAGAAGCAAGGTTTAGATTAAGCCTCTGAGGAGGGGGAAATGGTTACACAGGTCAAATTCCACTGAGGCAAGACTTGGGCAAAATCTACGATGGTCTGCATTTTTCTACTGATCAATAGTTTTCCTTAAGTAGGTTTTCTCTTTAGGGTGCGGCCATCTTTCATTACTGTATGTTTTTGTGGTGACCAGATTTAACCTATAAATAGAACTTGCATGACTTTGTTCTTCTAGGAATTAGGAGCAAACAGGCCCCAAACTCAGCTTTCATAGGTGACTTCTCAAATTATGGTCAGGGTACAGTTTCTCCTTCCTTTGTTGGGAAGCAACACATTTTTGCATGGTGGTGTCATCAAAAACTACGCAACACATGGAATTTCCCTAAAATGCTGTGATTGTGTTTAAGGATGTCTTCAGGCAGCTGATTTCTGCCTTGAGTTTGCAAAATGAAACCCAGATTTTTTTCTGGATATGTAAACAGGGTTACTGCCATGTAGAAGCGAGGCCAGGGCGTGTAAAAACAAGTACTTCATTAGCTTTCCATTGTCAGCCCATCCCATGCGGGGAGAGCTGGGGACCTAAAGGGCACCCCTGGAGGTCTCTACTACAATATAGCTTCTTGCAATGTGGTCTAAGGCTTCTCTGATTTGTCATCACCTAACGAACCAGGGTCCTGGGAGTGGGGTGGGTGTGGCTCCAGAATTCTGCATTTTTACGAGCACTCCAGGGACTGCCCATTCTGTCCACACTGAAGTTGAGAACTACTATCTTATAGGGCTCTCAACAAATATTGAGAGCCCTATTTGGCCTGATGTTGATGCAAGTTTATATAAAAATCATCTGAGGGCTGGGCGCGGTGGCTCACGCCTGTAATCCCAGCGCTTTAGGAGGCCGAGGGGGGCGGATCACAAGGTCAGGAGATTGAGACCATACCGGCCAACATGGTGAAATCCCATCTCTACTAAAATACAAAAAATTAGCTGGGCTTGGTGGCGGGCGCCTGTAGTCCCAGCTCCTTGGGAGGCTGACGCAGGGGAATCACTTGAACCTGGGAGGCACAGCTTGCAGTGAGCCAAGATCATGCCACTGTATTCCAGCCTGGTGACAGAGCAAGACTCTGTCTCAAAAAAAAAAATCATCTGAGACAGAAAGTTAAAAGTCCTACTATTAAAAGTTGCCAGAGGGCTGGGCATGGTGGTTCATGTCTATAATCCCAGCACTTTGGGAGGCTGAGGCAGGTGGATCTCTTGAGGTTAGGAGTTTGAGACCAGCCTGGCCAACAGCATGAAATTCCATCTCTACTAAAATTACAAAAATTAGCCAGGCATGGAGTCAGGAGTCTATAATCCCTGCTACTTGGGAGGGTGAGGCAGGAGAATCACTCGAATTTGGGAGGTGGAGGTTTCTTTTTTTTTTTTTTTTTTTTTTGAGATGGAGTCTCGCTCTGTCACCCAGGCTGGAGTGCCGTGGCGCAATCTCGGCTCACTGCAAGCTCCGCCTCCCGGGATCACGCCATTCTCCTGCCTCAGCCTCCCGAGTAGCTGGGACTACAGGCGCCCGCCACTGCGCCCAGCTAATTTTTTCTATTTTTAGTAGAGACGGGGTTTCACCATGTTAGCCAGGATGGTCTCGATCTCCTGACCTCGTGATCCGCCCGTCTCGGCCTCCCAAAGTGCTGGGATTACAGGCTTGAGCCACCGCGCCCGGCCGCGGGAGGTGGAGGTTTCAATGAGCTGAGATCTTACGACTGTACTCCAGCCTGGGCAACAGAGTGAAACTTTGTCTCAAAAAAAAACAAAAAAAAAATGCCAAGAATGGAACTTTGAAGGCTTTCATTGGTTTAGAACTGTATACTATTTCTTTATATTGAATCCAAGACTCTTGAAGAACTCAAAGTTACTTTTTGGTTATGTACTTAGGGCTTAATTGGGTATTGCAAGCTCAAATGTATTCAGAGGATAGGCTGGCATCATAAATAAAAGACAATTAGAAATGATGGAACCCATGAGAAAATGGAGATTGTGTCCCCAGTAAAGGCTTCCAAATTCGAAACTGTGGTAAATACCATGGTCGAACAAAACACATGTCCGAAAGCTGTATTCAGCAAGTAGAACTGTGGGTTTAGGACCTTTGCTTAGTAATTTCTGCCTCCTTCCAAACAAAACGATTCTCAGTTCTTTAATCTTTATTCATGAGCAGGCATTTTTGTTATTGTTTTCAGAACTTTCTGCCTCATTTTTAAAGAGGTAAAGGAGGAAGGTCTGCAAAAGTTGATTTTAGAGCATGAAAACAATCAGGGCTGAGAAAAGTTCTTTGTTTTAAAATGTCATTATTACTATATGTTATCAGTGTGTTTGTTTAGAAAAGGGTATTTAATTTTTTGTGTTATGAAGCTAATATATTAATAGAAGTCTAAAAGAATAATTGGAAAAGAAAAAGAAAAAAATAAGCAAAATTAAGCTCATCCTTTGGTGAACATTTTGATGTATTTTTTCCAGTTCTTTTTTTCTATATAAAGTTTGAACATAATTTATTTTTATTTTGTTTTTTAGAGAGGGTCTCAATCCTATCACCCAGACTGGAGTGCAATGGTGCGATCATGGTTTACTGCAGACTGGACTTCCCAGGCTCGGTGATCCTTCCACCTCAGCCTCCCAAGTAGCTGGAACCACAGGTGTGTGCCACCACACTCAGCTAATTTTTTGTATTTTTACTAGAGACAAGGCTTACTCATGTTGCACAGGCTGGTCTTGAACTCCTGGGCTCAAGTGATCTACCCAACTTAGCCGCCCAAAGTGCTGGGATTATAGGCGTGAGGCACCGTGCCTAGCCAATAACTTATTTTTCTAAATATACCTCATTCCAAAAAGGATTAAAGACTATTATTGAAGAGTAAGTGATCCATTATGTTCCCATATATTTATGCAAACATGTATACGTACATGTACACTTTTTTTTGTTTTTGTTTTTGCTTTTTTTGAGATGGAGTCTCACTCTTGTATGCAGTCTTAGCTCACTGCAACCTCTGCTTCCCGGGTTCAAGCAATTCTGCTGCTTCAGCCTCTTGAGTAACAGGGACTACAGGCATGCGTCACCATGCCGGGCTAATTTTTATATTTGTTAGTAGAGATGAAGTTTCACCATGTTGGCTAGGCTGGTCTTGAACTTCTGACCTCAGGTGATCCACCTGCCTCGGCCTCTGAAAGTGCTGGGATTACAGGCATGAGCCAGTGCGCCTGGCCTATGTGTACTTATAATAGGAATCATATTCTGCATGCTCACGACAGTGTTTGCATGCATTTTTTTTAAACGTGTGTTTCAGAGATCTTTGCATGTTGTTACTTGTAACAGCCATAGTAGCCACAGCTAACATTTATTGAACACTTTGTATATGTGTAGGGCACTGTTCTGAGAACTTCACGTGTGCTACTTATTCAATTCTCACAACAAAGAGGGTGTTGTTAATTCTGCCTTTCAGATGACACTGAGGCACAGAGAGATTCAGGGGTTGCCAGTGACACAGACAGTAAGTGGTGCAGTTGGGATTTGAGGCCTGCCAGTCTGACTTCAGAGTCTGTGAGCTCAAGAGTCTATGAGTTTCAGAGTCTATGAGGTTAAGAGTCTATGAGTACCATGTGGTACTGCCTCTCAGGCTTCCGAACTATTGCAGAGTGTTTATATTGAATCCAAGACTCTTGAGGAATTTTAAGCTCCTTTTTGGTTATGTACTTAGGGTTTAATTGGGCACTGCAAGCTCAAGTGCACTCAGAGGCTAGGGAGGCATGGTAAATAAAAGACATAGAAACGATGGGACCCATGAGAAAATGGAGATTGTGTGTCGCAGTAAAGGCTTTCAAATTTGAAATTGTGTTAAATACCATGGTCAAACAAAACCCGTCTCAAGGCTGTATTGAGCAAGCGAGCTGTGGATGTGTGGGTGTGGAAACTTTGCTAAGTAATCCCCTCTTAAAAACTGTACCATGTTTTAAAAAATCTATCAACACTAATTGACTTTAGGTGGTTCCAAAATCCTATTATTACAAGTAAGATGACAGAGATATCTTGGTATACACACGCCCATATTTCTGTAGATTAGATAGTAGGCAATGGGCTCTGCTGAGTCACCAGCTAATAGATAGTTAACATTTTATTATATACTACCACAAAAGCTCTACCAATTTGTATTCCAACCCAGTCTATGAGAGTGACTATTTCTTTGCCAATGCATGATAACAGTCTTTTAATTTTTTTTCTTTTTTTTTTTTTTTGAGACGGAGTCTCGCTCTGTCGCCCAGGCTGGAGTGCAGTGGCTCCATCTCGGCTCACTGCAAGCTCCGCCTCCCAGGTTCATGCCATTCTCCTGCCTCAGCCTCCCGAGTAGCTGGGACTACAGGTGCCCGCCACCACACCCGGCTAATTTTTTTGTATTTTTAGTAGAGATGGGGTTTCACCATGGTAACCAGGGTGGTCTCGATCTCCTGACCTCGTGATCCGCCCGTCTTGGCCTCCCAAAGTGCTGGGATTACAGGTATGAGCCACCACACCTGGTCCATTCTTTTAATTATGTAGTGGGTAAAAAAAAAAAAAAAAGGTGTCTCATTAAAAAAATTTGTATATCCTTGATTACTAGTGAAATTTTGTATGTTTGTTGGTCATTTAAATTTTCTCTTCTGTGAATTGTCCACTAAGAATCTTTGCTGAGTTTTCTATTGAGTTGTTTTTTCTTATTGATTTTGGGATTTCTTTATATATTGTGGATATAAATTCATGGTCTCTTTTAGGTAGCATTAAAAAAAATGAGAGGGGGCCAGGAGTGGTGGCTCATGCCTGTAATCCCAGCTCTTTGGGAGGCTGAGGGGAGCAGATCACTTGAGGTCAGAAGTTTGAGACCAGGCTGGCCAACAAGGTGAAACCCTGTCTCCACTAAAAATACAAAAATGCGGGGTGTGGTGGCTCATGCCTGTAGTACCTACTACTTGGGAGTCTGAGGCAGAAGGATGGTTTGGACCTGGGAGGCGGAGGTTGCAGTGAGCCAAGATCAAGCCACTGCACTCCAGCCTGGGCAACAGAGTGAGACTCCATTTGCCCTCCCTGCCTAAAAAATGAGAGGTGGCATCGGGTATGGGTTATGAGCACAGTCCATGAAGTGAGGCTGTCTGGATTCTAATCTTGGTTGTGCCACTTACTAGCTGTGTGATCTTGGCCAAGTGACTCAAGCCCTTTATATCTCAGTTTCCTAGCCTGAAAAGTGAGAAGGATAATAATAGTGCCTACTTCACCCTGTTGTAGGTGTAAATGAATAAGGACACATTAGGTTGGCATCTGGTACATAATTAGCAGCATTTGAATCAATTATTATTGTATTATTGTTACTTGTAAATATCTCCCTGTCTACTGTTTGTTTTCAACTTTGTGCTGCCTTTAGTATTAAGCAAGTTTAAGTTTAAGCATATATATGCACATATATATATGTGTATACACACACACACACACATATATATATATATATATTTATTTATTTGAGACAGGGTCTGTCTCTGTTGCCCAGGCTAGAGTGCAGTGGCATGTTCATAGCTCACCACAGCCTCCAACTTCTGGACCCAAGCAATTCTCCTGCCCCAGCCTCCTGAGTAGCTGGGATAACAGGTGTGCACCACTGTATCAGGAAAATTTAATTTTTTTTTTTTTTTTTTTGTAAAGATGGGTTCTTATTATGTTGCCGCGGCTTATCTTGAGCTCCTGACCACAAACAACCCTCCCACGTACTTGGATTACAGGTCTGACACATTGCTCCTGGCTGTAAGTTTGAAACTTTTAAATAGTAAAATCCATCAATCTTTCTCTTCAAAGCTTCTGAATGTCATGTCTTTTCCAAAGGAGGACTTCTCTGTCTTAAGTTTATTTATGAACAAATTCTGTTTATTTTACTACCTATGTTGCATTTTCCTGCTGTTTAATCCATTTAGAATTCATTTTTGTGTGTAGTGTGGAACAGAACTCTACCCATTCCATGAAAGAGGCATCCAATGTACTGTGTCTACCTGCAGGCTGGCTGGTCCCCCTCCGGACTGTTGCCATGTCAGGGGCTTGGCTTGGTCTCTGTTGGCTGGGTGGGCACTCTGCCCACTGGGTGGTAGGCTGGTCAGTCTTAGGGAGGGAAAGTCAATGTTGTTGAGCTGGTGAATGGCTTCCACTCCGCACCCTGTCGACCATTGCACATACTCTCTTCTGTGCCCTAGGCAGCTGATGACGTTGGCCTGTGTTGGCCTCTGTCATCTGCTTGAGTCTGACCAATGACAGGTATTGGTGGGATATCAGAAGACAGAATGAAAGAAAAGTCAGAGTGTCGATTCCTCTTGCTCTTTCCCTGACTGGCCACAGATGTGTTCTCTGTAAATAATCCTTCTTTTAACTCACTTCAGTCCAAGTGTCGATTCCTCTTGCTCTTTCCCTGACTGGCCACAGATGTGTTCTCTGTAAATAATCCTTCTTTTAACTCACTTCAGTCCAATCTTTTGAATGTTCTCTAAGTGTCCTGCAGGGACTTTGATTCATAGAGCAATAGGAATGAAATGAATGAAAATGTGAAATGACAAGGTTTCAGATGGAAGGAAAGCAGGCAAGGCTGACACATACAATAGAATTTGATATCAATTCAGCCAAAAATCTGTGAATGACAAGGAAATACTGAATGAAATCCCTAGTTGATGGCCACTCTAATTTTTTCACCCATTCGGGGAGAAAGTTAATTGTTTCAGCAAATGCTAGTTGTTTTGGCACTATGGAGTGTTTAGCTGACATTTAAAGTTTGTGGCCATGTGTTATAACACAACATGATCTCCTAGGATGAATATTTGTGTTGGGGGGAGGAGGAAAGAGTCCTGGAGAAGGAGGGAGTGGATGGTGCTACTGTCAACACATAATTAAAAGAAGTTTTTCAAGGTCCTGTGTTTCAGGAACCTATGATTCTAGTGCAATAACAAGAATAAAATGTGGCTTGAACTATAGAAGTTTTGGAAGAATTTTTAGTGATTGTATACAAAACCCTTTGACCCGGGTCCTGAGATTTGCCCCGTGCTTTAAACTCCTTTAAAAATAGCCTCATTACAGCTGTGTGAAGGATGGCCATATTTTTACCTACCTCCTATAAATCAGGACACCATGCTGTAGAGCTGGTCAAGATAAAACAGTAGAAACACTGAATTAGCAACGTAGTGCACCTTCTGTTATGGTATATTAATTATAGATGGAAAATAGTTAAGGAGTAGAAATCCATCCTACACAATTGTGATTATCTCCTTATTTCTCATTTAACTGACTTATAAAAACTGTCCATTTCTCCCTCTAATTTGTTTTGGGCAGTTTGGTACTTCCTGCTGATTCAACTACCATGAACTTAGCAGGAAGTAATTAAAATGTAAATACCAGCCAGGCGCAGTGGTTCACTTTCGGAGGTCGAGGCAGGTGGATCACTTGAGGTCAGGAGTTCGAGACCAGCCTGGTCAACTGGTGAAACCTTGTCTCTATGAAAAATACAAAAATTAGCTGGGCGTGGTGGTGCCTGCCTGTGGTCCCAGCTACTCAGGAGGCTGAGGCAGGAAAATCACTTGAACCTGGGAAGCAGAGGTTGCAATGAGCCAAGATTGTACCACTGAACTCCAGCCTGGGTGACAGAGCAAGACTCCATCCCAAAAAAAACACAAAAATCAAAAACCAAAATATAAATACTCTTGATCGGCTGCTCTGGTGGGAGGCGGGAAGCGTGGGACGGGGGAGGTGTTGTCGTTTAGGGATTTATGTGGAGAGTCATGAGACACCGGATTCTGTGTCATGGAAATCTGTTCCTGCCGGACTCAAGGCAGAAGGTGCCATTTCCCATCCATCATGTCTTAGTGAAGGCCGTCTCCTCCTTCAGTGTCCTGATCACCTACAGGGAATGTACAGAGAGTTCAGTTAGAAGAACAAAGAGCAATAGAAGTTCTAAGACACAGCCATTATTTGTCAAGCCAATTAGGAGAAAAATAAAGCCTCCATAGAAATAAATAATAATGAAGTATTTAAATATTAGTTACTGGTTAGCTTATTTATGGTTTGTTCATCCACGAAATTGTAAACTCTATGAGAGCAACATCTTCTTTACCAGTCTATGTTTAGTTCCTAAGCAGTGCTTGGCCTGTGGTAGTTACTCATTGGCTATTTATTAAATGAATGAGTGAATGAATTCATGAGCAAGGATTTAGCACAAAGGACTCTGAAAAAAATGAAGGAATCCTGAGCACACACTGTAGGGTAGTTAGATTGCCCTGAGATTACAGAAGGTAATTAATTCAGTTTGTACCTTGTGGTAGGCAAAATAATGGTCTCTTAAAGATATCTGTGTCAAGGGGGAATTACAGTTTCAGATGGAACTAAGGTGGCTAATCAGCTGATCTTACATTAAGGAGTTTATCCTGGATTTTCCTGATAAGCCCAATGTAATCATTAAAGTCCTTTAAATTAACCAAGGGAGGTAGACGAGGGGGTCAGAATCAGAGAGAGATTTGAAGTTTTGCTGGCTTTGAAAATGAAGGAAGAGGCTATAAGCCAAGGAATTCAGGCAGCCCCTGGATTGTGGAAAGGCAAGGAAACAGCTCTCTTGTGGAGCTTCCAAAAGGAACCCAGTTCTGCAAACACCTTGACTGTAGCCCAGTGAGACCCATTGTGGACTTCTGACCTGTAGAGCTGGGAGATAATAAATCTGTGTTGTCTTAAGTCACGACCTTTGTGGTGATTTGTTACAGCAGTAGTAATCCCCCTATGTAGTAGATACTTGTTAATTTTCACCTGTCTCCTGTGAACAGTGCCCACATTATTCTTTGGGGAACTCCCTTTCTCAACCCTCCAGGTACTTTGGGTAAAGTCAGTTTCCTTCTTCATATTGGATGTGAACAGGTGATTCAGACGTGGCCCCTGGGAATGTTGTATTTGCCTGGTCAAAGTTGTTAGTTAAGGGTTGGTTAGATTTGTGTCCTTCAAAAGTAAGAGCGTTTTTCTCTGGGATCTTGGGGAGCAAGGCTTGTAGGCTTGAACTCTGGAGATGTGGGGAGCCATCCCACCACCATGGAGAGCCTAAAACTGAAGGCAACATGGAGGAGCTCAGAGCCAAGAGAGGACGACAGATTGGGTCTTTGGACAAAGCCACTCTTGATTTTTTCTATTACACGAGCCAATAAATTCCTTCTGCATAAGCCAGTTAACTTTTGCTTCTCCAATTCTATCATCAAGTTCTAGTGAGGAGGCATAGGAAAGTGATAGAAACAACTCTATGTCTTTTATAGTGCATGTTTAGATATGTGTGTGTGATATAGTTTGGATATTTACCGCACCCAAATCTCATGTCGAATTGTAATCCGCCATGTTGGAGGTGGGGCCTGGTGGGAGGTGATTGGATCACGGGGGTGGTTTTCCCACGAATGATTGAGCATTATCCTCTTGGTTCTGTCCTCACAATAGTGAGTGACCTCTCACAAGACCTGGCTGTTTAAAACTGTGGCCCCCTCGCCTTCTTTCTCTCTTGCTCTTCCTTTCACCATATGATGCGCCTGCTCCCCCTTCACCTTCCACCATGATTGGAAGCTTCCTGAGGTCTCCCAGAAGCAGATATGCTATGCTTCCTGCACAGCCTGCAGAACCCTGAGCCAATGAAACCCGTCTCCTTTATAAATTACCCAATCTCAGGTATTTCCTTAAAGCAATGTGATAATGGACTAATACAATTTGTGTTTGTAGATTTGTGTGTATAATACACTGTATATATTCTCATCATAGCCATTCTCAGTTACTTTTTCATCTTTGTAAAAATCTGAGTTAAATACTTCCAGCCCCAACACCATCAGTTATAGTTCTATAGAGTCAGGTTCTCTGCTTGACATTACCTGACTATTAACATCAAGACTGTACCAGAAAGACAGTACCCTATTATGGAAGTATGCTGCAACACATCTTAATTCTGTCTTTGAATGTTCCACATTATAATCTTGCGTAGCATAATGAAACTCTTCATCATTTGAAAACATTAGCTATGAAAAGTTTTAAGTATTACCAGGAGGCCATTTTTTAAGCGTAATAATTTTTTTAATGATTTGTCTTCACTACGTAATTTCACTTGATTTTCTCAATATTTAACTAATCTATTTCTTTGAAACTCACCAACTTGCATTTTGACACACCAGCGGCTTTTTTTAGTTGAGGCTTATCTCATCACTGAGTTATTCACATCAAAGAGTAACATTTTCTCTCTGACTGTGTGTGTGGGAGCCTCTTGCAGGAGACTTCATTCTAGGTTTAAGGCTGTCATTCCCTTACAAAGGCCAGACTCACCAACTCAAGTGCCCACCATGGCCAGGCAGGTAATGAGTGAAGTGGGTTGGATGGGGACTGTGGTTGATCAGAAAGCCCACACCCGTCTAGGGCTCCTGCCACTCAGGACCAGTGCTTGTTCTTGCAGAATGTAAAGTCCATTGCTGATCTTTCAGATTTTCAGCAGAGGCCAGAAATCCACGTATTTATGTACAGCTCTGAAACTTTACCTATAGGATTCAAATTAAAATAAAAAAAATACCATGTGGGTGAAATAAATCCTAAACAAACAACAAAAGTCATGCTCATTGGCTTTATAGTGGCCCCAGGCCACCAGTTTGTCCTTCCAGAATACAGTGACTCATCCGTGCATCCAAAGTGTGAGTCTCACTTTGATCGTTTGTCTAATTGTGTTTATTGCACTCTGGCTTCATTTTCAGGTGTGTTGGGACATTATAAAACCTACATGCTCAATATGTACAAAGGTGACTATTGTTGAGAACACTAGTGAGGAAAGGCAAACATTTATGATGGAAGAATATTCTAGAAAAAAAAAACTGCAAGAAAATGGTGAGGAAAGGGCCAAAGTTGCACACACATACTGGATGAATCATTAGGGAACTGGCATGATTCTGAAGGAGAAAGAGAATCCTACAATGTGTGACAAGTTCATGCCCATGGAGTCTACAAAATTAGCAAGAAAAGAAGAAGAGTGATTGAGAAAATTAAAATTAAAGAGTGCTTGACTAGAAGGTTTAGTCTAAAAAAATAGATGTCTAGTAACCTAACATTAATTCAGAAGGCTAGCAATTTGTTGAAGAACTTAAAAATTATTAATACCTTGAAAGTCCTGCCGCTTTAATTTTTATGGCAACCTGTGGTTATGTCCATTGGATCAAGGTCGATTTTGGTGATGAGGTAGCAAAATTATGAATATTGGAGCTATTAAGGAGTTTTCTGCGATCTTTGTGGATGTCACCAATGAAGAGATTTATTTGCCTCAGCAGATTTTCAATATTGATGAAGCTTTTTAAAAATTGTGGTAAAAAACATATAACATTTACCATTTTAATCATGTTTAACTACACAGTTCAATGGCATTAAGTACACCTGCATTGCTGTGCAACCATCACCAGCATCCACCTCCAGAAATTTTTCATCAGCCTCAACTGAAACTCTGCACATACTAAATACTACCTTCCCATTCTCCCATTTTCTTTTACTGTCTCTATGAATTTGACCAATCGAGGTATTTCATGTAAGTGGAATCATACACTATTTGACTTATTGAAGATGTTTGTGGCTAGGCACCGTGGACTCATGCCTGTAATCCCAGGACTTTGGGAGGCCAAGGCAGGCGGATCAGCTGAGGTCAGGAGTTTGAGACCAGCCTGGCCAACATGGTGAAACCCTGTCCCTACAAAAAATTAGCCAGGCATGGTGGTGGGTGCCTGTAATCCCAGCTACTCAGGAGGCTGAGACAGGAGAATCGCTTGAACCCGGGAGGCGGAGGTTGCAGTGAGTCGAGATTATGCCACCGCACCCCAGCCTGGGCAACAGAGCAAGACTCTGTCCAAAAAAAAAAAAAATCTGAATGCCTATTATGTGTCCAAGTGCAGATGTTGAGGGGACAGTGGGGTGACAGATGTACCTACCGTGGCATGACTGGAGGTAGAGAATTGGAGTCATTGTCATCGAGATGGTGTCTAAGTCCATGGACCTGCGGCGGTAATCCAGAGAGAATGTAAACATATTCAATGAGAGCCTAAGATGAGTATGACAGAGCCTCACATTTGGAAACTGACCAGTGGAGAAGGAGACCAACAAAGAGACCCAGGCAGAACAGTGAGCAGAAGGTGAATGTGCTGATGTAAAAGCCAAGAGATGAGAATATTTCCAGAACGACCGAATGACTGGCTGAGCTGAATCCTGTGTGAAACTGGGAAGAGAAAAAAGAGATAGCCATTGGCTTCTTGGAGTCTAACTTATTACCTCTAGAAATTAAAAAAAATATATATTTAATAGAGATGGGATCTTGCTATGTTGCCCAGGCTGGTCTCGAACTCATGGGCTCAAGTCATCCTCCCACCTCAGCTCCCTAAGTGCTGGGATTACAGACGATCCTAACTTATTTCTAAATAAAAGACTGTCCCTAAACAACCTTTGGTCAAGCCTTAAAAAGAGTTTAAAACATTTTAGCATTTTTTTTTCCTCTGAGGCAACTTGGGGCAGTGATTTGCATAGCAGTTCATGTTTTAGCATAGGCAAAATACTATTTTATACTCTGATGGGAATTTCATACTATTTTATACTCTAATGGGAGTATAAAATCAAAATGATTTTATGTGCCAGAAGTATTATTTTTCATTAATCAAATGGTGCAGGTAGACAGATAAGAAGAGAAAGAATGACAAATTCTGATGATTTTAGTAAAGGCACAGAGGCTAGGGGATGACAGTCGACTGGCAACACTCAAGACTGTTAGTCACCATCTCTTTATGACATCAGCCTGGATTATCAAAGCAGACATCACAGGGGAATGATATATGAAGACTTACATTTTCAAACCCTGTAAAAGATATTCTTCACGAAATCTCATCAAAAGCTCTGTGGGTGCCCAGTAACTAACGGCTGCACAAGATTTAGGGTTTCCCTAAGATCTCCCCATTTTAGTTAACAGGATCTTCCTGGTCAATAAATTTAGGGCAAACGTGGTTTAACAGCCTAAATAAACTGCCGAATTTCCTCTCCGAACATGCAGTATTTTCCTTCTGTTTCAATAAAACCCACAACCATTAGAAAACATGCCCATTCCCAAGCAAAAGCTTGGTCACACAAGGGAAATCGCCGCATGATATCTTCTCAGCTGCTTTTGCGGCCACGCAACTTAACTCTCTCCAGATGTAACCCTTCATTCCTCCCACCTCCTCGTAATTTTTGTCTTGAGTGAAACTACTAAAGGAGGGTTTTTTTTTTTTTTTTTTTTTTTTTTTTCTTATGTGAACTCAAAAGTAGGAGAGACTGAATTGCAAGTTCGGTGATAAGTACTTGATAGAGTGGGCTTTATCTCCTGACCCTGGGATGCACATATAAGGGTAATGGCATTATGAGGAAAAAAAAACCTAATAGAGATGGGTCAAAAAGGCTAGATTTTAAAAATCATAACTCATGTGGAGTTTACGGGCTGCCAGGGGATCAGCTAATCTACACTGGACTTGGGAGGAGGTGGCTCTGCTCCTTGTACCTCTAACTTTTATTCTCCTCCTAGGACAAGCAGCATAGCCCTGGCATGTCCTTCTCATGGTGATGATAGAGGTGAAGGAGACCAGACTTCATCGTGCATGTGCTTTTTCCACATATTTGCTTTCCATTTGCTAGTATCCCACTGGTCAGAGCATGCCATGTGGCTGAACTCAGAAGCAAGGGTCAGGGAAAGCTAGTTGGCCCTTTGATGGGAGGAACAGCAAAGCCATGTGGCCAAGGGCTTAGATATAGGGGAGAGAGAAGGATTGGGGTTGCTAATACAACCTACCATTTAGGGGCAGTTCCAATTCTCCCAGATGAGATCATTGAAAGGCATCACAACACAGGAGGAAAAAAAGTTCTAACTTTCATGCTACATATGACTTCCCCATTGTCCATGGGATGAAGCTCTTTGCAGGGATTTCTCTTCTTCATGGCTCTCCCGTCCTTGACTCTGTCCCTGTATAAACCTACCTTTTTCCAGTCTCCGTGCCGTAAATCTCATCTACATTGAGGGAAACTCCCTCCTCTCTCACCAGACCTCTCCTTAGAGCCAGTCCATTCCTCTCCAAAGCACTACATTTCCTCACACCTGAGCATCTAGGCTGGTAGAATGTTCCTTAGGATACTTGATGGTATGTTTTGACTTCCCAAGTGACCCTTTGAGGTTTTTCCATGAGCATGCATCACAAACTTTCTTCTTTCTCCACATACGTTATTCCCTCTCTCTCTCTCTTATATACACACACACATACACATACATACACACACACACACACACCCCCTTCACATGTATTCCTCTAAAGTCCTAAGGATAAATATTAATTCTTGAAGACAGTCAGGTCTTTATAAAGAGAAAGAAGAATATTGTCTGTGTTTCCCTCTCTTTCTGTCCAACCATAATGAAATGCTGTCAGTCCCAAGATGGCTTCACATCTCACATCAGGCAAAACCACACCATCACCTTTCTTTCTCTGACCCAGTATTCAAGCCAGAAATGATGATTATCTTTTCCCTCTCTCCATCCTACAGGGGAGTTAAGAGAAATTCATTCTTCTAATTCTACACACAGCATCTCCATTAAAAAAAATGTATAGCATTTCAACATCACATAGCCTGAATTACATATGAACAGAGATTGCTGTTGATGCAATTAACAGACCTCCTAGGTCAAGGACTAAATTTGAATTCTATTTGTCTGGGTTAATCCTTAATAACTTCTAGTTTAAAGAAGATTAAAAAAAACTATTAGGTTAATCCCCCAAGTAAGGAGATCTTTAGACAGCAATTGTTTGGGGCCATTGCAGCCCAGTTATATGAGGTTGTAGTTTCCTAAAATGAAGCAGAGAAAAGCAAGATTTTTTGATTTGACAAAGGAGTTTATTCTGCCATTTAGGCTTCTAAGAAGTAGCTTTTTGGTGTAAGGAAAATGATTTAAAATACACTGTTCTAAAATTCTGAAACCCCATGGCCTTGGGAGTCAGTTCCAACCTTCACAGATGACCTAAAGAAGGGATTTCCCTGTTGAAGTATGTTAAAATTAAATAGCACATGTATTAGCCTGTTCTCATGCTGCTAATACAGACATACCTGAGATTGGGTAATTTATAAAGGAAAGAGGTTTAATTGACTCACAGTTCTACATGGCTGGGGAGGCCTCACAATCATAGCAGAAGGTGAATGAGGAGCAAAGTCACATCTTACATGGTGGCAGGCAAGGGGAGTGTGTGCTAGGGAACTCCCCTTTATAAAACCTTCAGATCTCGTGAAACTTACTCGCTATCACGAGAACAACAGGGAAAAGACCTGTCTCCCACTGGGTCTCTCCCATGACACGTGGAAATTATGGGAGCTACCATGCAATATCAGATTTGGGTGGGGACACAGCCGAACCATATAAGCATATATCAAAATTTTTAGGTGTCAGAGAATGTTGAGAATGTTTAGTCATGTGCATGAATCTAAATAGAATTCTGAAAATAGAAGGGGACAAAATGTCTGTGGTTCTTATTCCCAACTCTTTGTAAACTAAAGGAAGGATTCAGCTTTGTACTTCTGTATCTAGGAGACTTTCACAGATCTTAGCTCTTTTTATTCTCTGATTTTGGGAGAATTTAAAAGGGATCATGGAAGTCATGGCAAATGATTTCAACCTCATTATTTTAAACGGTTCTTCCCCTGCTTTCAACATGAATCTAGTAGGAATTCTCCATATTTGTTACCTGTGGCAGGTTGTAGGATCCTGGTCTCTGCAATTAGGCAGACCTAGATTTGAATGTCATTTCTGCCATTTGCTATGGGGCAAACCAGCAGAGGAAGCTACAGAGTCCATCTAGCCTGCGATTCATCAGCAAAACAGGGATCAATTCCATATTGGCAAAAATTCCTTCCTTGGCCAAACTGTCAGGCTCCTCTGAGCCCTCTCCTTGACCAGAGCCAAACATGGGCTTTCATCTTTGTCTTCGTAGTATCCCATTTTAGCAAGAATCCGAAGTTCATTTGGAAAGAGCTCCCATCCTTTACATCTGACCAAATTCCTCCCCATCACCATGCCCCAGGTGACGTCTGATTACCTTAGTCTGTCTCGGCCTTAGCCAGAATCGCCCCGACCCTGATGTTTCCTCTTTGTGATTTTCAATCCGCCAACCCCCACCCTGCTCCTTGCCTATAATCCCCACTTTTCCTTGCTGTATTCAAAGTTGAGCCCAATCATCTTCCCTACTGCAAAACCCCATTGCTGTGGCCCCTACACCCATGGCGATGGTCCTGAATCAAGTCTGCCTCACCGTCTTAATAAGTGTCAGAATGAGTTTTTCTTCGGCAGTATCTGTCCTGTATGGTTGTGTTAAGGATTAAAAGGAAGATGCACATAAATTACTTAGTGGAGGGCTTCATACAGAGTGGATGCCTAATGCATTTTCATTCTTACTGCTGTTAATGCTGCTTTTATGATGCCATCCTCAGCTCCTTCCTACTTGACTTCCTCTTCCTCAGAACAATCCGTTAGAGACCTGGGGTCAGTGTTTCCCCCAGACATTCTCCTCTTCAGGTTAATCAATCCCAGATGACTCAGCTATTCCCTGCATGGTGTGGTTGCGGCATCTCCTATTTTTGTTGTTTTTTCTCTCAATGATCAAATGCAGCCAGTATCACTGACGCCTGGGGCTCATGGGCCCAGAGAGACTCCTCAACCTGAGTGTGGGGTGAGAGGCCACTGGCCAAAGGGAAATATTCAATGCCCTCCACCTGGAGGTGGAGCTGGAGCCACTCCTTACATATAAATCAATGGAAATCCCCCAATAACTGGAAAGAAGGCAGTGGGAAGAGCAGATAGGTGGGGTGGAAGCAAGAGAAAAGGGTAGTTTAGGGGACCTGCAGGCCAATTGCCCAACCTGTGAGACCACAGCGATGTATGTGGGCAGGCACAGTTCACTCTTACCTGTGGCACCAAGGGCCCTGCCTACCTATGCTTGGTAAATTCACTTCTACCACAAGTGTCTGGCCCAGTGCCACATACAATATGTGCCCAGAGAATGTTCATTATCTTTATTTTCTTCATTCTGTCACCCACTGTGGCAACTGTTTTTCTCACCTCTGGGTCACTGTAGATTTAAACAATGTCTTCTCTGTGTTAATAGTGGGCTGGGGGCCAGGTGCAGTGGCTCACGCCTGTAATTCCAGCACTCTGGGAGGCCGAGGCGGGCGGATCACGAGGTCAGGAGATTGAGACCATCCTGGCTAACACCGTGAAACCCCATCTCTACTAAAAATACAAAAAAAATTAGCCTGGCGTGGTGGTGGCAGGCACCTGTAGTCCCAGCTACTCAGGAGGCTGAGGCAGGAGAATGGTGTGAACCTGGGAGGCGCAGCTTGCAGTGGGCGGAGATTGCGCCACTGTACTCCAGCCTGGGCGACAGAGCGAGACTCTGTCTCAAAAAAAAAAAAAAAAAAAAAAAAAATAGTGGGCTGGGGACCAAGCCCTACAGCCCAAATACAGGAACTTCCTCTCTGCTTCCCACTAACTCAGTGATCAGCACCCTTTGGGTTCTAACCAGCCAGGAATCTACTCACATATATCATAAAACTCATATTTATGCCTATTGCTTATGAGAATAAAATGATTATTTCAAGGGACAAGAAAAATGGAGAAAGAGAATATGGCTGCTGGTAGTAAGAAATTGCAAAGCAAGGCAAAGTAGATGAGTTAATTATTTGAAAAATGCAATCGCCTTGATCTTGTAATATATGCATAGAGGCAGTAAGTGAAGGGAAAACATAAATATGTGTAAATCTATTATTCACTCAGCGAACGCAAGCATATTACCTGAGTGAGTAGGTAATACTCACTTTTGATTCCTAGAGCCACTCCTTACATATAAATCAATGAAAATCCCCCAATAAATACTGGAGAGAAGGCAGTGGGAAGAGCAGACAGGTGGGGTGGAAGCAAGAGAAAAGGGTAGCTTTTCAAAAGACTCATGTAAAGATATCCTCTTTAAAATCTTCAGCCTATCCTTAATTCACATGCTTATGGATTTTATTATTATTTTTAGAAACAGGGTCTTGCTCTGTTGCCCAGGCTGGAGTGCAGTGGTGCAATCACAGCTCACTGCAGCCTTGAACTCCTGGGCTCAGGCGATCCTCCTGTCTCAGCCTCCCAAAGCTCTGGGATTATAGGCAGGAGTCGCCATGTCCAGCCTAGAACAGACACTTTTGAAGGGGGATGTTGTGAGTTGAATTGTGTCCCCTCCAAAAGACATGTTGAAGTCCTACCTTCTGGTATCTCAGAATGGAACCTCATTTGGAAAGAGGGTCTTTATAGAAGTAATCAAGTTGAAATGAGAAAATTTAGGGCTGACCATAATTTAATATGATTTATATGTCCTTATAAAAACAGGGAAACATGGACCCAGGTCCTCACAGAGGGAAGATGATGTGAGGACACATGGGAATATGATGTGACGAGGGAGTATCCATGTGCTGCGTTTACAAGCCAAGGAACACCTGAGACTCCCAGAAGCTGGGCGAGATGCCTGGAAACAGGTGCTTCCCTAGTGCCTTCAGAGAGAACACAGCTTCCCCAGTACCTTGATTTTGGGCTTCTGGTGTCCAGAACCATGAGACAATACATTTCTGTTGTTTTAAGCCATCCAGTTTGTGGAACTTGGAGCCCTAGAAAACTCACACAGAAGAAAACTATGGAGTTTTGAAAAATTAAAAGCCCTTATGGAAATAAAAATTATAGTTGTATGTGTACCTTTCAATCAATGAAGTGAATGAAAGTGGAAATACAAAACTTTAAATCCAGGAAAGTCTACTGTTACTGCTTAAAAATCAATCCCACCTAAAGGTTGGCTAGCAGGATGATTTGCTAATGACTTAGTTGTTTCTACAACACAAACCACAATCAAAATAAGCCATAGCACAGAAGGATGAGGAGCCATTCTTACTGTGTTATATCATGTCACCAATAGAAGTTAAATCCGGTCAGGCATGGTGGCTCACGCCTGTAATCCCAGCAGTTTGCGAGGCCGAGGTGTGTGGATCACCTGAGGTCAGGAGTTCGAGACCAGCCTGGTCAACATGGTGAAACCCCGTCTCTTCTAAAAATACAATAATTAGCCAGGTATGGTTGTGCACACCTGTAATCCCAGCTACTAAGGGGGCTGAGGCAGGAGAATTGCTTGAATCTGCGAGGCGGAGGTTGCAGTGAGCCGAGAGCTCATGCGCCACTGTATTCCAGTCTGGGTGACACAGCAAGACTCCGTCTCAAAAAAAAAAAAAAAAAAAAAAAAAAAAGGTTAAATCTAAGACTTTTTATTGTCAGGAGGTCCTAGTGTCAGGCTACATTTCTATATGGATTTTGACCCATAATCACAAATAATGGAGAACTTGCTCATTAACAATTCCAAAGGTAGATGATATTTGGGAGGTTGGGAGAGTTTAAAATGGCAAGCAAAGTTATACCTAATGCATGCTGGCCATCCTGAATGTGCCATTGACTTATGCATCACTGGGGGAGTTATCATTTTACTTGGCTCCCAAAATGAGCCTAAAGTTTCAATGCTTTAAACTTCTTATGCTAAAGAAATCAACATTTTAATGTAATCAGAGTTCTGGAGGAGAAAATCTGCTATATTTGGGAAAAAGAACATTAGACCCTAGGGGGATACTGTCTTAGCATTTATGGACATCAACCAAAGGTTTTCATGCTCTAGATCTTCCTGCAGGCACCAGAATGAATGCTCTTTTCTCTACAGGTAATCTGTGAGGATGGTGCAACTTTTTCAGAGGAAGTGTGCAATCCACAAGAGAATTTTACCTTGTTAGAATTCTGCAAGGAGTGATCCTTATCTCATTTCATCCAGTCTAGGCACCCAAATCTCAACTCAACATTTAGGAAGTATTGCCACAGTTAAGCATCTACATATAAAGTGATGGGACGTGGCAAAGAGATCACATCAACAGAATTCGTTGAGAAGACTGAGCTCCCACCTCATTTGTCCAACTACAGAGCATCTGACTACGATGGAAGACCTCATAGGAGTTCCTCTTCCTCTTTGCGATGAATATGTGCAGTCTTTAATCAGTGGGACTGGCCAAGGTGGAGCCTTCTTGTGTATGTCTCAGGCAAGTCTTGCACCACACAGGCTAGTTTATACTGGGTTGAGTGCTTTGCTCTTCAGCATCAGGCCAGGCATGGTGGCTCATGCCTGTAATCCCAGCGCTTTGGGAGGCCAAGGTAGGTGGATCACTTGAGGCCAGGAGTTTGAGACCAGCCTGGCCAACATGGTGAAACCCTGTCTCTGCTAAAAATAGCTGGGCATGATGGTGTGTGCCTGTAGTCCCACGTACTCTGGAGGCTGAGATATGAGAATCGCTTGAATCTGGGAGGTGGAGGTTGCAGTAAACCGAAAGTGGAGTGATCGTAGCTCACTGCAACCTCAAACTCATGGGCTCAAGCAATACTCCTACCCGGGCCTCCTGAGTAGCTGGGACTACAGGTATGCGGCACCACACTAGGCTAATTTTTAATGTTTTTTTTCTGGTAGAGATGGGTTCTCACCATTTTGCCCAGGCTGCTCTCAAACTCATGGCCTCAAGCATTCCTCCTGCCTCAGTCTCCCAAAGTATTGGGATTACAGGCATGAGGCACTATGCCTGGCCAGGCGTAGGTTTTGAAGTGTGAGTGGTATATAATACAAAGTGAAGGATTCATCCTACTGCTTGCTGTGGGGTACAGGGAAAACACCCAGATAAATTGTTCTCACTGGGATTCATGAATGTCAGAGAAGTGTCAAATATTTAAATATCTTATGGCTTATGAGCAATAAATAGGTTTATATTGAGTGGCTGATAAATATTAGAACTCAAAATTAAATGTGTACATTAAATTTACTAAATTCTAATAAAATATAAATTAATATAAAGTAACATTTGAAAACAATTATCAAACTATTTAAACCATGCTGAAAGAATTGGGAAGGAAGTGGTACCCTTCCTCCTCCTCCTCCTTCTCCTCCTCCTCCTCCTCCCCTTCTTCTTCCTCCTCCTCCTCCTCTTCCTCCTCCTCCTCCTCCTCCTCCTCCTCTTCTTCCTCTTCTTCTTCTTCTTCTTCTTCTTCTTCTTCTTCTTCTTCTTCTTCTTCTTCTTCTTCTTCTTCTTCTTCTTCTTCTTCCTCTGTTTGAGGCCATCTCATGCTGTCACCCAGGCTGGGGTGCAGTGAGGCTCACTGCAGTCTCAACCTCCTGGGCTCAAACTATCCTCCCACCTCAGCCTCCTGAGTAGCTGGAATTATAGGCACGCACCACCACGACCTGCAAATGTTTTGTATTTTTTGGAGAGACGGGGTTTCGGCATGTTCCCCAGGCTGGTCTCAAACTCCCGGACTCAAGCAATCTGCCCACCTCGGCCTCCCAGAGCGCTGGGATTAAGGCCAGAGCCACTGTGCAGGACTCATAATGCTGTTCTTAATATAAGAATCTGTGACCAGCTATTCCCAATAAGAGGGGGATGGTTAAATGAACCATGGTTCACTAACTGAATAGAACATTTACTATTATCATCACATTGTATGAATATTGTAAATAGGAGGATGCACACACATTTGTCTGTAGCTGGTGTTTAGTAATGAAGGGAATGACAAAAGCACCTGTTCACATGATTATGACTATGCGTGTATATATAGTCATGCATCCATTCTAGCAATTGTTTTGATCACTGATTGTATAACAGGTGTTGGTGCCAGGTATAGGAAACATACTGAGGAAATGATATGGTTTCTGCTCTCATTGACCGTCACTCAGCCGCAAGGTAGCTATGGGAACAAATGGAAAAGTACGGAAATTCACAAAACGCTAATGGAGGACAGTTAGGCAAAGATGAAGGGAAGGCTTTGTAAAGGAGCTAACTTGTATCTACAGTGGAGAAATCACTTGCATAAGGGTAGAGGTACTAGAAAGTACTTAAACATTCTTAATGTCTTTATTGAGATATAATTCTCATACCTTAAATGTGCTCATTTAAAACATACACTTTAATAATTTTTACTATACTCACGGAGTTGTTTTTGTGTGTATGTGGTTTGTGGTTTTTTTTTTTTTGTTATTGTTTATTTGTTTTTTGAGATGGAGTCTTGCTCTGTTGCACAGGCTGGAGTACAGTGGTGCAATCTTGGCTCACTGCAACCTCCCCTTCCTGGGGTCAAGCGATTCTCCTGCCTCAGCCTCCTGAGTAGCTGGAATTACAGATGTGCGCCACCACGCTTGGCTAATTTTTGTATTTTCAGTAGAGACAGGGTTTCACCATGGTCAGGCTGGTCTCAAACTCCTGACCTCATGATTTGCTGGCTTGGCCTCCCAAAGTGCTGGGAATACAGGTGTGAGCCACTGCGCCTGGCCACTCACGTAGTCTAATACAAACATCACTGAAATCTAAGCAGAACATTTGCATCCTCTCAGGGAGCACTGCATTTTTGCTCTATTAAATTTCTCCCAATCTTAAATGTTTTTCTAATAAGGAATTAAGATGTAGAGACAAAAACCTCTGATGTCTGGCCACAACAGGGAAGCTTATGTCGCATGTGAAATAAACCAGAATTACGCCATCGTATCTTTCAGTTTTAATTTTATTAGTGACAAGGTAAATAGGTACATGAAAATCTTCACAGATATCTACACATGTATTTAAATAAAACAAGAGTTGAGTTCTAAGAATGCAGTTTCAGTGGTGACTAGTACATACTATTTTTTTTTATTTACTGTATAAAAATCTCCAAGTTTATAACCCTTAATTTGCCCCTATTCTTGTGTCTTAAAACCCAGCGACAAGAATTTAAAAAGGGAATTCTTCGAAGAGGAATACAGATAGACCCTCAGAGGAGTACAGCACATTATGAATTATGAAGGCAATCGGCAGTGCTCTAACTAGAAGCAGATAACCTCTGTGTGTTCTCTGTCATCAGTATGTTCTCTGGGCAGAATTGATTGCTGGAAGGTTTGCCTGACCTCAGTTTCCTCCCCTCCTCCATTTGCTTCCTTTTTTTTTTTTTTTTTTTTGAGACAGAGTCTTGCTCTGTCGCCCAGGCTGGAGTGCAGTGGCATGATCTCAGCTCACTGCAACCTCCGCCTCCTGGGTTCAAGTGATTCTCTCTCTGCCTCAGCCTCCCAGGTAGCTGGGATTACAGGCAACTGCCACCACGCCCAGCTAATTTTTGTATTTTTAGTAGAGACGGGTTTTCGCCATGTTGGCCAGGCTGGTCTCGAACTCCTGACCTCAAGTGATCTGCCCATCTCGGCTTCCCAAAGTGTTGGGATTACAGTCGCGAGCCACCGCGCCCGGCCTTTGTGTCCATATTCTAAAGGGGGGGAGTGCCATTGTGCGCATGCGCATGTGCGCAGCAGCCTTCTCCAATTCCCATAGGTAGCAGTGCCTGTGGGCAGGTGGAAGGCCCCTGGAAAGGGGCCATCTTGGCTGAGACTCTGGGATGGTGCAGTTCACTTTGGAGCCTTCATGCCTTGCTTCATTCTGGGTCTCAGTCTTCCTTCCAGCATCTCTAGTTCCTCCCAGGTATCCGCATAAACTATCTCAACAGGGGTCTCTGTTTATGTAGCCCTAAGAGTTCTCAGTTCCTTCACAAATACTGGCTTAAAGACAAGGGGTGCATTTTTTCAGGGACCTTTTAGGACCCCAAATCCCGAGGAGCTAATCTTTATTGGTCACAGGTCAGCCAGGATCACCAGAGTCAAGGCATTACCTGGAGACAGAGAAAGCTGTCTGCCATTGCTCACATCATATCCTATAGATGGCCACCTACTTGTAAAACTGGCTCTACCTGGAGGACTAACACCAAAGACCCCCAGAGACTGGTGTGGACACCCCTTAAATTCTTCGAGGCAAATTTAGTGCTCATCCATAGTCAGCCACACAAACCAGCCTTGAGCTCCTGACAGACCCGAAACTGCTACCGGGACAGTATTCAATTCACAGGCAGGAAGAACATGAACTGCACCAGTGCGCTCGTCCATGTGCCTTTCATTTGCTCCTCAATGAAGTTCCGCAGCTGTAGCCAAATGGCTTCTCTCCAGGTTATAGCATGACATAAAATTTAGTGTCTGTGAGCTTGGCTCATCTTTCAAATAAAGCGTGATTGTTGAAATCGGGACACAAAGTTTTCCAACAGCTTTGTAAACTTAAGGATTTGGGTCAGCTTGTTCTATCATACTTAACGTTTAGGAAATTAATTAAAAAAAAATAACGCCAGTGTAAACATGCTTCAGATACATAGGTCTATAAAATATTGCACATAAAAATTTGTTCAGTATTTCTTCATAGTAATTTTTCATTATTAAAAAAGGATACAAAATTGTGCAGACTACCTATACACTTGGCTGGTCAATTTTACTTCAAAAATGATAATATTACACGATTATGAATTATTTACAAGAGTTTTAAACGTAAAAAATTTGTGATGGTTAAATTCAAGATGATGGGAAAAGAGCTTAAATAAAAGATTATTCTCCAAAGTTATATATTATAAGGATTAGCAGTAAAAATAAGTAATAAAGTTGGAATAAGCAATTTTAAATAAAATCTTTAGGAATCAGTTTTCCTAATTTGGCTCATGCCTGTATAATTTTATGTTTTGTCTAAGTTATATTCAACATGTTTTCTCTGTGTATACAAGTACAAGGCATAGCCCGAAAAATAGGTATTTAATCCCAAGCTAAATATCTGTAAGAAGTGTAGCTTCTTATAGACATTAAAAATAATGTTTACCCATATTGTTAAATTCCTTTTTAATTAATGAACTCTAGACATTTTACCATTACTTTTAAACACTCCAAAGGGTAGAGGGTACCTTGAAATTCATGTATTAACTAAGTCAATGGAAAGATATACAAGGAAATATAAATGCAACATCTTGCAAAGCTAAATGAAGCAGATGTGAGTCCCTGGATAATGTGAGTGAAAGGAATTTCAGATCGAAGGCAGCAAAGCATTAAACAGAACTGATTCCTAATGCCAATCTTCCTCTCCTTAGCACTGTCTAAATTCTGAAGAAGCTCTGCTAAATGAGTTATCTGCACACAGTGGTTGTTAGGAGGAAACTGAGTGAGTGATTTTGAAAACTAGCTAACCAAACCTTAATTTCCAAATTCTCTAGATGACAGATTCTCAACCTAGAGACATGGAAAATAAATAAATAAATTTTCACCCTCACTCACAAGATTCTTTTTGTCCTTTCAAAAGTACTTTCACAGTACCAACAACATATAACTTGTCTCCCTGAGCCATAATGTCCTTAGAAATGTTTCTTTTCCATAGGGAGGTGTCAAATGTTCCATTGGATACAGTAGTGTTGGACGATGTGGTCTTAGTTCTAAGTTCTATGGTAATTCAGTCATTTCACCTTAGTTCACCTTGTAAATTCTATCGTGATTCAGAGATTTCATCTCTGTAACTTATGCTGGATTGATCCGGACTGCAACTTATGTTCCCATACCCATTTCAAAGTGTCTGCCAAATACAGAACGATTAAAGCAAAAGAAAATCTTCCACAATTGCTGATGGCTTCTCCAGCGTTGGTGTTTCCTTTTCCAACAGGGCTCAGTGGGCACCCATGACAATTTCTCCAAAGTGTGGTGTAGATGAGGTGATGTTCCAGGGTCCCCTCCATTTCCCGGGTGACTGTCAGGTATCAGAAAACCTTGATTTTTAACTCTCATGTTCTTTTTCTTTGAACAGGACCCGTGTTTGAGGTCTTTGGTCTTTTTTTTCTTTTTTTTTCTTGTCATGCCTCGGGGGTCTTGTCATTTGTCAGCTGTTCCCTGTCGGTCATGTCCTCCTGAGGAGGTCTGGCTCTGTCAAAGAATCCACACTATAAAGGGAAAGATGGGCTATAAAATCACGTCATTCTGGGAATCTGTGAAACCCCTCATTCAAAGAATTTTCACTTTACATATTTTTTTTTCTTTTTTTTGGAAACAGAATCTTGCTCTTTATCCCCCAAGCTGGAATGCAGTGGCGTGATCTTGGCTCACTGCAACCTCCACCTCCTGGTTCAAGCGATTCTCCTGCCTCAGCCTCCAGAGTAGGTGGGATTACAGGCCTGCACCACCACACCCAGCTAATTTTTGTATTTTTAGGAGACACAGGGTTTTGCCATGTTGGCCAGGCTGGTGTTGAACTCCTGACCTCAAGTGATCCATCTGCCTCGACTTCCCAAAGTGCTGGGATTATAGGTGTGAGCCACCATGCCTGGCCCTTTATGTATTTTCGAAGGAGCCTGGAGCTCTGTGCATATAATCAGTTCGTTTCTCCAAATTAGGAGGTGTGAGTACAGTGTTTGTTACTTGTAGAGAGTTTATTGCATAGGGCAAGGTGAGCAGGAGGGCAGAGTGCTCACACCCATTCTCCTGCCCTGCAGTTGGAGTAGAAGATGTCCCTTTCGTACAGACCACTTATGGACCTTGGATACTTTCCCGAGATCACAGGAATGTGTCCCAAGGGTTTCCCACATGCTTACTAGAGCAGAAGCACGAACTATTGACCAGGAAAGGGAGATTGTCTCCTAAAGAATCCTGTCGGCTGCTTTGGGATGGATTATAGGAAGAAGTGAAGAGATGGCCACACATCCCTCCGTGCTTGGTGGAACATAGAGCATATATAGAGGGAGAATCGATTTGTCATTTATTTCAATGCCAGAACCAGGTAGGCACAGAATCTTAGTGACTTTCCAAAGATTAGCCAGCAACTCAAGGAGGAGGTGACTCTAGAATTTTCCTCCTCTTCGGTGTCAAATTAGTACTTTGCCAAGTAAACTATATTTTTTCCTAGACACCTGGAACCTCAATTTTTTCTTCTGTTTCTCATGTTGGAAGCCAATTAACTGGATTTGGCTTATAGACATTAGTCATCTCTCTTTCCCAGGGCTACTGGAATATCCTGTCAATTGGCACACATGATTGTGTCTTATACTCATTGGAAATACAGTTACTATGAGTGACAGAACAACACAAAAGTCCATTCTAAAGGTATGTCATAGACTACGTGGGTGTAGGATGACACAAACAGCTGATAATGATCAGAAACGCTATTACTTAACTCAAAGTCAAGGTTTTCTCAGTTTATATGTCTATTAGCCATGCCGCATATTGTTTCAAAATAAAAACGCACTATGATTTTAGGGAACACCACATAGTTATAAAAGATGTGACTGGGTTAATTACTCTATAGTCATGTAACTGGGACGTCATTTCCATTTTGGAATGGAAGGCTCTGTGAAACCTGGCAATTGTTTAGGGGCCAGAAATTAATTTCTATTGTGGGCTTTTAGAACAAACCTCAGTAAAACACATCAAAGACTAAGTTCAGGCTTCCCAATGGAGACAAACTAATTGGCAAGATGAAAAACTAAGTACAAGCATCCTATGACATGCATGATCTATTTGGCCGCATTAATAACTGAAATAAAAAATCAGAATTGACCTATATTAATTACATCTGCATAGTGCTTATAAAAAATCTCAAAGGATTGATGATAGGGCCATGTCAATAAAAAGCTTATGATCTTGGTTAATTAAACAAGAAAAAGAAATCTCCATTAGAATATTATCACTCTAAGCATATTGGAAAAAAGATCACAGGTCTTAGTTAATACAGCCTAACTCTCTATATATTTATTTACAAGAAATCTCAAGATGAAAGCAACACTAACACCTCCAGTCATCTTAAATGTCAGCTATATAAACACATTAAGTATGCCAAAGCAAACAAGACATGATTTTCCCTTTATATCCTTCAGACTGTTCAAAATTTCCAAAAATGCCTCCATAATTGTCTTTTAAAATCCTTAACTATATCCCCCTAAATTCCCTCAACAGCTCCTCTAGTTTAAAAGGAAAATAAAGTAAATCAACTTACCTTCCATAAAGCTAAGGTTAAAATGGCCAGAACCAACAATCCAAGAAGTATTGCTAGTATTATTACCCATAATGGGATTGAGAAGGAAACATTCGGAGTTGCCCAAATAACTGATGTCTTAATCTGAAATGGAAAACAAAGCAAATGAGCTCTAATGGGGAAACTATTTGGTGAAATAAAATAGTAATTACCAATACAATACTGGAAGTTGATCTGAAAGGATCCATATGACAACTGAAATTATCTAGGGGATATTTGAAAAGTAGCACTAGAACATGAACTCTTAAAAGCTAGCACGTTCTCAGATCTGCTTCGTTCTGTAAAATTCTAATGAGAGATTTGGTGGGTGGGTGGCTTCAAGTCACAGAAACCCTAGAATAGAATTGAGTGGGTCAGGAATCAACAAGTTGGAAAGGAATGGCCATAACTTGGGTTGTACCTTTCATGGGAACAATGGCAAAAAGTAGACTCACTAAAAAACTGAATGAGTCTGTCTACCATGTGTCTCCTTAGAACTCAGCTGGCCTCACTGAGAGAGGTAAGCTTGTGAATAACCATGAATCCTTGGAGAGGTGACACTTGGAGTGGAGTGACACTCTGTCTCCCAGGCTGGAGTGCAGTGGCACGATCTTGGCTCACTGCAACTTCCACCTCCCAGGTTCAAGTGATTCTCGTGCCTCAGCCTCCCCAGTAGCTGGGGTTATAGGCATGTGCCACCACACCTGACTTTTTTTTTTTTTTTTTTTTGTATTTTTAGTAGAGACGTGGTTTCACCATTCTGGCCAGGCTGGTCTAGAACTGACCTCAAGTGATCCACCCGCCTGGGCCTCCCAAAGTGCTGGGATTACAGGTGTGAGCCACTGTGCCCAGGCGCTTCTGTCTTCTTAACTAGAGTTGAGCACCCTGATGGTGCCCTTCTCAGCTTGTCTTGGTTTTTATTGCTCCTTCCTTCTTGATCTGCATTCCCCATGCAGCAGACACTGATGACTCAATTCATTTGATTCTCCAGCCCCAAATGTGTCATTTATAGCTACACTAATAAAGGAATTGACAGAGGAATAAGATAGGGAGGGAGTCATTCCACCTTGATAGGAACATGCCAAGGATGTGAGAGATGCTCTTCATGAGCAAAAGGCTGGCCTCAACCTACTCATCATTACATTTTCTTCCTGTGCCTGTTAACTCTCCTCGCTAGGCATTATTTCATCTTATCCTGGTTTTATCTGACACATCAGGGTGAAGCACGACAGTCCATCGCCACGGTGACATTACGTACGCTCTGCTCGCCACTGTTTAAGGACAAGACACATAGTTCATATGTTGAAGAAATCCATTTCAAGGACCCACCGTGGTTGCAATGCCACCTGGATTCTGCAGCCTAAATAATTTATTCTGAAATCATCTAAGATAAATATTACACATTCTCATTCATACACGGGAACTAAAAAAGTGAATCTCATGGAGGTAGAGAGTAGAATGGCGGTTACCAGAAGCTGGCATAGGGTGGGGAGGGCTGGACGAAGAGAGGTTGACTGACAAACACACAGTCAGGTACAACGGATACATTCTCGGGTTCAGTAACACAGTGGGGTGATCCTAATTAACAATAATTTATCGTCTATTTCAAAATAGGTAGAAGAAATTTGAAATGTTCCCAACACACAGAAACAATAAATGTTTGAGACAAGAGATATCCTAAATACCCTGATTTGATCACTATACATTATGTTCATGTGTGTTTCAAAATATCCCATGTACTCCACAAATTTGTACAATTATTTATCAATTGAAAATAATTCTTTGCATGTACACAGCTACATGAGCAAATCAAGAACAAAGATTATTTCTCTTTTTATGTACCATTCTTTAATTACACCTGATGACATGTATGAAATTACTGCTGAATCCAAATATTTTACTGTACTCAGAGAAGGGGTATGAAGTGGTATTTCAGGATGAACTTAACATTGCTTGAAGTGGACTTACACAGTTTTGATAATGAGAATTTCAGAATTTTGGAACTGAAAGGGACGGTGGTGATCATCTACTCACAGGCCAGTTATAATGACCCCAGGAGAGAGAAATCTGGAGCCATGGAAGATTCTGAGGTTTCATGTAAATGTTACTTCCTCATAACCCCCAAGTCCATTGAGGACACAATATAGTTTTAGTCCCTACTTTGAGCCTGTGTCAGAGCTCAGCAAAATTTTCTAATAGGTAATTCAGGGTGAGACAGGCAATGGATCTTTCGTCTCCTGGTTTACCTAATTAATACCTTAAGGCTGGGCACAGTGGCTTATGCCTGTAATCCCAGCACTTTGGGAGGCCAAGGCAGGTGGGTCACCTGAAGTCAGGAGTTTGAGACCAGCCTGGCCAATGTGAAACCCTGTCTCTCCTAAAAATATGAAAATTAGCCAGGTGTGGTGGCAGGCGCCTGTAGTCTCAGCCACTCGGGAGGATGAGGCAGGAGAATCGCCTGGACCCGGGAGGTGGAGGTTGCATTGCAGTGAGCCAAGATGGTGCCACTGCACTCCAGCCTGGGTGACAGAGCCAGGCTCAGTCTCAGAAAAAAAAAAATTAGTATTGTAAGTTGCTGCCTACTATTTTATATTAAACAGAAAAGAGTTCAAGTTTTATAAGTTAGAGAAAACACAAAACATGCTAAAGGAGTTGAAATAGAGGCACTTCAAATTGTTAGCTTAATAAAAAGAAATGGAATGGCCTTAGTGGATACCCACTGAGTACTTTGCTAGGTGACTTTGCCACTTGGTTATTGCAGGTTTTGATGTATCATCTATAAAACTGGTGTATCTATAGAAATAAGCAGAGAAGGTCACTTACAAAGAGCTAGTAAAGACATTTGAAGTTGTTTTTTTTTTTTTTTTTGTAGCACTGATGAAAAAGTACAATGAAAATGTGAAATTGATCAGGATATGCTTCTTAGGGTCTTTCGAAGCAGAGAACAACTTTATAGGGATAGTTACAGAACTTACTGGCTTTTTGTTTACATTTGCTCCCAAAGAGCCTGAAAAAAGGGTCTTTAAAAAGTCTATGGGAAGATGATCCCCATGCAGTGATCACAAATTCGGAAATTCCCTTTCAGTTCCCAAATTCTGAAATTCTCATCATCAAAACTGTTGCCGGTCTGCTTCCAGTAACGTTAAGTTTGTTTTAAAAAAATACCACTTTTGGCCAGGCGCGGTGGCTCATGCCTGTAATCCCAGCACTTTGGGAGGCTGAGACAGGTGGATCACTTGAGGTGAAGAGTTAGAGACCAGCCTGGTCAACATGATGAAACCCTGTCTCTACTAAAAATACAAAAAAAAAAAAAAAAAAAAAAAAAAATTAGCCAGTTGTGGTGGTGGTGGTGGTGCACACCTGTAGTCCCAGCTACTCAGGAGGCTGAGGCAGGAGAATCACTTGAACCCGGGAGGCAGAGGTTGCAGTGAACCAAGATCGCACCACTGTACTCCAGTCTGAGCAACAGAGCGGACTCTGTCTCAAACAAAACAAAACAAAACAAAAAAACAAAAAACACTTCATATCTTTACTCTGATGTTACGATTATGAATATCATATACATTTCCTACATGTCATCCTATGCAATTCATTAGCAGGAAGGAACACACAGAGTTTTAAAAGAAGGTAACCTCTGAGTGACTCTCCTCCCATGCCTGCTTTCTGCTTTCCTGGTCCTTTTAGCTGTAGGATGTCCATATGATGCCGAGACTGCCCAATCTTCTCAATCTAAAATGGGTGCGGCTGCAGAGACCTTCCTTCACCCTTGATGTTTTGCTAAACTTATGTAGGCTTTTGCAGCGTAGTCCAGAAGTCACTACAGTAACAATAGTGGAAATACAGAAAACCAACAACAGCAACCCAGAGCATTTCATCTGGTGTCCAGTGCAGAGGAGATGCTGACTCTTACTGGAAAGAGTTAGACAAGGAGCCAAAGGTAATTATTCAAATAACTGATAATTTTTTTTTTTTTTTTTGCTGCACTGTAATGATTCAGTGTTCAGACATATTTCTCCGAATCAGGCAATCTTGTCCTTGCCTCTGCACACATCATTAAAAGAGTCACGTATATGTCTCAGCAAGAGAGGTCCTTCTGGGAATGGAGCGATGGGGAGTCATGTGACATGGTCATCTCTCTAAATCAGTAAATGGCAGTGGGGAATCCCACGTGCAGGTGGAAACCAGTAAAGCAAAGCTTTTCCTGAAACTCCATGCTCTGTATAGATAAACTAGACTTGACCGCACAGGCAAGCTTAAGAGAAGATGACTTAACTGATCACTTTTACAGGACCAAAGTGTCTTTAAATATGTGTTAGTGCTGTGGGATTGCAGGCTAGTTCTGGGGAAAGCTTGGGCAAGAAAGAAAATGTTGACAAACACCAAAACTTTGTTATTTCTAATATCTATATTTGTCTCACAGCTCATTTTGACAAGCCTACAGGAAGCTTAGATCGAAGTAGCCATTAGGTAATAAATAATCAGGAAAAATAAGTCACAAATGTTAGAGTTTCTCATGACTAAACACTGACATATACAAAGTATCTTTCATTCATTTCAAATAATATTTATTTATTTTTGGAGACAGGGTCTCACTCTGTTGCCTAAACTGGAGTGCAGTAGCATGATCATAGCTCACTGCAGCCTCCAACTTCTGGGCTCAGGCAATCCTTCTGCCTCAGCCTCTTGAGTAGCTGGGACTACAGGCATGTACCACCATGCCTGGCTCATTTCAAATAATATTTATTAAACACCCTATGTTCTCTGAAGTTCTGTAGGTATTATCAGCTTCAAGACGTAACCTTGCCCTTAATCAGCACTGCCCAATAGAAACACACTGCAAGTCACAAGCGTAATATAAAATTTTCTAATAGTCACATTACAAGGAGTAAAGGTCCAGGCACAGTGGCTCATGCCTATAATCCCAGGACTTTGGGAGGCCTAGGCGAGCGGATCACCTGAGGTCAGGAATTCGAGACCAACCTGGCCAACATGATGAAACCTCATCTCTACTAAAAACATAAAATTAGCCAGGTGTGATGGCACACACCTGTAATCCCAGTCACTTGGGAGGCTGAGGTAGGAGAATCACTGGAACCTGGGAAGCGGAGGTTGCAGTGAGCTGACATCATAGTCCCACTGCACTCCAACTTGGGTGACAAGATCGAAACTCTGTCTCAAAAAAAAAAAAAAAATGGAGTGAAAACAAGCAGGGGATGTTAATTTTAATAACATATTTGATCTAACCCTAAATATCAACTATTATTTATTAATGATAAAACTATTATCCTTTCAACATGTAATTGGTTATTTATTATGAATCATCTAATTATTTATTAATGATGAAACTATTATAATTTTAATATGTAATTCATATGAAAATACTCATAATTTACACTTTTTTATTAAGTCTCCAAAATCAATGTGTATTTCACATTTGCAGCACATAACAATTACTAAATTTTTAATGGTTAAAGTGAAATGTAGTCCTATGAAAGTAATACAACTGTGTTTAATGGAAAAAATACTATTTACTGCTTCAGTTCTTAAGTTTACATTGAAATGTGTGAAAATGAAATAAAATCACAAGTTCTTCAGTTCCACTAGCCATAGTTCTAGAACATTCTGTATAATTTCACACAATGGTGAGATGGCCTGAATTACCCAAGTCTTTCATTATAAATTTTTTTTTTTTTTTTTTTTTTGAGATGGAGTTTTGCTCTTGTTGCCCAGGCTGGAGTGCAATCTTGTGATCTCGGCTTATCGCAACCTCTGTCTCCCAGGTTCAAGAGATTCTCCTGCCTCAGCCTCCTGAGTAGCTGGGATTACAGGCATGAGCCACCGTGCCCGGCTAATTTTGTGTTTTTAGTAGAGATGGGCTTTCACCATGTTGGCCAGGCTGGTCTCAAACTCCCAACCTCAGGTGATCCACCCACCTTGGCCTCCCAAAGTGCTGGGATTACAGGTGTTAGCCACCACACTTGGTCCATTATAAGATTCTTGGTAGACTCAGGGCAGAAGATAAAGCATATTTAGGAATAAAAGTTTACTTTCGGCACAGGGGCTTGTGATGAGATATTTCAATTGCTTTAAGAAAGAAGTTTCATGTTGAGTAATTAGAGTACTTAAATTTAGGAAAAACTATTCAATCTTGTGCCAGCTAGTCAATAAACTATTTTAATACAGTTTTATTTATCAAGAACTTCTAGCTATTTTAAAAATAGCTTTAAGTAAGTTTAACAAATCACTTTATTATAATTATCTGCAATTTTAGAAAGTAGTATTCATAAATTGTAAGTGGTTTAGATTTTCTTAAAATGATTCTAAGTAGGGAACATTTAATCTTACCTTCATCATGTCGTAAATCTTGTTGTTTTTTATTATGGAGGAAAGACCATAAATAAACCTTTAATACGCCTACATTTTATTGTGGACATTTATGATATGTTTTTGTATATTTTGACAAAAAATACCAAGGTATAAGGAAAAAGCTCCCTTGTATTTGCAACGGTAATTAATGTTGACGTCTCTATTTATGTATCACAAAATCTTGTGTAAACACACTTCAGTGGGGTCAGAAGAATGTTTTAAATAAACATACGAAGACACCCTACCTACACTGCCATTTAGAACAAAACAATCACATGAAGTGGACTAGCTGAGCCCACATTTTGACAACATTTAAACAGCTTCCCTATGAGACAAGCAGTTCCCATCATAACTTTCAACTCCAAATGATTGTTTAATATAAGAGTTCCATATTAAGGTACTGAAGTTTTGCTAACAATTCTGAAAACCAAATGGGTTCACAGTTTCTATACGAGTTTTTAAATAAAGATTTTCGGCCGGGCGCGGTGGCTCAAGCCTGTGGTCCCAGCACTTTGGGAGGCCGAGACGGGCGGATCATGAGGTCAGGAGATGGAGACCATCCTGGCTAACACGGTGAAACCCCGTCCCTACTAGAAATACAAAAAATTAGCTGGGCGTGGTGGTGGACGCCTGTAGTCCCAGCTACTCGGGAGGCTGAGGCAGGAGAATGGCATGAACCCGGGAGGCAGAGCTTGCAGTGAGCTGAGATCGCGCCACTGCACTCCAGCCTGGGCGACGGAGCGAGACTCTGTCTCAAAAAAAAAAAAATAAATAAACAAATAAAATAAAGATTTTCATGAAATATTTTGTAATAACCACCTTTGGAATTACACTAGACAATCCCACTTTCTGCTAGATGTAAATTATAGAATTGGGGGTTACTTGTATGGCATGCAAAGGCCAAAGTTCCCTGGTGAGCCAAAAAAATGTTCAGATAATTGAATTTCAATTTCTTCTGTTGCAGTATAATGATTCAGTGCTCAGGCATATTTCTTTGAATCATGCAATCTTTCCCTTGTCTCTGGACATGACAAGCATCACAGGACATGAGGAATTTTATTTGTTACAAACACAGATACTATGCAAGCAGCAAATGGGAACTGTGGTTTTCTTCCGTAAGTAAAACTAACACAGGCCTGAAGAGATGGCTGAATTATGACCATGCTGAAAAGGGAGTACGAACAAACTAATCATCACACAAAAACGTCTAGGAAAACAAGCAATTAGTAGTTAGTCTCATTTAGAAGAAGGAACAAAGAATGACTTTCCTCAGGGACAGATCAGAGCTCTGATGCTTCTCAAACCACCAGTTCCAATGGATTCCACCACCTTAAAGCAATTGCCTTTCTGCTGGGCCTTGTTTTTTTTTTTTTTTTTTTTTTTTGAGACAGGGTCTTGCTCTGTTGCCCAGGCTGGAGTGCAGTGGTGTGATCTTGGCTCACTGCAACCTCTGCCTCTCAGGCTCAAGCAATCCTCCTGCCTCAGCCTCCTGAGTAGCTGGGACAATAGGCGAGCATCACCACGCCTTGCTAATTTTATGTTTTTGTTATTGTTGTTGCTGCTGTTGTTTGTTTGTTTGTAGAGGCAGTGTCTCACTATGTTGCCTAGGCTAATCTCAAACTCCTGAGCTGAAGCAATCTGCCTGCCTTGGCCTCCCAAAGTGCTGGGATTACAGGTGTGAGCCACCCTCTTGGCCCTGCTGGGCTCCCTTCGAGAGAAGAATGACAAGACCTTTGAAAAGAGCTCACTATAAAACAACGTCTGCCAGCTCCACTCAGAGTTCTTCTCTCACATCAAGCCACGGTAAGGCAGCATTTCCCTGTGTGCTGCAGAGTTAACTTTGCACTGGCAAGGTCTTCTCCAGTTGGTCAGCTATGGGAGATTTGAAACTGTTTCCATTCCTGGATCTTTTTCCAATAACCTTTACATAACTGGTGTGGTAAATCACCTACATCAGATAAAAAGTCTTTTTTTTTTTTTTTTTTGGCGGCAATTCAATAATAGGGTGGCAGGGCTGGGGAAAGCATGTATCAGATTATTTTGTGGATCTTTTGAGATGAGTTGAGAACAGCAGGCTGTCACCTGTGGCCAGCGCTGAAAGATGCAATCCTGTTGATGGAATCAACCGTAACATGTGTTTCTGTTAGGGAACAGGTGCTTGGAAAAAACAAAAGGACCTAGATTTATTTCCCTTAGAGCTATAAGCCTTTGAATATTTTTACATGACACTTCTATATTAAAATCCCAAAGCCTGTTTTCTAGGTTGAACATAAATCCAAAATACAGAGGACATCGCTGGAAAGAGAGAGGTGGTGTAAATGAAGAAAGATGTGGCCGTGCTTGCTTTAAATACCACCGAAGTTTACTGAAATATTTTGACTATGCACGTATCTATCTTTCCTTTCTTTTTCCTTTTCTTTTCTTCTTCTTTTTTTTTTTTTTTTTTGAGACGAGGTCTTGCTTTGTTGCCCAGGTTGAGTGCAGTGGGCACGATCACAGCTCACTGTAGCCTTGAACTCCGGAGCTCAAGTGATCCTCCCACAACTGTGTAAATCTTCATTGCCGTTTTCAATTTGGACTTACTGGACTTAGCCAGAGAACGGGAGATATTTTGAGAGGTTACTCTCATGTATTGAGATTTGAGACTAACTTGTTCCAGGTACAGTGCTAGAGCTTTATACAGATAATCTTATTGATCTTGTTAACAGTTCCATCAGGTGGATGTGGTGGATTGTCTCAGAGAGGCAAAGTGACTTCCCAAAGGTTTCCTAATTAGAGCAAGGCAGGGCCAGGATCAAGCCCAGGTGACTCTATCTTGAAAACCTTGGATTTTCCTCTAGGCCACCTGCCTGTGCTAGACGCTCTCAACCCTGGCTCCGCTGCAGAATTGCCCCTCATAAGACTTTTAAAGCGCAGTGCCAGGGTCCCGCCCCAGACCTACTGAATATTTGCAGGGAAGTCTTAGCATGTATGCACTTTCTAAGTTGCATGAGTGATGATTCTGCTGCATACTCAGGGTAGAGAATCACAAATCAAGTGGTTAATTTAGATAACTGAAAGTAGACTAGGTTAGAAAGATTCAGTGTTACAATTAAGTTTATAATCTAGGCTAGAAAGAGATGACAATAGTATCAACTTATCTACCATCCAAAGCAGTGCTTCTCAAACTTGACCATGCCTAGGAATGCCCTGACGATTTTGATAAAATGCAGACCCTGACTCAGTGGATCTGGAGAGGTCTGTTTCTGCAGGGCTAAGAACCTCCAGGTGATGCTGATGCCATTGATCTGCAATCACATTTTGAGTAACAAGGTCTGGGGGACTAAGAGTTCAAGCTGTGGATGGGAAATATCCACTGGCTACCAAGGGATGAAGGTAGAATTCTAACATTGTTTTTTTTGGAGCACTATGTTTTTCAAAAGTCTCTGACTACCTTCACAAATAACTGAAAAGGCAGAGCTTTGGTGATGGTGCCTGCTGGTCTTGTCATTCATTCCTTCATCCCCTTTGCATGGCCTTGCCGGGTGGCAGACGATAATCAGAGTTGTTCTGTGGCAGATATTTGGGTGTCAGTAATGTTTAGTAGTTTCAGTTTTTAATAAAGACATTTCGGCTGGGCACACTGGCTCATGCCTGTAATCCCAGCACTTTGGGAGGCTGAGGTGGGCAGATCACAAAGTCAGGAGTTCGAGACCAGCCTGGCCAACATGGTGACACCTTGTCTCTATGAAAAAAAACCAAAAATTAGCTGAGTGTGGTGGCAGGTGCCTGTAGTCCCAGCTACTCGGGTGGCTGAGAAAGAAGAATCGCTTGAACCCGGGAGGCAATGGTTGCAGTGAGCTGAATCGTACCACTGCACTCCAGCCTGGGCAACACAGCGAGACTCCTTCTCAAAAAAAAAAAAAAAAAAAAAGACATTTCATTCTATTGAAGGTCAGAGTAGACTTTTTTATTCCCTTCTAGGACAAAATTAAGGTTCTTTGCATAGCAAGAAAAAATGACTGTCCAAAGCCATGCGACTACTCCATGGCCTACTCTGCCTAAGAAGGAATTTCTTCTCTTCTTACTTGACTCACTGTGCTGTTTAAAATGAAAGAATCAGTACGATTTAATTGTAATAATAACTGCTATCTGAATTTCTTGGAACAAAATGTCTTCGTTTAAAAATGGTATTAGTTCTGCCCTTTAATTTTCTGGGGTAGACATTTATATTGAAATTTCAAAAACCAGATCAAAAGGCACTAGGAAATTTCCAGACTAATGTAAGAAATTGGTGAGCTGAAGAGGAAAATTTTTCTCAAGTCAATGTAAACACTAAAGCCTCGCACAAGCTAGACAGTGATTAAAACAATTATTTCAATTAAATTATTTGTGCCTATATATATTTAAAGATACTCACTGCTATGCTTCCTTCTGGGAGTTTTGCTGGCTGGTCTTTATAAGGCATCTTCTTAACTTCAAAGGACACCAGCGATGCAAGAGCATAGGGATCATTTTTTCTCTGAAAGTAAAAGTATTTATTTAAATATATTTCATATAAAGTTTTTAAGAGTTATACTGGCAGCCACCCAATTATTTTCGGTGTTTTGCATTTCAAGGCAAAATTTCATCCTTACTTTTTAATTTCCTCTTTCTTTTAACTTTTTCCTCCCATTCAAGCATTCATCCATCTACTCACACATCCATCCATCCGTCCATGCATCCATGCATCCAAGCATCCAAGCATGAATCCATCCATCCATCCAAGCATCCACCCACATCCATCCATCCATCCATCCATCCATCCATCCATCCATCCATCCATTCATCCATCCATCTATCCATCCATCCATCCATCTATCCAAGCATCCATCCATCCATCCTTCCAGACATCCATCTATCCAAGCATCCATTCATCCATCCAAGCATACATCCGTCTGTCCATCCATCCATCCAGGCATCCATCAATCCTTCCATCTATCCAAGCATCCATCCATCCACCTATCCAAGCATCCATCCAAGCATGCATCCATCCATCCATCCATCCATCCATCCATCCATCCATCCATCCATCCATCCATTTATCTTCTTCCTATTTCTAAGGAGAATTTGTCTCATTAATAAAAGACTGTGTATAATAAGGTTAAAATAAAAACAAAAAATCCTAAAAAGTCCTAAAAAGAAGCAAGCAAATAATTAATATAGTTACTGCTAGTGAAGGACAAAGGAGAAACATGATGGATTACAAAATTCTTATCAGATAGAGGGAAATGTTTTAGGAGAGAAACTGGTAGTAAGTTATAAAGAAATGTATTGGCCGGACATGGTGGCTCATGCCTGTCACCCCAGCACTTTGGCAGGCCGAGGCGGGCAGATCACCTGAGATCAGGAGTTTGAGACCAGCCTGGCCAACACGGTGAAACCCTGTCTCTACTAAAAATCCTAAAAAAAATAAAAATTAGCTGGGCATAGTGGCAGATGCCTGTAATCCCAGCTACTCAGGAGGATGAGGCAGAAAAGTGGCTTGAACCTGGGAGGCGCAGGTTGCAGTGAGCTGAGAGCACACCACTGCACTCCAACCTGGGCAACAGGCTCGAAACTGTCTCAAAAAGAGAAAAACAATTGTATTACATTTCACAGATTACACAAGACTCACAGCAGAGTTTCTTGGCCTAAGCACTGTCAACATTCTGAGTTGGGGTGGGGGTGGGGGGGCCTGTCCTCTGCATTGTAGGATGTTTGGCCAGCGTCCCTGGCCCCTGGCTAGATGCCAATAGCACCCTCTATCAGTTGTGACAATCAAAGATGCCGGCCAGGCGTGGTGGCTCACGCCTGTAATCCCAGCACTTTGGGAGGCCAAGGGGGGCAGATCATGAGGTCAGGAGTTCAAGACCAGCCTGGCCAACTGAGTGAAACCCGGTCTCTACTAAAAATACAAAAAATTAGCCGGGCTTGGTGGCAGGTGCCTATAATCCCAGCTACACAGGAGGCTGAGACAGGAGAGTTGCTTGAACCTGGGAGGCGGAGGCTGCAGTGAGCCGAGATCACACCGCTGTATTCCAGTCTGGGCAATCGAGTGAGACTCCATCTCAAAAAAAAAAAAAAAAGAAAAGAAAAAAGAAAAGAAAAGAAAAGAAAAAAGCCTGTAGTTACGGCCAAGTGTCCCCAGGGGAACAAAATCACCCCAGTTAAGAACCACTGACCTACAGCCAAACAGTGTTTTTAACAGAGCTTCTCAGCCAAAGCTCTCTTTGTTTAATTGGGTCTCATATTAACTGTTGATAAATGTCAACGTTAACATATTTAAGAGTGACTCAGGAAGGCTGCTTGGAGAACTGAAGCTTCTGTGGCTCTCTTCTATTGGATACAATGGTTAGATCTACCCAGTGCTGGGTCCTAACTGGCTCATGATGGCTCTTGAGACCCCAATGTTAATGATTTCAAGACTTTTCGGTGCCGGTTGTCAAACAGAGCCATTATTACAACTTAAATTATACAAATGTAAACTTAAGTAAATTATATTTCTAAAAAAAAGGGTAATAAATACTCAAAACCACATGCTTGCTATTTTATTACATTTGACTATTATCTGTGCTCAGGATGTGATTTATGTCTATTGTATCTGTAAGAGGAAACGCTACAGAATGGTGTGGGACCTGGCATCTCTTCCCAGCTCTGTATTCCGTGACGATCGTGGTGGTGACTTGAAATCAGTGGCAAATGCTATGCATCAGGGCTCTTTTTCCTTCCCAGAGAGTAGTTAGTAAAAATCTACCAGTACGTCACTGTCTATAATCCAATGCTGGGCCTCATGAGTCCAGTCCAACAGGTTGGACTGTAATAATGTTGCTTAAATATTTTTTACAAAGTTCTTTTTCCCCTGTGGCAGAATTTTTTTCTCTATTAGATAACCCCTTTTTTTCTCTACATGGTAAGGGCAGGACATAGTATGTAACTTTTATATGTATGTAACTTTTATATACTTAAAGTTACAATATCTTTGAACGTTTCTCTCTTTCTACTCCTACCCTCCAGAATAAACAACTCTAATCATTTGGGAAAATTCTTTTTTGGGTGTTATTCTAATGATCTCTTCTCTCTTAGCATTTTCATTTTAACTAAAAGTTGGATTTTTGTTTGTTTGAGAAGTGTTTTTATACAATTCGGAAACTTTTGCTCATAAAATTGTGGGTGTACCTGGTGATTTCAATCTAATTTCCTTGCCATCCTCACTGGTAGAAACAAGAGAAATTCTAGTAATGAGATCCTGTGTGTAAGGATTATAATTATATTCTCAAATGTGTTTCCATGCTCCCAAACCTCCAATGAAGAAGTTTTCTTTAATCTCCAAGTTCAATAAAAAATTGATAGAAAATATTACCACTCTTGAAGTCATGTCTTTGATAAATAGTTTGCAAACTGCATCTCTGCATCAAAATCTTTCTAGATGGAATGCTTCTCTCTTACAGATTCTACATTTATAAATATGCAAGTTTCTTAATGCATCATAGATAGCATTTGAACTCTAGGATGTAAAATGTGGATTAACATGTTTCTTTAGGGGAATTTTCTTTCACTTCCTTCCTTTGCCCTTCCTGCTCTTGGCTGCAGTTTGATTTCTCATATTTTCCATTCATCACATTAACAATCTTTTTTTGAGATGGTGTGTCACTCTGTTGCCCAGGCTAGAGTGCAATGGTGTGATCTCGGCTCACTGCAACCTCCACCTCCTGGGTTCAAGTGATTCTCCTGCCTCAGCCTCCCAAGTAGCTGGGACTACAGGCAAGCACCACTATGTCCGGCTAATTTTTGTATTTTTTTAGTAGAGTCAGGGTATCTCCATGTTGGCCAGACTGGTCTTGAACTCCTGACCTCAAGTGATTCTCCTGCCTCAGCCTCCCAAGGTGCTGGCATCACAGGCATGCGCCACCATGCTCAGCCTCATCACCAATCTTGACTGTCGTTTCTGGTGGTTGCTGAACTTCAGACACACCTGAGATCAGGCTCAGAGATTCCGATTCAGCAAGACTGAGATGAGACTGTATCTGACATATTTTTTGGAAGGTTCACATTGTTGTTTAATTTTTCTCTATTACTTTTCTCCCCAACTATATGATACAAACATGGAAGGCATATTCCATGGAATATAATGTCTATATCTTCTACAGAACCTAGAACAATGTGCTCAGGAGAGCTTAATCAATACTGGATGTCTGACCACATGAATGAAGGGTGAATGAACACATCTAATGCTTTGGTCATTTGACGACCCTCTCACTCCATGTACCATCCACTTGATGGCAATTATGAAAGATCTTTCCATTATTGAATTGGACACCCTTTCCTTTCTCCCTTTAACTACAGTAAGCAGTTCAGGAAGTTGTAAAGGGTGGTAGTGACATAAAATGAGGGCTACAGTTCCTGTGAAAGGGATATTGACACGCTTACCTCCTCAATCGAATTAGTCGTGTGCATGGATGCAGCCTGGGGCACTAGCAAATCTTAAGGTAAGCAAACAACATGTAACACCACCTCTCCTAGATCAGTCTGTTCTTTGTTTTAAATGCATTCTCCAAAACCAAGGTTTCTTTCACCCTTTTTGGAAAGAAAAAAATGCATTTTCCTCACTTTTAAAGAATGCCCTGGAGTTCCAAGGAATGGAAGACGTGGTTTATTAGACTGATGAGCAGAGTCAGCATCAAAGATACCCAAGTCCTGCGCTATAGGTCAGAGGCATGGCACAGGTGAGTATTTAATAACTTATGAAAAGCAATCATGGGCAGAGTTGTAATAGGGATTCCACATCCAAAGTTAAATGCTTCCAGTTGTGCTCTTTATATAACAATAGTATTATTCTTATGTTCAAAATAATCTCCTCTCCCATACAGCAATCTACTCATGTAATAGCAATCACTGCCATATTGTAGGCAATTTAGGATTGAAAAACCAGCTGGGGTTAATAACCCTTGGCAACACTGAGGACCTTCGTCTTGCCCCAGCTGGCTATTAATCCCCAGAAAATGCATTGCTCCTCTGTCATTACCGCATCATTTAAACCGTGGTTTGTTGCTCACTGGCTGTCTCTGTGATGCACTTTTGCACAATGATTTGCTTATAGGCATGGCACCAATAAATGTAAGAGTTGGTAACAAATGGAGGAGTTAGCGACCTAGTGTGTCGGGCAACGACACAAGCTCTCCCACTCCCAACTTCCAGCTGCTTAATTTCTTCCCAATAATTATTTTTAAGCACATATCCATTTTATGTAGCCCATTTTGAAATACTCAATATTTACCAGAAACCAAACCCTTTGAGGTGACAAAACCTAAAGAATTACTGGCAAAACTTTCACCTGTAAAGGAAATTTCTATTTCAAGCAACAATCACAGAACAGGGGACTATTTAGGATTAACCTACATACAATCTGTTTCTGACCAGTTTGCATGTTCGTTACATGGACAGAAACCAACATAACGCAGCAAGTCATGTCCACCAAGAATTGTAAACTTTCTAGCCTGGATTAGAAGGGCGGAAAATGTTTCCCTCTTCCTGGGTTGTATGACAAAACCGTTAATACACCCCAGTGTACAGTCTCTTCTTGGAGACAGAGAGATTATAATAACGCATTCCTCTTTAGCATTTGGCACCTGACACTGACATAAGCAGAAACCACGGCAGTGCAGAAATCTGGGCTAAGGATGTGGGTGAGCCCACAGCGACTTGTACCTGTCTTTCCCATATCTCTGGAAGTGATGCTTTTCCCTAGGACTTCAAAATGTTGCTACAGATTCTTCCTTTCTGACTCTGCTTGTGCTAAATATTTATTGTTTCCAAAGCCCCTCAATTACTATTGACTTTTTGCAGATACTGGGTCTTCTTTAAAAGAAAAACGAAGATGTAATTTTCACTCGATCGGCCTCCTACCAGAGTAGAATGTCGTGCATGGGACTGAAGTGTGTGGGCTAAAATAGTAACGTTCCCCTATACTCTAGTGTCATAATGATAGGAGTCCTGCCTCACTGAAAAGCAGTTCTCCCTCATTTCGGTACGATGTGATGCTCAAAGTAAAGGAGGAATGTGTTGTTGTCATCTAGGCTGTATAGACTTGGGAATTCGTTAAAGCACCTCTCTTCCAAACTCTTGGATAAAAAGTAACAATTGGCTGGGCGCAGCGTCTCATGCGTGTAATCCCGGCGCCTTGGAAGGCCAAGGCAGGAGGATCACTTGAACCCAGCAGTTTGAGACCAGCCTGGGTAACATAGTGAGACCTCATCTCTACAAAAAATACACAAATCAGCCAGGTGTGGTGGCATGTGTCTGTAGTCCCAGACAATCAGAAGGCTGAGGTGGGAGGAACTTGGAAGTTTGAGGCTGCAATGAGCTATGATTGCACCACTGCACTTCAACAGAGCGAAACCCTGTTTCTAAGAAAAAAATAAAAAGCAACAGCCAAGCAATAGAGTGATTATAAGCAAATCAACTAAATGCAAGTGGTTCAGTCATCCTGGGTATTCAGTTAAAAAATTCTATAGCTGACCAGGTGCAGTGGCTCACACCTGTAATCTTAGCACTTTCGGAGGCCGAGGCAGGCGGATCACCTGAGGTCAGGAGTTCAAGACCCAGCCTGGCCAACATGGTGAAACCCCATATCTACTAAAATACAAAAATTAGGTGGGTATGAAGGCAGGTGCCTACAATCCCAGCTACTCGGGAGGCTGAGAGGGGAGAATCGCTTGAACCCAGGAGACAATGGCTGCAGTGAGGCGAGATCATGCCACTGTACTCCAGCCTGGGCAGCTGAGTAAGACTCCATCTCAAAAAAAAAAAAAAAAAAAAAAAAAACTATAGTTATGAAAATTGGCACTCTGGGGGAGCCTATGTCACTTAAGAAAAGTGGAATCTAATTTGAAAAGGCCAATGACAATTTTCAAGTTTATGACAAATTGTTAAGGTGTTAAAATGACATCATTTTTGTTGTTCAGTCTTTAAAGAAACTGTAGTGCTAATAAATGTGTGCCAACAAAATAATTAAATGATAAAAGACTCAGATGGCAATTTATCATGAGGAGGCTAACACTTGGATTCTCTGAATTATTAAATTTAAAACTAGCTTTTCTTTGGACTCACATTTCCAGGTACAGGTTTTTTTTTTTTTTTTTTTTTTTTTTTAAACATTTCCTTAGAAGACCAGGGAATGGACAGACTGGTTATGAACTATACAAAGATCTACGTGTAGCATTTCTGGAAGATATGTTGCACTCAAATATATAGGATATTTTGCAAAGCTTCTGTGGGGTGTGTGCTTGCTTCTTACATTTCAACTACAGAATAGAGGGAACCTTGCCTCTCATTTCCTTAAAATGAGAAGGAGTTTGTGACTGGCTCTGATCACGGAACCTACCTCAAACGAGGCAACAGAAATCTGATTGAATGTCACTAAGGGTCTCTGGTCTCTGTCTCAGTAGATGAAATAAAAGATATCAAAACACCTCATCCCTCTGAATCTGTCCCCTAGTTGTGTCCAAGAAGCATGGTGAGTTGCAGCCAATATTATTCATCATTATGTCTCTCCCCCAGGTTAAGTCTAGATAAATTATGTCAGCATTTTGTACTACTCAGACGTTTGACACTATCTCCCCTTTGGAAGTGGACCGGAAGCTGAGCCAGTATGACCCAATACTGCTGGTCATCATTTTGGGCAGGAAATAAAAGAACAATCATGACTCTTTGGACTTGTCTCTGTTCCCTGAGATGCTGAATTGTCTACCTTATGGAACTGAAAAGAATCAAATTAGGGTGTGGCTCAAAAAGGAAAGGCAGCCTAATTCTTATTTATTTTTTACTGATATCAGTTGCATGCATTTTGGAGGTACATGTGATATTTTGGTACCTGTATGCAATGTGTAATGATCAACTCAGGGCAATTGGGATATCTGTCATCTCGAACATTTAGCATTGGGAACGTTACTGATATGATTTGGCTGTGTTCCCACCCAAATCTCACCTTGAACTGTAATAATCCCCAGTGTCAAGTGTGGGGCCAGGTGGAGATAACTGACTCATGGGTGATTTCTCCCGTACTGTTCTTGTGGTAGTGAATAAGTCTCACAAGATCTGATGGTTTTACAAATGGGAGTTCCCCTGTACATGCTCTCTTGCCTGCCGCCATGTAAGACATGCCTTTGTTTCTCCTTTGCCTTCTGCTATGATTATGAGGCCTCCCCAGCCATGTGGAACTGTGAGTCAATTAAACCTCTTTCCTTTACAAATTACCCAGTCTCAGGTATGTCTTTATTAGCAGCGTGAAAACATACTAATACAATTACAAATCTTCCTTCTAGCTACTTTGAAATAGACAATAAATTATTATTAACTATAATCTCCCCACTCTTACTACTGACTCTCAGAATTTATTCTTTCTGACTGTATTTTTGTATAACCAACCTCTCTTCATCCCTGTTCGCCACCTTCCCTTCCAGGCCTCTGGTAATGATGAATCTGCTCTCTGCCTCCATGAGATCCACCCTTTTAGTTCCCACATAGGAGTGAGAACATGTGATATTTGTATTTCTGTGCCTGGCTTATTTCATTTAACATAGCAGCCTCCAGTTCCATCTATGCTCCCTCCTCAGTTTGGAAGCCTTCTCATCTTAACCTGGAGGGTTTCAATTTGAAAGATGTAAGAAAATGAGATGCTTGCTTCTGCCCAAAATGCAAGAAGTCTTTGCTAAACTCACTAAATCAGGACAGCTTGTGGCTTGAGGGAGGATGAGGTGCGAGGATTTGGGAGAAAAGCCAAATGTCATAACAAACATGAGCCCAAGCTCCTCATGGAAGATTCTTCTGGTGAACGGGCTGGCTGGGCACAGATGTCAGCATAGGTGCATTCTTGACTGCGCCTGTGCTTCTGAGGTATGGGACCGGCAGGACTTGTTTTCTGGTCACAACCCTGATGACTAAAACAAGACCTTGTACAGACAGGATGAAGGGAAGAAACTGGCTGAAGGCAGCCAATAGCTACTAAAGCAATCCCTAGCTGCCCTCATTGCTCACCAGCATAAGACACTCCCGCCAGCACCATGACAGTTTACAAATGCCATGGCAACAGCCCAGAAGTTACTGCTCCTTTCTATGGCAATGACCCGGAAGTTATTGCCCCTGTCCTAGAGAGTTCTGAATAACTTGCCCTTCAATTTGCATTCACTCACCCCTTAAGTTGCATATAATTGAACATGGGTATAAGTGGATATAAAGAGAGTTGCCAAGAGCCCACCAAGTCCAGCTCTGTGTGTGCTGTCTAGGAGTTAGCCCTGCTCCTCAGGGAGCAGATTCAGTTCAATAAAACACTGATCAAGACTGTGACTTTCCTTACATGCTCTCACAAAGTAAGAATGAAGCCCTTTTTCCCACAAAGCAGTGTCACCTGTCACCTGAAAAGGCAATGTAAGGTTGCTTGAATTCTTTTCTGAACGAAGCCAAGAATGCTCATGGGCTAAGCCCCAATTTTGGGGTTCACCTGCCCTGCGTCACTTTTGCATCTCAAACCAAGTCATCAAGGTGGCATTTCCAGAGACCCCAGAGAAAGGCATCAAAAATCACTTCTTGTTCATTTTGTTCAAAGGTATCACAAGTTTTTACATTTCTTGAATATCTGCTGCTTCCTGGGCTACTTGCTTTATGCCACGAGGGATAATTTGTTGTGATCTCATTTGCTGGTTAGTTGGACTGGTTTCATTCTAAATAGACAAGGACTTGTGTACCAGCCAAGCCTAGCATTTGGCCTGAGATGTTTCATTCGTTAAAGCATTATGAGTCAGGTGATACAAGGGCTGGGAAGAAGATTCAAAGACAAGAAAACATTCCTCCTGCTCTTGAGGAGCTTACCCTCTGGTATCAACTACAGATATACTTTTGGGAAGATTCCTCCACTTCCCTCCCCAAAACAACTTCTTAACACACCTCACAAGTTTTTGTTTTTTCATTACATATTGCAGAATTTCAATATTTTACTCACTCAGCAGATCTGAATCCAAAAGTTTACTTGCATGGTTCATACTTATATCTAAGCTTTGAAGTAAAGCCAGTACATTCGACCCCTTGGTCTATGTTCACCTCTTTTGCTGTCTTTGCTCACCACTCAGGAGAGCGAGCAGGAGGCTGTTGTGTTTATTCAAACCTGTAACATCACACTTAGGGAAAAGTAGATTCCTGATAGAAATTTTGCCTTTTGGAGTGGCGATTGACATTGTTATAGGGCAAAGGGGGCCTAATTCTTACTTTATGAGGGGATATAAGGGAAGTCACAAAGCTATTATTAAACACAATCCAGGTCTACATTCATAGATATAAGAATTGATTATATGATCGAATCTTACAATTTTGAATGGAAATATACTTCCCTAACATTTTAAAACAGTGCTGCCCCATAGAACTTTCTTCAATAAGAGGAATGCTCTTAATCTGCACAGACCAATGCCGTAGCCACAAGCTGTGACTCTTAAATACTTAAGATGTGATTGGTGAGACTGGGGAAATGAATTCTGAATTTTAGTCAAATTGAAATACTTTGAGTTGCCATACATGACTATTACTACTGTACTGGACAGTATAATTCAATAATCATAAGATGTTTTCTTTATCGGATTCTGAAATAGCATGCTGTACAATGTAAACATCTTGAAAAAGTTTAATACACGGTATTTAAAACCTTTGTATAGTAGTTATAGTATAGTTATCCATAATATAAGAGTTATAGTTTAGCCATCTGTAGTACAGTGATCAAAATATAAAATCTACAGAGGCTGTTACAGTAGTCTTTAGTTCAGCAGTCCAGTGTAGTGACATACATGGGGTAAAAGCTCAAGATTCTCCCCCTTACTATCTATGTGCCTTGGGAAGGCCATATAGTATCTATGTCTCAGTTTGTTCATCTGTAAAATGCAGCTGACAATAATAATATATGTCCCATGGGATTGCTGTAAGAATTAAATAAGTCATTCATATACAAGCATGTATCATGGTACTTAGCTACATGGCAGTCACTCAATAGTAACCTGACTATTTGCAGACAAACAGCCCTCTTTGGAAAGATTGGCAGGCTGTTCCTTAAGTGTAAAGAGCCATTTGGATGTAGTCTGTTCTCGGTCAACCAAAACATCAACAAAATAAAAAAGTAGGCTATTGAGACAGCATACAGAGTTATCGCTGGCTTATGCCAAGTAGAATAAACACCAAAAATTACTTGTGAGCTACCTATAAAATCAGTGAATTTTCAGGCATGAAAGCAGACTTTAGTCCAATCTCTTCATTTCACAAGTAAGGAACTTGAGCCCCATGAAAGTTAAGTGCTTTGAACACAACCAGGCAGGAATGGAACTGAGCTCCTGCATCCTGACCCAGTTTCTACCAAAGGTAGAGAAAATAGACTGTCTGATGTTAGTCAGGGTCATTCCTCCTAGAACTTGAATTTAATGGATGTCTGTGGTTTTTTGCCCATCACTTTGCTAATAGGCAGTTTTCACATATGAAATTCAAAAACAGGCTCACCCCTGTGTTTACTCATATACTTTTGCCAATATTTACCCAAACTGCAAGAGCATCAACACTGCATCTCCAGCCCCACTCAAGCCTTCAGATAACTTCGGCCCCAACTGTTCTGGTTCAAAATTTTGCCCATTTAGTGATAATGTCTAAGAGTAGATGGAAAATGTGTGTAGTGAACAGAGTCATAACAAAAACAATTTAAACCCTAATTACTTTCTTCTCATACTAGTAAGGTTGGTGAAGTAGTTTAAGGAGCATATTTACTAGATTAAAGAAATTGGTGCAATACCGTGGCAAATAGAATCAGGCTTTGCTAGTGGGGATGGAAGATTATTGATTTTAGGGGGTTGAATAATGTCTTCCCCAAATTCATATTAACTTAGAATCTCATAATATGACCTTGTTTGGAATAATGGTCTTTGCAGAATTAATTAAGGTAAGGTTTGAGATGAGATTGTACTGGGATTAGGCTGGGCTCTAAATCCAGTGTCCTTATAAGAAATAGAAGACACAACGGCCGGGCGCGGTGGCTCAAGCCTGTAATCCTAGCACTTTGGGAGGCCGAGACGGGCGGATCACGAGGTCAGGAGATCGAGACCATCCTGGCTAACATGGTGAAACCCCGTCTCTACTAAAAAATACAAAAAACTAGCCGGGCGCGGTGGCGGGCGCCTGTAGTCCCAGCTACTCGGGAGGCTGAGGCAGGAGAATGGCGTAAACCCGGGAGGCGGAGCTTGCAGTGAGCTGAGATCGGCCACTGCACTCCAGCCTGGGCGACAGAGCGAGACTCCGTCTCAAAAAAAAAAAAAAAAAAAGAAATAGAAGACACAGTGACACAGAGACACAGAAGGGAAGGTGATGGGAGATGGAGGGAGAGTAGAGTGATGGTCTACAAGCCACTGAATGCCCAGGATTACTGGCAACCACCAGAAGCTAGGAGGGGCCAGGCCTGGTGGTTCATACCTCTAAGCCCAGTGCTTCGGGAGCCCAAGGAAGGAGGATCACTTGAAGCCAGGAGTTTGAGACCAGCCTAGGCAATAGAGCAAGATATAATCTCTACAAAAATAATTAAAAACCGAGCATGGCATGGTGCCAGGCACCTGTAGTCCCAGCTACTCAGGAGTCTGAGGTGGGAGGGTTGTTTGAGCCCAAGAGTTCAAGACTGCAGTGAGTTATGACTGCACCACTTCACTCCAGCTTGGGTGACATAGTGAGACCCTGTCTCTACAAAAAAAAATAAAAATTAAAAAAAGAAAAAAAGAAAATAATAATAAAAAACAAAACTCCACAAAAACCAAAAATAACTTGAAGGGAGGCATGGGGTAGTTTATTCCTCAGAGCCTCCAGGAAGAACCAACCCTGCTGACACACTGGTTTCAGGCTTCTGGTTTTGGACTTTGAGAGAATAAATTTCTGTTGTTTTAAGCCACTTAGTTTGTGGTCCTTTGTTGCGTGCGTCATCCCTAAGAAATGAATCTGTTGATCACAATAATATAGCTTACTCTCAGCTTTCATCTGACTAGAGAAAAACAGGATTTATAGCTTAAGCTTTCAGACAAATTGCATCTAAAAGTAGGAAATTCAAGGGCTAATGATCTGTGGTATTAGATGGCCACCAGGGATTCTTCCCTCCTGGTATTCACACCCTTGTATGGGTGCCTCACCTACTGAATGAATACGACTGATATGTGCAAATGATAGAACATTGTGGAAATAAAAGAAAGTGACGATCCTACCTACAGCAGCAGCCCTGCTCCCTACTCTTTATCCTACTACCCTGATCTCACTCCCCAATTCTACTTTCTTCCTGGCACTGATCCATCTGTTTGCCTGCTCAGTTTCTGACTCCCTCCACTGAGATTAACAGCCCTGTGAAGGCAGGTACTATGTCTGTTGTGTTCACAGCTATTTCTCCTATAACTAGACCCTGAAGCAGCCCTTGGCACACAGTAGGTCCTTCCTACATGTTTGTTGAATGAATGAATACATAATGGTTTGATTTAAAAATAAAGTCAAATAAATTGGGCACTATGCCTCTCCTTAGGTCAGTGGTTCAAAATGGGATGATGTCCCCCGAGGACATTGGCAATATCTGGAGACAATTTTGGTTGTCACACCCGGGGTAAGGGTGCCACCAGCACCTACTAGGTAGAGGCAGGGATGCTGCTAAGTATCCTATAATGCCCAGGGTGGCTCCCAACAACATAGCATGATCTGTTTCAAAATGTTAATAGTGCAGAGACTGAGAAACTCTGCCTTAGAAGAAAGGAAAGAAAGGAAGGAAAGAAAGGAAGGAAAGAAAGAAAATGAAGTAAGAAAAGAAGGAGGGAAGGAAGATAGAAAAAGAAGGAAGGAAAGAGAGAGAAAGAAAAAGAGAAAGAAAGAAAAGAGACACAGAAAGAAAGAAATGAAAAAATTACAGAAAGACAGGAAAGAGAAAGGAAGGAAGGTAAGAAAGGGAGAGAAGGAAAGGGAAGGGAAATGAAGGGAAGGGAAGGGAAAGGAAGAAAGGAAGACGGCTTCACAATGACCTTTAAAACAAAACTTTAATTTTCCTCGTTTTTATTTTAAAAACAAAAATAAGATTGACAAGACTATAGAAGCATATTAAATCATAGAAAACATAAAAATCTAGAGATAAAAATTCTATATTTATAACTAGACTCAAAGGGATTTGACCCTTTGATTTTTCATGGCACAATAAACCAAATGAGTTTGTTTAGTAGTTAAAATGTGAGCAAGAATGCATAGACGTGGTAAGAGTTAATTTAGGATTAAAAAAAAAAAATTCCCCAAAACAATAAGGTTGTAACACAGTAGTATCATTTAAATAGCACTTCCCAAAATGAAACTCTCATTTTCTTAGCATAAAAGAGATTTTAAACTTTTAAAATGCACACAGTCAGCCAGGATCAATGGCTCATGCCTGTAATCCCAGCACTTTGGGAAACTGAAGCTGGTGGATCACTTGAGGCCAGGAGTTTGAGACCAGCCAGTCAATGTGGTGAAACCCTATGTCTACTAAAAACACAAAAATTAGCCGGGCATAGTGGCCTACATCTGTAGTCCCAGCTACTTGGGAGGCTCAGGCAGGGGAAATGCTTGAACCCAGGAGGTGGAGGTTGCAGTTAGCCAAGATCACACCACTGCACTCCAACCTGGGTGACAGAGTGAGACTTCATCTCAGGAAAAAAAAAAAAAATGTGCACAAATCAATGGAATGATCCCTGGCTATTGTGGGATGCAGAGCCGATCACGTGAGTGGTGCGTAATCTGTAAATCACACTCACATACTTGGAGCTTGGCTGAGGTGCTGTCCTGGTTGGAGCCCATGCTGCTAAGAGGAACCTTCTAGAACAATCTCCCTTTTCCCTTCTAAATTGATTTCTATTTTAACTTCTCTGGACATATACGTCTTGAATAATTATGTTCTCATACTCATCATGCTGCCACTGACTAATAGTTACTGTGCCCAACACTGGGTTTATAGTACATAACTTATTCAGAAAATAAGTACATTTTCTGAATCTACTCTTCAAGGTCTTAGAGAATCAGGATATTTAAACTGTCTTCACCTGCTGGGTAAAATGGCCAGTTCATCTTGCTCAACTCCTCCACATAAATTTTAATTGAAATATTTTTTAAAATGGAAACTTTTACATTGAAAAATGTAAAAAAAAATTTTTTAAGTTTAAAATTCTTTTTAATTTTTTTTTCTCTCTCTCTCTTCTTTTTTCTTTTTTTTTTTTTTTTTTTTGGTGGCATCTCACTCTGTCACCCAGGTTGGAGTACAGTAGTACAGTCTTGGCTCACTGCAACCTCTGCCTCCTGGGTTCAAGGGATTCTCATGCCTCAGCCTCCCAAGTAGCTGGGACCACTGGTGTTCACCACCATGGCAGGCTAATTTTTGTATTTTTAGTAGAGATTTTTACCATGTGGGCCAGGCTGGTCTCAAACTCCTGGCCTCAAATAATCCATCTGCCTCGGACTCTCGAAGTGTTAAATTAGAAATCTCTATGAAAAGTCTTCCTACTGAGCTTTTGCGAAGCAGCTCCCAGTGAGCAGTGTGTATGTGCTTCTGTGGTTGTTTATTACCTGGAGGAAGGTGTGGGCCCATAATCGTGACCTGACTTTCAGGACTGCGCTTTCTCCTCCTTCGAGTCGTCCCACTGCACAGGAGATTTGTAAACACTCAATATTTGTACAATTCTGCAAACAACAGCAGTGGGAACACGTCAGAGTCTTTAAATCATGGTAGAGACAATGAAGTTAGCTTATTGACATTTTATTCCCTCAGAAGTCATCGCCTTATCATAAATTATTAATTTAAATAGAGAACAATATATTGCAACAACCAAGAAAACACAGTTTAGTGGCGAGGATGAATCAACTTTAGTAGTAATGTAGAGGTAAAATGGAACACAAAATACAACATAAAATTTAAGCTCTTTTCGAACGACTTTAAGACAATCTTCTTGCAGCAGCAATTGAATTGTTCTGTTTCATTTTCTCCGAACTGGGGGAGGCATTGCTCATAGATATTCACAATACCCAATGCTGGGCTCAGCAAGTCTGGAAGGGATTGCAGAGGAAGACCCCTGAGCCCATATTATCTCAAAGACCTGCAGTTACTGACCCATTGACATACATTTGTTCCATAACATTCTTCTGTCTAAATTATTTTTCTGGTTATAAAGGAGGTTTTTCTATGCCTTTCATTCATTAGGCTATTTTTTAATCAGTTTCTAGAATTGCCCAGCGTATAATGAATAACCTTTAATATATGAAATGCATGTTCCTGAAAAGGATTCATTATAATGACATTCTATCTATCAAATCAAATTTTCTTTCTTCTTTTCTCTTTCTTTCCTTCTTTCTTTCTTTCTTTTCTTTCTTTCTTTCTTTCTTTCTTTCTTTCTTTCTTTCTTTCTTTCTTTCTTTCTCTCTCTCTCTCTCTCTCTCTCTCTCTCTCTCTCTCTCTCTCTCTCTCTCTCTCTCTTTCTTTCCTTTCCTTTCCTTTCCTTTCCTTTCTTTCTTTCTTTCTTTGTTTTCTTTTGAGACAGAGTTTTGCTCTTCTTGCCCAGGCTGGAGTGAAATGGTGTGATCTCGGCTCACTGCAACCTCTGCCTTCCGGGTTCAAGCAATTCTCCTGCCTCAGTCTCCTGAGTAGCTGGAGTTATAGGCATCTGCCATCATGCCTGGCTAATTTTTGTATTTTTAGTAGAGATGGGGTTTCACCATGTTAGCCAGGCTGGTCTCAAATTCCTGATCTCAGGTGATCCACCTGCCTCAGCCTCCCAAAGTGTTGGGATTACAGGCATGAATCACCATGCCCAGCCTCAAATCAGATTTTCTAATCAGATTCCAGCATGGAAATAAATGAACACATCATAATCCATTTTCTGTGTGCCATGCACAGAATGACACTTCTCTAACTGTACACCCTCATGGGTTTAAATTTATCTTGTGGCCCACGCGTATTCATTTTTCATATCTCAAGCACTCAACATTGGCCTGTTAGTACTCAATAAAAATCAAAGTACTGGATATTATATGAAGTAGGTGACTGAGACATTTCACTTTAATGAAATGGATATAACAGAATAATGCAAGGAGCATATTAACATGAGAACCCTTTTTGAGAATCTTTTTCAAGATCCTCAGAATTCTCCGCAAAGGGGTTAGTAATATATTGTCCAATAAATTGCAGTGAGGTTCATTTCCTACAGGACACTCCCAAAGACAGGTGGGTGGACTGTCCTTGGGCTACTAGAGTTGGGTGCTGAGGTGCTGATGTTGTTTGGCTGTGTTCCCACTCAAATCTCACCTTTAATTGTAGCTCCCATAACTCCCATGTGTTGTGGGAGGGACTGGTGGGGGATAATTGGATCATGGGGACGGTTTCCCACATACTGTTCTCACGGTAGTGAATAAGTCTCACGAGATCTGATTGTTTTACAAGGGGTTCCTTCTTTCACTTGGTTCTCATTCTCTGCTTGCCTGCCACCATGGAAGATGTGCCTTCTGCCTTCCACCATGATTGTGAGGACTCCCCAACCTTGTGGAACTGTGAGCCCATTAAGCCTCTTTTTCTTTATAAATGACCCAGTCTCGGGTATGTCTTTATCAGCAGCTTGAAAATGGACTAATACAGGTGCCCCTAGCAAGAACAGGAATTCTCAAAACTCTGTGGTTTGTGGCCCTTTCAAGGACTCTCATGTTGACCTGTGCTCCATGGCTGACATGCTGTGTACCACTAACCCCGCCCTTCAGAGGGAAGAGGGGTGTCAAGGTCAGGAGGTGTAGACTCCCTGCAGATGGGGATCCCAGTTAGCCAGCTCTGCTAGAGGATTCTGGAGAAGATGATGCTTGGAATGAGCCACGAAGGTGTGAACGGGAGGTCACCTAGCAGAATGGGAGACCTGGCCCATGATTCTGTTGTACTAGACTGGGGCATGCTCGAGAAAGGGAAGGGCAGGGTACATGAGGGTGAAATGGACAGATGGAAGTAGGATAGCAATGAGAGAAAGTCTATATGAAGAGTCTTCCTACGCATGCTAAGGAGTTTAGATTGTATTCAGAAGGTACTGGGGAGCCTGTCATGCTTTTATATCCAGGGGGTATTGATCAAGTCTGTATTTTAGAGGGATGGGTAATATGAGAGGAAAGAGAAGAGAGAGGGAAGAGTTGGGGGCAGGAGGGTGATAGGGGCCCAATGCAAGAGCCCCCAGTGAGTGAGGCTGAGGCCCTGAACTGAGGCAGTGGAAATGGAGAGAGGAAGATACATTTTGGAGAAGTTTAGAAAATAGAATAAAGACATGATGACTACACAGAGGTTGCATGGAGAATGCTCTTTGGAGAAGAATGGGGTGGACGGGTACTGGTAACACTGAGACTGGGGATTCTAGAGAGGAGATACCTTTGAGAAGTCATGGAGACAAGGGTTTTGGGGATGTGAGGATGGGGGTGGCTCTTAGACACCCAGATCAGGCCTTTAAGGCTTGAATGCAGTAAGGGAGGTCTGAGATGACAGAAGGCACGGAGGAAGGACTGGAAATATGATCATCCAAAAAAATTAAATGGATGGGAGAGAAGAGAAAGGGGCTGGGATGGAATCCTGGGGCACAGGGGCATTGAAAGGATGGGCAAAGAGAAATCTTAGAAGAGACTTTCTAAGAAGGAGCCATCCAAATGGCAGAAAGAGAACCAGGAGGGGATGTTCCGGGGGGAATTCAAGAGATGTGATAGTTTCAGGAAGTGGCCAATAGTATCAAATGCTGGAGATGCATTAAGAAAGGTAAGGTGGCTGGAAGCTGGGCAATGAAAGGGAAGACAGGAAAGTTCGAAGAGGAGGAGATGGAGGTGATAGCTACAGAAGCAGCAGGGGCCCACGATGAGAAAGGGAAGGGTATTCTGGGGGTGGAGGAGAAATTCTTTTTCAGTGTTGTAGATACAAATTTTTCCTATGCAAATTGGAAATTATGATCCCAACACAGGATGTTGGCATTTTGCACTTTCAAATTCCTCATCAGAAATGTGATTCAGTAAGTTGTTTTTAACTAAACAAAAAACGTAGGAGGTCTCATTTCGCTTTTGATTTTAGAATAAACTTTGCATAATCACTTTCTATCCAGAGTTGTTTTGACTCCAGGACATGGGGAGGCATAGGATTTGCAATTTTTGAACCAATAAGAGAAAGAGAGTAATATATGTGTTAACAAAACCAGATATGGAAATCAAGAACTGCCTTGGCCTTCATCTGAGAGTTTCTGTGATATTCGGGAGTTTAAAATTATCTTACATCAACAATATTCAAAGAGAAACAATAGAAGGAAAAAAATGGGCCCTGCAACACAAATACATACAATTTTCAAAAACAATTTAGTTATTGATCTCTACTGTCTCATTGTACTCATGAGACATACCCTGAAGTGGAAATTTAAAAACATACTTGAACTTTGATTTTTCCTTTTTTCTTTTCTTTTCTTTTCTTTTTTTTTTTTTTGAGATGGAGTCTCGCTCTGTCACCCAGGCTGGAGTGCAGTGGCGTGATCTCTGCTCACTGCAAGCTCTGCCTCCTGGGTTCACACCATTCTCCTGGGTTCACACCATTCTCCTGGGTTCACACCATTCTCCTGCCTCAGCCTCCCAAGTAGCTGGGACTATAGGCGCCCGCCACCATGCCTGGCTACTTTTTTGTATTTTTAGTAGAGGCGGGGTTTCACCGTGTTAGCCAGGATGGTCTTGATCTCCTGACCTGGTGATCTGCACGCCTCAGCCTCCCAAAGTTCTGGGATTACAGGCGTGAGCCACCGTGCCCGGTCAAACTTTGATTTTTCAAATCATTAATACTGCATAGGTTTGGACATTGGTTTTTCAGAAGGATTTTCCCATTAGTAGTGCATATTAGAATTCTGTAGATGTCTCTTTTTTATTATACTTTAAGTTCTGGGATACATGTACAGAATGTGCAGGTTTGTTACATAGGTATACACGTGCCATGGTGGTTTGTTGCACCCATCAACTCGTCATCTACATTAGGTATTTCTCCTAATGCTATCCCTCCCTATCCCCTCACCCTCTGACAGACCCTGGTGTGTGATGTTCCCCTCCCTGTGTCCACGTGTTCTCATCGTTCAATTCCCACTTATGAGTGAGAACATGCGGTGTTTGGTTTTCCGTTTCCTGTGTTAGTTTGCTGAGAATGATATCAATTGTTTTCTGTTCTATTGTACACCATGGAAGCTTCTTAAAAATGATAATATGCAAAGCTTTATTAATTTATCCTAAAAGGAATAGTATATGGATTCCCTACTGTTATGTTTCTTAAACATTACAGTGTCGTAAACATTTACTTGAGGCTGCATGCGGTGGCTCACACCTATAACCCCAGCACTTTGGGAGGCCCAGGCGGGACATTCACTTGAGGTCAGGAGTTTGAGACCAGCCTGGCCAATGTGGTGAAACCCCATCTCTTCAAAAAAACACAAAAATTAGCCGGGCGTGGTGGTGGGCACCTGTACTCCCAGCTACTCAGGATAGAGGTGGGAGGATCACTTGAATACGGGAGGCAGAGGTTGCAGTGAGCTGAGATCGCGTCACTGTACTCTAGCGGTGACAGCGCACACAGGTCCCACAGATGCCACTAAATTGGCTGAGAGAGTAGAAGACTATTTATCCCCAGTGCATTTTCCACTTTAGTTGAAGGGGCAACTGATTGTTAACATTCACTCATATTGTCATTACATTTTATCTTTTGCAAATCCTTCCTTCCTTCCCTTCCTTCCTTCCTTCCTTCCTTCCTTCCTTCCTTCCTTCCTTCCTTCCTCTGTCTTTCTTTCTTTCTAAAAGACATTTAATTGACTCACACTTCCACAGGCTGTACAGGAAGCAGGATTGGGAGGCCTCAGGAAACTTACAAGCACGGGGAAAGGGTGAAGGAAAAGCAAAAACCTTCTTCGCATGGCAGACGGGGAGACAGAGAGCAAAGGGGGAATTGCAAATCCTTTCTTAAACTTTAATTTTTCAGTTATGTAAATCAAGCATATGGGTTTCCATTCTACAGATGAGAAAATCGGGGATTCAATTTCTTGAGCACTGATTTCCTTTCTTCAGTGACAGTTACTTTGAATTATTTCAGTGTCATAACTGGCTGGAGCAGTTCTAGTCCTCAAAGCATCCTTGAATGTTGTCATAAAAAATGGCTGCTTTTATTTATTTATGTCATAACATTTTATTTTGAATTCAGCAGGTCCGGTGGCTAATGAATTTGGTCACTACCAACACTATCTTTTAAATGGCTTGTAATATATCATTGGCTTATAATTGGATTTAGGATTAAGAGCGTTTAGGTTAAGAACATGTAGAAGGGCACACCACGGAGCATTTTAGACGGTGATTCCAAAAGCTATTAGTATTGTCTGTGATGAGTTCATTCACTGTGTCATTCACATGTTTGCTCAACAGATGAGCTGGTATTATGCTACATGTTGAGAAAACAATACTGAGAAACCAAAACATGCTACCTACCCTAATGGGCTGTCAGGACGGCAGACAGGGAGGGAAGGAGGATGCTCCCTTAGGCCAGTGCACTGTGGCACCTGAACAAGTCTAGGAGCTATTCAAAGTTTCTGGGATGAAGCCACTCTGGAGAGGGTCGGCAGCATAGGTAGGTTAGGTGTCTGAAGGCTTTCAACCCAGCCAGGACTGTGACTGCTGCCCCTGTAGAAAGAACTCTAGCACCCTCCTTGGTTCAGGCTTTTCCAGTTCTACCTCCACCTTCCCTTTCTTATTACTCATTTGCCCTGAGGCCTTCTGCCAAGGGTTTTTCTCTCTCTCTCTCTCTATTTTTTTTTTTTTTTTTTTTTTTTGAGACCAAGTCTCACTCTTGTCTCCCAGGCTGGAGTGCAGTGGCATGATCTCAACTCACTGCAACCTCCACCTCCCGAGTTCAAGCGTTCAAGCGATTCTCCTGTCTCAGTCTCCTGAGTAGCTGGGATTACAGGTGCCTGCCACCATGCCTGGATAATTTTTATTTGTATTTTTAGTGGAGACGGGTTTCATCATGTTGGCCAGGCTGGTCTGGAACTCCTGACTTCAGGTGATCCATCCACCTTAACCTCCCAAAGTGCTGGGATTATAGGCTGAGCCACAACGCCCAACCAGGTCTCTCTCTTTGGCTTGTTTCTTTGGATGGACAACCCTGGACTTATCACTGTGGCCTTTGATTCAGTATCACCACAAATCACTACATCTTGGACTGAGCTTCTGAACTGCAGCTTTGGGGCAAGAAGTATCTGCTTGGTCTGTCCCTCCCATACCAGACCCAGTGTTCCTAGCCTGTCCCTGCTCTAAGCACGGAATGTTTGTTTTCTTGCTTTATCTTTAATATACATATTTTTTAATTTTTATGGTTATGTAGTAGGTGTATATATTTATAGGGTTTATGAGATATTTTGATACAGGTATACAATGTGTAATGATCACATCAGGGTAAATGAGGTACCAGCACTTCAAGCACTCATTTCTTTGCATTACAAATGTTCCAATTACGCTCTTTTAGTTATTTTTAAATGTACAATGAACTGTTGACTATAGCCACTCTGTTATGCTATCAAACGATAGATCTTATTCATTCTACCTAACTATATTTTGTACCTGTTCATCATCCCCACTTCCCTTGTTTGCTTGCTTTTGAGAAGGGTATTAGCTTCTGAGGTGATCTCTGGTTACTTCTGCATAGCTGGAGAACGTGCATGTAGCTTCCTACTTTCCATGGAGATGGTCTACAGAGGACAGATAAACCCTGGCATTCACTTTGAGGGTGAATGGTCAGGGAAGAGGATGTATATTCACATGAAAACATAAAGCACTAGAAGCTGCCGTAATAGGATGAGTGGGAGAATAAACTCGAAAACGCTCTGACCAGGCATGGTGGCTCACACCTATAATTCCAGCACTTTGGGAAGCCAAGGTGGGCAGATCACTTGAGGTCAGGAGTTTGAGACCAGCCTGGCCAACACTGTGAAACCTCATCTCTACAAAAATGCAAAAAATAGCTGGGCGTGGTGGCATGTACCTATAGTCCCAGCTACTCGGGAGACTGAGGCAGGAGGATTGCTTGAACCCTAGAAGCAGAGGTTGCAGTGAGCTGAGATTGCACCACTGCACTCCAGCCTGAGTGACAGAGTGAAACTCTCTCTCTCAAAAAAAAAAAAAAAAAAAAAAAAGGGCTGCGTCATGAGCACTGAAGATAGTATTGCTAAGGGCTGACTAAGCTCAGGCTTAAGCTGCCACAGACCCCAGTGCTATGACGCAGCAGGAGTTTTGGCCCAGGAAACCTGAACACAGTATTCCTTTTTAAAAAGTAGAGACTGCGTTTTGCTATGTTGTCCAGGCTGGTACCAAACTCTTGGCCTCAAGGGATCCTCCCACCTCAGCTTCCCAAAGTGCTGGGATTACAGGTGTGACCCAAAATACCCAGCCCTGAACACACCATTCTTGCCTCTTCCAGATAATCAGAAGACTCTGAGATTCTGGGACAGGTGCAAAACCCCAGGGGTCCACGCTCACTTCAAACTACCGCAGCCCAGCATCTATGCACGGACTAACAATGGAAACTGTATGTTCCTGAATTGGATTGAAGGCCACAGTTGATGTTTTCACCATTATTCTCCAAAGTGGCCTCCATGACAGCTTTAGAAAAGTGAAAAGGTTATATTGCAAGTGCTCCTTAATTCTTACAGAAAAGTTGCTTTTCATTCTCGAGATAAATACTGCCAAAAAATGTTAGGAATATCTGAGCAGTGAAGGAGACTAAGAACAATCCTTGAAGTTAAAACCATCTGTATTTGGGAGTTCTATCCAATCCACTCATTTCCCTCAGTTCTATGCGCACTGGCATAACTCACCAGTATTTTTGCAGGGCTCTGTCTGTGGAATTCAACCACGGGCACATCCCTCTTCCTGACAAGATGAGGAATGGTAGAGTTTCGCAAAAAGGCGCTGAGTTCAGGGGTGTCCTCTGGGGAGGCAGCAGACTGCAAAAGAAAGTGGGAGATACCACACACAAATGAGTGAACAATTGCTACATTTTCATTAACCTTGAACTCTAGGCATTTTTTTTTTCTCAGTGGAATATGATTCACATGAGAATCCAGTCATGTGATTACCAGCAGTGTGTTTGACAGTGACGTGACCTGCACGCACAAGGAACAAGCTTTTCCACTCTTCGATGACTCTTCGAAGAATTCATGAAGCATGGGGAATGCATTCCTGGGAAGTTTATCTTGCAAGGAGAAGATCTGAAGCAGAAGTCATTTCCCCATAAGGATAGAAAACGTGCAAGTGACATTTCAGACATGAGCCATCCTTCTCTCATTACTTTCTTCTCATTGTAGAGCAGGGCCAGTTAAACTGAGGAATGTTCTGTATGGGGAGATGAATCCTGAGGTGATAGAAAAGTGAGGTGCCAACCTCATTTGGGGAAACAGCCTGATGTGGTCAAGGACCCAACCTCCACATGGCTGAACCCCACGTTCCTGCACTCCTTTAGGAGAAAACTCTGCCCTGATGAAAATGACTTTTCCAAAGCATGCTACATGCCCACTGTGCCACAGTGGAGTCTGTTTTCAGCCCCGAGTTTAATTTGCAAATGTCCTAGAACTTACTATTTTATCTCAGGTTCCATGCTGGGTCCATCTGCTGGCTGGATAAATATTTTGAGACTTCCAGTAAATCACACAGAATATCCCACTGACATTCTTTATTTTAGACCCACTGAATACAAAGACCTAATTTTCTGCACCCCACTCCTACCCTTGAGAATTATGATTTCTCTTACACAGTTTCTCTTTGTAGTCACAGGAGCAATAATAGTATGCCCATCTCTATGGAATGATGAAAAGAAATTTCTACATTGCAGATGTAGGCTGCATCACAAAAGACGAAATAAGAGTGCTCGGTATGTCATAAAAACCTGGAAAAACCTACCAGGCAAACAGAAGAATGGAGTCCAGACTCCCTAGCGTGGTATACACAGGTCCTCACGTGCTGGTCTCGGCCGGTTTCTCCAGCCGTTTCTCTGACCAAGAACCCTAGGTCCCCCACTCCAGCATGCTAACCTGCTCTCCACTCCTGACAGCCACAGGCACACTCGCCAAGCCTCTAATGTTCTGCATGCCTGGTCTTGGGCCCATCTGTGCCTATCCAACTGCACCTCAACTGCCTGCTAGCTGGTCTGCATTGCCAGATGAGAAAATGCAAAACACAAAGCAGAGAGTCACTTAGAGCCTCCCAGGAAACAGGGAGACGAAGATAATCTGGAGAGGAAAGCTAAGGCAGGGAGATCAGATGTAGGAGGTAATCCAGGGAAGTGTGGCTTTTATAGAAGCCCAAGGAAAAGAAAGTTTGCAAAAATAAGACAGTGACAAAGAATGCCAAATCCTGCAGAGGAGTAAAGGGCAAAGACCTTTATGCACTGAACTTGGCAATTTTGTCACAGCCTTTGCAGGGACATGGATGGAACTGGAAGCCATTATCCTCAGCAAACTAACACAGGAACAGAAAAACCAAACACCGCATGTTCTCACTTATAAGTGGGAGTTGAACAATGAGAACACATGGACACAGGGAGGGGTACATCACACACTGGGGCCTGTTGGGGTATGGGGAGGGAGAGCATCAGGAAAAATCGCTAATGCATGTTGGGCTTAATACTTAGGTGATGGGTTGACAGGTGCAGCAAACCACCATGGCACATGTTTACCTATGTAATAAACATGCACATCCTTCACAAGTACCCTGGAACTTAAAATAAAATTAAATTAAAAAAAAATTATGGGCCAGGCTTACACCTATAATCCCACCACTTTGGGAGGCCAAGTCAAGAGGATCTTGGCTTGCGGCCAGGTGTTTGAGACCAGATTAGGCAACATAGTGATACTTCATTGTTAATTAAAAAAAAAAAAAAAGTCAATATAGTGGTACAAGCCTGTAGTCCCAGACACTTGGGAGGCTCAGGCAAGAGGATCATCTAAACCCAGGAGTTGAAGGCTGCGGGGAGCTATGATCACGCCACTGAATTCTCAGCCTGAGCAACAGAGTGAGGCCCTGCTCTCAAAAAAATAAAAATACAAAAGAACAAAATTATAGATGTCATTTTATCAGAAGAGATTGGTGGAGGTAGAAATTTAACTGCAGTAGCTCAAGAGTTAATAGATTTTAACAAATGGATAATTATTTTAAAAGTTATGAAATTAAATCCTTCTGTTGTTTTTATATTAAATTCCCTATGGCTCAGAGACAAGATGAGCCTTGTCCCCCAAATAAGGCATGAAAACAAAATATTGCTGTTTGTAGCAATACTATTTATAATAGAGAAGAAAAACAGTAGCTTAACACTTTGTAGGCATATACAGATTACAGATTAAATAAGTTATGATATATTTATACAGACTACTGGATAGGTTTTAAAAATGATGACATGAAGCTCCATTGGAATTTAGAAAGATACAATATATTTGTAAGGGGAAAAGACAGGTTTACAACAGCATATGTAGTAAGATTGTATTTTTAATAAAAATGGATGTATCTGATATTATAGATCTATAAGTAGAAATAATCTGGAAGGGCGGTCCTCAAAGTGTTATAGTGGTGGAGATCTGATGATACTAAGGGAGTTTTGCTTATTTCTTTTAAGGTATGATAATAATGTTATAGATTTTAAAAGGGTCTCCTTATTTATTTTTCATTTTTATAGACAGGGTCTCACTCTGTCGGTCAGGCCGGAGCACAGTGGGTACAATCGCAGCTCATTACGCAGACTGATCCTCCTGCTTTAGCCTCCCAAATAGCTAGGACTACAGGCACATCCTGCCACACCTAGTGAATTTCAATTTTGTAGAGACAGCGTCTTGCTGTGTTGCCAAGGCTGGTCTTGAACCCCTGGGCTCAAGTGATCCTCCTGCCTCAGCCTCCCAAAACATTGAGACTACAGGCCTGAGCCACTGTGCCTGGCCAAGCCTCCTTATTCGTTGGCAATATATATAATAGTAAAATGTTTATGGATGAAATGGAAAAATAAGTTAATGCATAAATAAATGGAAAAAACAGTAAACAGGTGGTAACACTATTAGATATTTAAAATGCTCTTCTTTATGTTTTTACATATTACCTGATATATTCTTGTGATGAACATTTAGCATTTTTAACATAAAAACTATGAACAATGTACAAAAACGTAAAATTGTAAAAAAAGTAAATGAGAAATGAAAAAGTAGGGATAGCAAGCACAGCTTGGCTGTAAATGGAAGGGGAAAGAGGTCCGTTCTTGGAAGAGAATACAGAGTGAAATTACTGCATTTACTGTTTGTTTTGAAGATGAGAGAAATTTAACAAAGTTTATAGAACCCCAGGAATGCCCAAGGAGAGAAGAAGAGGTTGAAGACATGGGAAATGGGGTTACTTGATGTAGCAAAGTTAATTCATGGAGCTGGAGAAATAATCCTCCTTTCTCTGGAAGTGTTGGAAAGAAATTGAGGATGGAAGAGAGATGATTAGGAGGCGTGTGGAAGGCTGGGGTGGTGTGTTAGTCCATTCACACACCTCTATAAAGAACTGCCCAAGCCTGGGTGATTTATAAAGGAAAGAGGTTTAATTGACTCACAGTTCTGCCTGGCTGGCAAGGCCTCAGAAAACTTACAATCATGGCAGAAGGTGAAGGGGAAGCAAGCTACCTTCTTCACAAGGTGGCAGGAGGGAGAATGAACACAGGAGAGACCACCAAACACTAATAAAAACATCAAATCTCGTGAGAACTCACTCACTATCACGAGAACAGCATGGCGGAAACCATCCCCATGATCCAATTACCTCCACCTGGTCTCTCCCATGACACGCGGGGATTATAATTCAAGGTGAGATTAGCCTAACCCTAGCAGGTGGGGAGGGGTTTGGGATGGGGAAATGGATCATTCCTAACAGTAATGATAGAGCTATTGCCTAGGAAGGTCAGAGAGCGTGGTGAAGGTTTAGACAAGGCAACGAGGAGGATGGGGAGGAGCGATCATCACAATGGCAGATGCCCCTGCGAAGCTGGCGGCTCCGTGAACGTACGCCGACATCCATCTGTCATGGCGCCATCAGGCTATGGGGTGGAGAAGCCAGGCTGTGGGACTGTGCATGCATGACTGAGATTTTCAGGGCAGGGGCTTGGAAGGATATTAGGAACAGGAGGTTATAGGGGCTTGTAAAAGCGTGTTTCAAGTAACGCATCGTGGAGTCCAGGCTTGGCAGAAAAGAAGGTATGGCCAGAGGAAGTCCTGAAAGTGGGATGGGGTAACTGTGTCAGAGAAAGCATTTATAGCAAGGAAGAAAAATTTTCTTGAAGAGAACAAGTGAGACCATCATAAAAATAGGAGACTGAATTGGAGGAGAAAGGAAAGTTGAGTTGAATGTCTTGGAGGCAGGGTAGTTTGAGGTGTTGTTGAAGACCAGTGGCAGAAACCCTGGGAGGTGGAGTGCATGGACCTGAGGGGAGGCCTTGGATATCCCAGCCTTATGGGCACTGGGACATCCCAGAACCATGGAAGAGCCTGGCACAATGAGGAGGAGGGGAAGCCCCACAGTTGATCGAGGTTGCTGTTATGGTTTGAATATTTGTCCTCCCAAATCTCATGTCGAGTTTTAATTGCCAATGAGGGAGGTGGGGCCTGGTGGGAGATGCTGGGGTCACGAGGATGGATCCCTCATGAATGGCTTGGCCATCGCATTGGTGCTAAGTGAGCTTCCACTGTGAGTTTAAAAGTGTGCAGCACTGCCTGCCCCACCCATCCTCTCTCTCTTGCTTCTGCTTTCACCATGTGAAGTGCCTGCTCCTCATTCTGCCTTCTCCATGAATAAAAGCTCCTTCAGGCCTCCCAGAAGCCAGGCAGGTGCCAGCTCCATGCTTCCTGTACAGCCTGCAGAACCGTGAGCCAATTAAACCTCTTTTCTTTATGAATTACCCAGTGTTAGGTATTTTTAGCCAGGCAAGAATGGCCTAATACAGATACTCAATGATCGAGGATCGGATAGAACAGTTTTTATGGCATAAGATAAAATGTTAGCTTAGACAGAAAATTAAGAATTGTGGAAATCGCTTGCTAAAATTCTGTCATGTGTTTTCTATCATATACTATGTGGGCGTGCATGTAGATTGTGCTTTGAGATGAATCATGTGAATTCTTTTATAGGTCATTGACAGTTATGTTACAGAGGTTAACTCTGTAGTTAACCAAACTACAGAGAAGAGGCACTATAAAAAATGAGAGACTGACTCTTTATTCCCAAGCTATAGTCTATTATTATTATTATTATTAGCAGTAAGCAGTAATAGTAGTGGTAGTGGTAAAACAATAGCCCAAACAGCCAGGTGCAGTGGCGCACGCCTGTAATCCCAGCGCTTTGGGAGGCTGAGGCAGGCAGATCACATGAGGCCAGGAGTTCAAAACCAGCCTGGCCAACATAGCAGAACCCCATTTCTACCAAAAACGTAAAAATTAGCTGGGCTGCTGGTGATGCACACCTGTAATTCCAGCTACTCAGGATGCTGAGGCAGAAGAGTTGCTTGAACCTGAGAGGCAGAGGCTGCCTTGAGCCGAGACTGTGCCACTGCACTCCAGCAGTCTGGGCAACAGAGTGAGGCTGTCTCCAGGAAAACAAAAACCAATACCCTGAAGAAAACTCTTTAACTTCCGGTGTGGTTTCATCAGATGTATCTTGTGTACAAATAAAGAACATGTCCTATTGGGGTAAATCGTCATTCACAAATATTTGTAAGTGGTCTCTCAATAAAATACAGGGCTTACTTTGAGCTAGAGAATGACAGTGTCGTGTGGCAGGGGTTGATGGAATACATCTCTGTATTTTGCGACACTGTTTTACAAATAGAGGAATGCCACTCTTACACACCATAGTCAAAAGGTCTCCAAATAGCTTGCAAACCAGCTTTCTGAAATGACATTCCAGAAATTATTTAAAAACAAAACAAAACAAAAAGGAAGAAGTTACCCAAGAAATCTAAACAACAGTTAAAGCCCATTTTCTACATGAACATTTGGAGCCTCTTTCACAGTTGACAATGAACCTGCAGGCCATGGTTTTCCACTGAGGGTGGAGGACACTAGCCTCTTAGCATCCATGATAGGCAGACAGTTCCCAGGACAATTTGTTAAGTGCTAGGAGAAGCTGGTGGTAAACACTAAAGTGTCTTCTGCAGAACAAATGAAAATGACTTCTTTCTGCATAAGGAAATAATTGTTGGTAAACATGTTTCTTTCTACAGCTGCTACTCAGAATTTAGCCCAACAGGAATTTTCTATTTTCATAATCTTTACCAAACTCTTCACCGTGTCATAAGTTTAAATTTATGGATTAAAAGGATACTGTGCAGCCAGAATGTGCAATACAGTCGGAAATGCGGCATTTGAAGAAAGGTAGTTCGGTGAAATTAGATTAAGGGCCCTGTGAACCCAAACAAAAGCAATGCACACTATCTTTTTCTTGTTTGTAATTTGTTTTTGGATTTCAGATATTCCTAGCACACAAAAAACAACAGACAACTCTCATGTACTTTGCCTATAATTAAACCGAAGTGGAGACAAGCCTGGGGGGGCAGTCCACCATGTAATTTTCTTTAAGACATGAATGTTGAGGGTTTGTAGGGAAAGAAAAACCCCACTTTTTTTAACCTCCTGAAAAGTTCATGCAAAGCATAACTAAAAGAATCAACTCACTCCGCTGGTGATGTTGAAGCTTTTGTTAGTATTTGAACATGGTGTTTTTACATTCCAAAATATATATGCAAACCTGAAGACCATCTCAAAGAGAAGGTAAAAATCTCAGACTGTATAATTCTTTTTGGTGGTCGAGAATTGGATCTTCAGGCACTCTTAAAAAGGCGAATACAATTCTTCTATCAGAGGTAGCATTCCCATAAGAAAGAGAAAGTCTACTTAGGACAGACTGACCAGGTCCGGGGGTAAGCCATAGATGTCACTAGCATGTCACAATAGGAGAGGAAGTAAATTAAAATTGACTACTGTTCTCCTGATCAGACCTTCTAAAATAATAAACAGTTAAGTTTTTTTTGTTTTTGTTTTTCCTGGGAGGAGAGTTTGTAGAAGACAGCTGAGTATTGAAGGGGCAAGTAACAGCCATCAAATAATGCTTTAGCTAGGACACAGATTACGGTTCCTGTGGTCAAGGCTGTCAAAATGATTCCACAAAGAAATCAGGAGTTAATGGCAAAGATATACTAAATAATCTTCTTCCTTTCATGTCTTGGTTTTTTTTTTTTTTTTTTTTTTTTTTTTTTTTTTTTTTGAGACAATCTTGCTCTGTCACTCAGGCTGGAATGTAGTGACGCGATCTCAGCTCACTGCAACCTCCGCCTCCTGGGTTCAAGCGATTCTCCTGCCTCAGCCTCCTGAGTAGCTGGGATTGCAGGTGCCCACCACCACGCCCAGCTAATTTTTGTACTTTTAGTAGAGATGGGGTTTTGCCATGGTTGCCAGACTCGTCTTGAACTCCTGACTTCAAGCGATCCTCCTGCCTCGGCCTCCCAAAGTACTGGGATTACAGGCATGAGCCACTGTGCCTAGCCATATGTCTTGATTTTTAAGGGTGTGTGTGTGTGCGTGTGAGTGAGAGAGAGAGGGGAAGAGAACCAAGAGCTGTTGTGCCAGGAAGTAACAAAAGCGCCTGCATTATGAATTAAAGAAAATCGGTACACGAAGGCAGTCAAGAAGAAGAAAGTACCTTTAAGGATAACACAAAACTATGCAAATTTGCCAAGCCACTGTCTGCGGGCCCACTCATTCCAAAACACAACTCCAAAACTCTCATCCCTAATGAACGGACAGTTTCTGTGTCTCTGCTTTCCTTGTTTGTACTATCTGGTTGTAATTTGGACTTCCCATGGGACCGGTCTGGTTCAGGAGACATTCTCGGTGGCAACCTCCAGCTTTCCATGGCTCTCACAGCAGTTTTTACAAACAGTATTGGCTTTTGTAATTCTGTAATTTTGTAATTCTCTTATGGTAAGTTCTTCTTTGTCTATAGAGTCTTTCAGGCCACTTTAATCTCAGGATTATTTTCTTGAACTTGGGCCCAAAACGGTGTTCCATAGTCTTAACATAGGTTATATGTGGGCATCTTATCGGTCCTCCTCTCCTAGGTACGGTCTCACATCTAAGCCTTTTCCCTCTGCATCTCACACTTAGCTGTCTATTACAAAGTCTTGCCAATTAAAGAAAAATCCTAGGCCAGGCATGGTGACTCACGCCTGTAATCCCAGCACTTTGGGAGGTTGAGGTGGGTGAATTGCCTGAGCTCAAGAGTTTGAGACCAGCCTTGGCAACATGGTGAAACCCCATCTATACAAAAAAAATGCAAAAATCAGCAAGGCGGGGTGGTACATGCCTATAGTCCCAGCTACGCGGGAGACTGAAATGGGAGGACTGCTTGAGCCTGGGAGGCAGAGGTTGTTGCAGTGAGCAGAGATAGTGCCACTGCACTCCAGCCCATGCAACAGAGTGAGATCCTGTCTTTAAAAAAAAAAAAAAAAAAAAAAAAAAAAGAGGCCAGGAGCAGTGGCTTACGCCTGCAATCCCAGCACTCTGGCAGGCTGAGGAGTGCGGATCACCTGAGGTCAAGAATTCGAGACCAGCCTGGCCAACATGGTGAAAACCTATCTCTACTAAAAATACAAAAAGTAGCCAGGTATGGTGGTACCAGGGTGCCAATCCCAGCTACTCAGGAGTTTGAGGCAGGAGAATCACTTGAACTCAGGGGCAGAGGTTGCAGTGAGCTGAGATTTCACCTCTGAACTCCAGACTGACTGACAGAGTCAGACCCCATCTCAAAAAAAAAAAAAAAAAAAAAAAAGAAAGAAAGAAAGAAAAAGAAGAATCCTTTACTTGTTATGAAACTTTTGGCTCCTCAATAGGTTTTACTTTTTCAACCTCATCTTATCTAAAGATCACAGTCTGTGTGCAGGACTCTCCAAACCCTAGGATAAAGCCCATTAAATAAGAAAATTGATAGTTTGAAATAATTATTGTACTGGCTTTAGATTAGTTGAGAAATACTTGACTCAACTCTAAAATTTTCTTCCAAGAAAGATCTGGAAAAAATTAGCTCTAATGGATTGCTTTGGATGCTGCAGACAGTTGAACATTTCAAAACGTTGTAGATGGTACAATGTGAATAAAGTGCCGTGTTAAAATCCTCTATCTCTGACCTAGACCCTGAAGCCTGGAGGGAGACCCTTCCCGGGCATCTGCTTATGCCCCTAAGTTTACAGAAAACACCAATGGAACCTGGTGAAGCAGAAACTATCAACGGAGAAACAGAAACTCAAAGGCAGAGACATTGTCATTGGGAGGCAAAAGAGAAAGTGGGAAGGGACGTCCCCAAGGTACTTCCGTGCCCCTACGCTGACCTCAGCTGGGCCCTGGGGCCAACTCACAGGGGAAACCCCAGTTGTGCAGCTCACCCAGCCTTTCCTGATCCCCTCCAGCCCCCCGCCCCGTTGCCTATCCCTGATTCTACCTTCCCTCATGCCCTAAGGTTCGAAAGTGTGGACACACCAAGCTGAGTGAATCCCATAAATCCTGATATGAGGCAAGTGTTTATTTATTTATTTGTTTAGAGGCAGGATGTCATGCTGTTGCCCAAGCTGGAGTACAGTAGTGTGATCATAGCTTACTGCAGCCTCCAACTTCCGGGCTCAAGTAATTCTTCTTCCTCAGCCCCCTGAGCAGCTGGGACTCCAGGGACTATAGGCATGTGTTATCATGCCTGGCTAATTTATTTTTATTTTTGTAGAAATGGGGTCTTGCTACATTGTCCAGGCTGCTCTCAAACTCCTGGCCTTGAGTGATCCTCCCACTTAAGCCTCCCAAAGAGTTGGGATTGTAGGCACGAGCCATGTGCCTGGTCCAAGACAAATATTCAGAATAAGAACTCACTGACTTCTAGAAGCATTTGTGTGTGATTGCCCCTGCCCCACCCCAATTTAGTTGCTAATGCTCTGTGTTTGGGCAACAAGTGAGATGCTTGTGGGTGAGAACTTTTCACCACTATTTTTTAAAGCAGCTACAGGTTACAGGATGATCCCAGTGGTAGCTTATAAAAGCCGTCAATGTCTCCTCCTGACTTTGGGGACATTAGGGTAACTTGCTGAGATAACCAAACTGTAACCAGTTTCCACTGTGAAAAAAACCTGAACCTTGTTTGGGTCTTATCACATGCCGAGACTTACGTGTGAAGACTTTCAGGGATATGTTGTATTTGCAGTGCATATCCGGGTTATAGACTGGTTGTATTTCAGAAGGTTTTAGGCTAGATGTTTGGCATTCAGAATGCATTTCTCTTTAGAAATGATATTTTAAATTGTGTTTCAGTTCTCAAGCCAGTCCACAAAACCCCAACTTAATCCTCAATAGGGCTTTGATGCTGTCAAAGTATGTGTTTGTAAGAAAAATAACAATGTCCAGGACTGCTGCCATATGAGTAATTTAAAAAATAAAAGAAAATCCATTTGTTAAGTACATTACATTAAACACTGATATTTAGGTGGGAATCGATTTAATTGAGAGAAATGAGGAAGTATGTGGGAGCTTATAGGGATTCTCAGGGCGTATCTGGGAAGTTCTGAAGGCTGTAGAGTTAGTGGCAATGGATCCCTGTAGTGTGTGACCTCTAAAATGTTTCTTAGGAAGTTTGGCTTGTTTTTCGCAAGTTTCCCTAGAGATCTGTGAGGGATCAGGGAGAGGTAATGAAGAAGAGAGCATTTTTCCAGTGGGAAGTGGGCAACTTAAGAACACATAAGGAAGGGGGATGTTGACTACAAAGTGTATCCGAACATAAGGGAAAGGGATTTTGCTGAAAGGAAATCAGTGGAATGATTAAAGAGGAAAACATAGGAAGGAAATGGCCAATCCCTCAGCTTGAGAAAGCTGGGGAGAGAGCTCCTCTCTTACAGGTCCACGGTGGCCTGCAACATTTTGGGGGCTAGTGCAGTGGGGACCGGATCATCTTCAGAAAGGGAGAAGAACTTGTAGACATGTACTACTCACAGATGCAGCTGTTTTATGAGACACTTGCTCCTATATCACTCTTCTTATAAAGAAACCGTAGAACCAAATAATCAGGAATTGAACCTCAGTTCACTTCCCCAGTGAGAAAGATTGGATACTGGAATTGAATTATTGCCTTGACAGATGTTATTTCTGCCGCCTCCCTGTTCCTTTTTGTAAGCCCATCCTCTGTCTGCTTCTTACTAAAAATAAAACTAACTATACAATTTTTTTAAAGAGATGGAGTCTTGCGATGTTGCCCGGGCTGACCTCAAACTCCTGGCCTTACGTGATCCTCCCACCTCAGCCTTCTGAGTAGCTACAGACACACATCACTGTGCCTGGCTATGGCACAATTTTTTGTTTTTTTTAACAGCAATTCATTTTCATGCTAATTTGAATCTAAAATGATTATTAAAATTAAAAATTTCTCAGGTCTATTCTGTTGAAGACAACAGTGGGGAAGAGATTATTTGTTTTTCACTGAAGTCCAAGTCACATCAAGAAAAGACGATCTTTGCATTCTCTAGGAAAAATTAAATTGCCAAGTAAGTTAATAGCAACTTCACCAAAACATTATTTAGCGTCATAAGAGAATAATTTCCAGTGCTTTCAATTATTTATAGCCACTAATATAAACTCTCTTGATTATCTGTTTTTTAATATCTATTAATAAAAGCTCCCTTAGACTTTCTGGGGCATTTATTAAGTATAGGTTTGAGAACCTGAAAACCTGACTTTGAGAACTTTGAGCACTTTGAGAACCTGAAAGCAGTAACATTTCAACTTCTCTATGAATTTAGAATTTCAAAAATTCACAAATTGCTATGATTAGTTATTTAAGGGAGATATTACTTTAAATTGTATTTAAATCTTATATTCAATTTCCACAGATTCAAAGTTTTAGGAAGATAATTGAATTGCATTTTAGAAATTATTAGCCTCAGACAGAATTTATTAGCCTCAGACAGAATTTTACTCCAAGCCTATACATTAAAGAACAAGTGGGGGCCAGGTGTGATGCCTCACAACTGTAATCCCAGCACTTTGGGAGGCTGAGGCGGGCGGATCACCCGAGGTCAGGAGTTTGAGACCAGCCTGGCCAACATGGTGAAACCGCGTTTCTACTAAAAATACAAAAAATTAGTCAGGCGTGGTGGTACGTGCCTGTAATCCCAGCTACTCGGGAGGCTGAGGCAGGAGAATTGCTTGAACACAGGAGGCGGACGTTGCAATGAGCCGAGATGGTGCCATTGCACTCCAGCTTGGGCAACAAGAGCAAAACTCCGTCTCAAAGAAAAAAAAAAGAAAAGAATAAGTGGGGAGTAGGGAACACCAGGTGCTTAGTATATACTATGGCTTGGTTTGCAAGAATCTGTCAACATTTAAGACAAGTCATCTATTAGTACTATCCCAGTCACAGTATGCCACAAAAAAACAAATAACTCACAACCAACATGGTGTACATTAAACCAGTTACATAATATATACAAACATATATAAGTAGTGTCAGATATAAACTAAACATTACATTCAAAAAGAGTTAGAGGTCTCTGCAGAATCATGTGCTCAAGGAATCTATGACGCAAAGTACATGTTAAATGCAGTGCAGGATATGTAAAAGTGTTAATTATTTAAATGTTGTACATTTGCATTTGCGGATGTTATTTTACAATAAGCTGCTGTCCTTAAAGAATTTTAAATCATCTCAATGAAGAGCAGAGAGGAAATGAGAAAAAAAAATTCCAGGAAGGAAGTATTTTAAAGAATCTTGTGTAATACAAGTGGCCCTATGTATTATTTTCACATAAAGGAGGCTGTTGTCTCGTAAGTCCTTTACTAATGAACCCCCTTTAGTCTTCCCTTTGAATAGAAGGCATGTTGGGTTGAAAAAGAATGCCTTTCAGAATGAGCAATGACCCAGTGCCACTGGCCGAGGTAGGGGCAGACCTGCTGTGTCCTGGCTGGTGGCGTTGGTATTCCATGAAGCCTGTGCTGCGCCATTTTTAACAGAGACACTATGTCCTGGTAGCTACCAGGAGAACATTCGTCCTTACATGAAGTTCTCTCCTAAGGACAATATCTGACTACAAGAGGTTGTTGTCTTTTGTTTTTCTTTATACAAATGTGTCATTTTCAAGGGCTTATGCTAATTAATTTCTTTCTTTCCCAGAAAAACATGAAAGTCAAATTTGGATGTTAATCTGGATGGGATCAGCTCCTTGCTCCTTGTTAATGAAAGTTGGGCCCACAGACTGGCATCAGGTACAGGAGGTGGGAGCTTGCAGAGAGGCAGAATCTAAGGTCCAACCCCAGCCCCTGCATTTTAACAGACAGCCAGGTGATTCAGAGGAAGTTTGAAAAGCACTGCTCTAGGCTTTAAACTTCAATTAAAGAATAGGGTCCAGAATATTCCATTCTGGGAGTTCTCATGGCTCTTGGCAAATTATCACAGTTCACCACTTGCTATGGGCTGCAGCTGGAAGAGCCTCTTTTGGCAAAGACCCTTACGAAATTTGGCAATAGACCAAAAAGACTTTAAAAATAGTATTTTTATACTAATTCTCCCAGACATGACATATCTATGATTTTGGTGTGCTGCTAATTGAGCCAAAAATAAAAGGTGCCTATTAAAATGGGTGAAATAAATGACAAGTCACCACGAGCAATAAAACTAAAAGAAATTTAAGTTTTTTAGGAGTAATACTTTAAATTAAGCTTGGTGTTTTAACTATAAAATGAAAAGGTCTGATCAATGATCATTGAAGCAACTTAAAATGATTTCACTGTTCTTTTTTAAACAAGCCCAGTTTGTATTTTTTCTATACCATAAAAATAAAATCAGCAAAACCACTGATTAGACCAGACTCCTACCTTTATATCCTGTGGATTGATATTAGGATTTGTTTGGCACTGCAGAGGTCCCAGAGTTTGAATATGGAAAATGTAGAGAAGAAATTCATCCCGGGCAGAGAAAGGCCAGCCCACCTCCAGGATGGTGTCACTGATGGTACTAGGTCCAATATTGTGCAGCTGTAAACAAGTGACATGTTATCTAATGACACAGCAGAAGGCAGAGAGATGAAATCAAACTCCAGATACTCTAGACCCATTTTAAAAAGCATGTATTATTGGTTTTAACTCATCTGGACTATGACTATGGAAAATTAAGAAATTCAGAGTCAAAATGGCAAGAAGCACTCTGAAAGCATCGTGGGCTGGTGTTATAGAGAAAACTCTTCAATCTGTGAAGCTCTAAGAGTGGATTTCCTCAGTGAGGACCATACTACCCTCGTCTGATAACTGTGATGCTGGCTTTAAATTTATGTTAATTTAATCGTAGTGCTAGACATTTTAATTTTGATTATATGCCTTCAAAACTTAGTGATTCTCTCTTTACATTGAAATCTGCCTCCGCTTTCTTGACTACTGACTGTCAATTGCAACCATATGTGATGCACTCTCTTTCACCCTCTGGAAGAATGTCCATCCATTAAGAGCCAAGGCGGGTCCATGATCACTACAGTTCATTTCAAGTGCACGTTTCAAAGCTGGGCTCCTTCCGTTTCCATCAGCTAATATCAAGGCAAGAAAGGCCACATCTCATAAAGAGATGAACGTTTTTTAACACGTGAATCCTGTACTTGGAGGACACAAAATTGTTTGCCCAAAACACCGAGTGCATTTACATTTATTACAGTTTTTTAAAAGTCAGCAGGGATTTTCTTCTGTTTTTTTCTTTTTTTCTCAGTTCTGAAAATTATAGTGATCTATAAAACAATGGATAATTGCTTTTGCTTATTAGATGACCTATTTAATTCATCTTATCAAAGAAGTTTGGCAACTGTTGATATAGTATATTTTGAGTCATGGGATTAGCAATGTATGGAATATTTGATGATTGCTTTTAGCACTACCAGTAACTACCCTAAACTTTTATGATCCACATTTATGCTAAGATTTGAAGCAGAACTGCCCTGAGAATGACTGAGTCTGAATATATTTTCATACTTTAAAGCTTCACCATTCTTGAGCAGAAACCAGCACACACAACTTTATTATTTGACAGCTTTTTTTCTTTTTCTTTTTTCCAGTGAGGTTCTTAATCAGAGTGGCCTTGGAGACTGTGTTATCCTTTTGCTATCAAAAGAGCTTAAGGCAAAGCTTTGATCCAGCTTTGGACAAGACTCCTGAATCTGGGCCACAGGTTGGGAGGATGACGGAGGGTTTCATGCTGATGCTGCCAGGAGTTGAAGTGTCTTCCCCACGTTTGTAAACAGTTCATCACTTTTGAAAAGGCTTTATTGTTAATCTTAGAGGATGTTATTCATGTCCCTTGTAGCTTGAGATGAAAGTCATAGTCAGAATTACTAGATTAGAGGCATGAGTTACATAGGAAAGGAACAGAAGGCATTAGTCGAGAAGGAACCTCAAACGGAATGCCTTAGAACATGGTTTTACCAAAATTCCATGCCTGGTTCCTTGAAAACAAATTGGAATAACTACTCTTTACTGCGAGCATTGACTTTATTTTTAAAAAACAAAAAAACAAAAAAACAGAGCAATACCAAACAAAAACCTGAACAACTACTAAAGTAACCCTTTGCTATATGTTGGTTTCTTTTTAGAAAATTATTTATGTTATTTTTTATTATTATTTTTAGAGATTGGGCCTTGCTATGTTGGCCAGGCTGGTCTTGAGCTTCTGGCCTCAAGTGCTTCTCCTACCTCAGCCTCCCAAAGTGCTGGGATTACAGGCTGGAACCACTGTGCCCAGCCATCTGTGTTGGCTTCTAACTGAAAAAAAGTTTAAAAGTTTCAGGTGATGGGTCAGTAGATCTCTCCCTGTTCACAACTTAGTGCCTGAAATGGGAAAAGAACATCAGCTCCTTTTTATGCAACACTGGTTCACTTCTGGAAAATATTTTACTAATCAATGAACTATTTAAAATCTCAGAATATATTCATTTCCAATTTGGGTTCTTTGGATGAAAAGTAAAATTATTTTTATCTATGTACCATATTCCCATCTCATATATTATATATGCTTTTATTTTATTTTATTTTATTTTATTTTAGAGACATAGTCTCACTCTGTCGCCAGGCTAGAGTGCAGTGGCACGATCTCGGCTGACTGCAACCTCTGCCTCCCAGGGTCAAGCGATTCTCCTCCCTCAGCCTCTCGAGTAGCTGGGACTACAGGCTTACGCCACCATGCCCAGTTAATTTTTGTATTTTTAGTAGAGATAGGGTTTCACCATGTTGGCCAGGATGGTCTTGATCTCTTGACCTCATGATCCACCTACCTTGGCCTCCCAAAGTGCTGGGATTACAGGCATGAGCCACCACACCCAGCCGCTTTTATATCTATGTATCTCTCTATCTATCTATCTATCTATCTATCTATCTATCTATCTATTTATATATGAGCACAATAGTGAATAGTTCTTAATATTTTCTGTCTGGTACCTTCTAGTTGGTGACCTTCAGTTTAAAAGATGGGTGGGTTTTAAGGATATCTGAGATACAGGAAAAAATGAAGTAATGTCTAGGAAGCTAGCCATTTTTATGTCTAGGTTGTCCAAATATTTTTAAAAACGGAAATAATTAAAACCAACAATGACAACAACAATAACAAGATAAAGTGTTTTCACCATGTAATGGCTCTCATACTAAGGAACAAGTGATTATATCCAGGATTAATCAACAGAACACCCCACTACACCCCACTGCAATATGATAGCATCACAGCATAAAGCTAGGCAGTATATACAGCTCAGAACTTGGATTGATGTCTTTTAAAATGCTATCTACTGTAGTCCTAGCATTGTGAGGGGCTCAGGTGGGTGGATCGCTTGAGCTCAGGGGTTCAAGACTAGCCTGGGCAACATGGCGAAACCCTGTCTCTAGAAAAAAATACAAAAATTAGCCAGGTGTGGTGGTGTCCACCTGTAGTCCCAGCTACTCAGAAAGCTGAGATGGGAGGATTGCTTGAGCCCAGAAGGTCGAGGCTGCAGTGAGCTGTGACTGAACCACTGTACTCGAACCTGGGAGACACAGCAAGACCCTGTCTCAAAATAATAATAATAATAATAATCATGCTACATAGAATTTATTTGCACAGGGCTTAAGAATAAAGCCCTAACACAACTTTAACATAGACAATGGCTACCTCGTAAATATGTTCCACCAATGGTCCAACCTCCTCCTCTTTGTGGGGCTCCTCTTCTGGTTCCCAGTTATGAATGGGTAGAACAATCTGCGGAGGGTGTGACACTCTGCAACATGAAATGTCCTGTTAATTGTTGGCAGTGGCCAAGGTAAAGAATGTTTTACTAGTGGACAGTACACTAACAGAAGCAGAAGAAAGTGGCTTTCAATTTATTTGAGTAGATATTCCCTACAGGGAAAAATACTGAAAGTGACATCCAGTAGAATGACTACAGCCACGGTGAAGGATCTGAAACTGCTACTGTAGGCTCTTCAGCCCAGAGGGCAACTATTTTATAGCATCTCATCTCGTGGGCACTAAAGAAGAGAGTGGAGAGTGTTCCTGAGTTGAGATGAATAACCAAACCTATATATCCATCTATTTCACATGTGAGAACGTGTGTGTGTGTGCTGGGGCGGGTGGATGGGGGGGGCGGTTATTTAATCCCTGCTTTAAGCCGTATCAAGAAATGGGACTCTTTTTTGCAGATTAAAAAAGTCTAGGATGCTGTGTGTTGTGTTAAATGTCCAGTTATGAAGAAATATAGTTTCTGGTTGAAGTCATCAGAGTGGAAAAGTGGTCATTGTACTTTCCTCCTTCCTATAGTTCTTTGGCTTCCCGGGAAAGCTAGGCCCAGAGCCAGAACAAAATAAAGTGTGATTGAGTTATAGAGTGGTCTTATAGATATCTCAAGTGTGAGAGAGAGACAGAGAGTTAAATGGTGTAATCAAGGAAGTAGGATATTAACTTGACATATGATTATTTTTTTTCCTGCAACTTACACCTAGAAAATGAGCGTTGGATAAATGACATACAATACATGGCATTATTTCATATAAAAAGCTGATTACAAACTAAGTTGTTATTTTTACAAAATCTTAAGAAAGGTAGTCCTCAAAACAAACCAATGTCTTCTAGCAGTTTTTAGGTAAAATATGTCTTTAAAAGAATTCCTAGACTTTCAACTAAAAGTAACCTCAACAGAAAACATCTCTTTTGGCAATCAGATGTCATAGTGCCCTTTTGAAGGTATCCAATAATTAACATGGCCTCTGGCAACTTCAAATGTTAGCAAAATTTATTGGGTTATATTCTGACCCTAGGGCAAGTAATTTAATTTCTGTATATCTCTCTTTCTTCATCTGGAAAATTATGATAAACTCTTTGGTTTGTGTACCACAAATGATTGGAAAACATCTCAAATGCTTTTGGTCAAAGTTAATTTGACTGCATTGTTTTCTAGGAATGACTACATTTTAAAAACAGACAACCCACAGAAATGTTGCTAAATTGCATAGCTCTTTGCATATGTCCTTACTGTGCAATGTTAAATAAGAAGAACAGGGCACAACTTTGCTGGACTGATACCACGAACATTTCTACCTTTATATTGGTTTGTCATTATGCTATGTTCCCTTTTCTTACTCGGTTTGATTAAATCATGACAGACTCCTTTCATCAGAGAGAAGCCCAGAGAGCCTGGGTTTCTATTCCTGTCTTGACAATCTCACCACCCAAAGCTGGAGTTTGCTTTCAGCTTGGCAACAGAGAGTTGAGTTTGTGTTCACAATCCATTGTCCATTGTGAGGTTCTAGGAAAACTTTTATTTATTTATTTATTTATTTTGCATAGAGAACAAACACAGCACAGAAGCTGAACACATTTTCTCTGAAAACTTTTGTTTTTATGGTTATCAATCCACAGGACTGGTCATAAATTCCCTAGGTTCATAGAATTATATGTATTTGAATCTTGACCAGTACTATGGAGATGATATTGTCAAAACCCTTCATTTTATACATGAAAGGAAGACTGTTGTACAGGAAAGTAGAGGGTTAGTTGCAGATGAGATCTAGAACTCGGATCTTAAGTACCAGCTACTCTATTTCTAATATAAAATGCACCATCGGGGCTCCTAGGCTGCTGTGGTATTTAGTGAAGATGACTTAAACTTCCTGGCATAGTTCTGTAACAAAAAATCAAATAGAAGTCTATGAAGAAACACATAATCTATCAAAACATCATATCAAAATCATTTAAAAAGCATGGGTCACAAAACTCAGTTATTTACCCACTGAAGACTACTTCAAATCCAGGGAAACCATGGTAAAGAATGGTTCTCTAAAGATCTCAACTAAATCAGTGTTCATGGTTTTCAAAGTGAATTTTTTAGAAAGAAGGAAGAAAGCAAGCAACACAGAATATATTGAAGTAATTTGCCTAGGATGAACAGCCAGTGTGGTAATCTTACAACCCTCACTGCATACCCTTCCATCCTAAGATGGAAGCTAGAACATGATCCCAGTGAGACCCTCAGATAGGAAGAAGACTGGGGTACTGTTAATGGGAACAACAAACATGAGAAATGCATTTTGGGAGAAGCGAGGAATTAGTTTTTTTTAAATTAAATGTTATTTTGAGATAATTGTAGATTCATATGTAGTTGTAAGAAATAATATGGAGAGATTCCATGTATTATTTAGCAGTTTCCCCAATTGTAACAGCTTGCAAAACCAAAATGTGATATTGTATGTAATATCACAACCAGAATATTGTCATTGACATAGTCAAGAACACTTCTATCACCACAAAGACCCTCTTTTACAGGAACATCCACTTCCCTCTGTCCCTATCTCCTCCATATCTCTTGGCAACCACTAATCTGTTCCTCGTTTATATAATTCTGTCATTTCAAGAATGTTATATAATTGGAATCATACAGGATGCAATCTTTTGGGATTGGCTTTTTTGACTCTGCATACTTCCCTAAAGGTCCTTCTGTTGATTGTTCATTCCTGTTTATTGTTGAGTGATATTCTATGGGATGGATGTACCATGATTTGTTTAACTATCAACCCGTGAAAGGACATTTGGGCTGTTTGCAGTTTCTGGCCATTATTAACAAAGCTGCTATAAAGATTTATTTATGGATTCTTTTTTTTTTTTTTTAGGTTTGCAGCCTGAGCATCATCTTTCTTAATCTCTTTTTCCTTATGATGCCTTTTTTTTTTTTAATTATACTTTAAGTTCTAGGGTACATGTGCACAATGTGCAGGTTTGTTACATATGTATACTTGTGCCATGTTGGTGTGCTGCACCCATCAACTTGTCAGCACCCATTAACTCATCATTTACATCAGGTATAACTCCCAATGCCACCCCTCCCCCCTCCCTATTTATGGATTCTTGTGTGAACTTAAGTTTTCATTTCTCTGAAATAAAGGAATTAGGTTTTCAGTAAGTTGAAGTATATACGCAGTCAGGAAATTCAAATCTGAGGATTTGGTAGTGTGTTGTGAATCCTGTTTCAAATCCTTGTTTTCAAACCCTATCATTCCCAAATAGCAAAGACTACCACGTATTGTATGGAACAGTCTTGACCCTACCTGCTGTGGACGGTATCATATGCAAACCTCAGTTGTTCATATTTGTGGTCTCTCTTAGTGCATACCCATTCAATCTTGATTATTTTACAAAATCTGCAATCTTACTACTCTTCATGAACTCAGTGTATGTGGTGCTGTCTCTTGTGGCCAAGTTTACTTCTCATAGACATGTGCTAAACTGATCCTTTGTACCACGAAATGCATACAGATCTGCTTAAAGATGATGTTATCTAGCTTTGAAAGAAATGGAAAAATTCTCAGTATTTTTTTCCCACTCAAATAAATAAATCCATTTTTGTTATTTTTTAATTATAAAAAAAGTAGATTAAAAAATGCTTAAAATAAAGCATGATAAATTACATCAGAATAAACACCACGGACCAAAAAAAAAGAAATTTCCGGGAGAGAACATGGAAGATTTTCAAACAGTAGCTGTTTGTTCTTTGATGTATTAAACATTGAAACCAATGTTTTGCTGCATATTTGCAGGAAAGAGTTTCACTATGTAAATGGCTAAAAAGGATTTTAACACAGTCTTAGTGAATAAACTGTGGCCAATTGTTGGACATTAATCTAGCTATTAAAGTAACCACATTCATATGAGAAACCCAACTTTAATGATCTGTTTTGATTATTGGCAAAAGTGAATAGAAATTTCCTTCTTTTTTTTACTGTAAGTAATGACAGTAATATTGAAAATATTAATCTCATAAAAATGGATATTGAGAATAAAGATAGTTATATTCAGCCATTAGTTGTCTTGGATTTAGTTATGTCCTAACAAATAGAAATATTTCCCAATTTTAAAATTTATTTTGGAATTAAGAAACAGTTTCAACTTATTTTTGGCTAGAAAAACTAAGAAACACTAAGCTTAAAGAAGGAGACAAAAGTTCATATACATTAATTATAAGCTTTGAAAAGATATAAAAATAAGATAGTAAAAAATAATGCTTGTGTTTTTTTCTCTGATTTTTAAAAATAGCAATTTTCTCATCGAGAGAGATAAGAGAATGAAATTAGAAGTCAACAAAAATAAAACATCTAGATTAGCTCCAAATATCTGTAAATCAAACAAGTCACTTCCAGTGAGTCAACTCATGACTAAGGAAGGAGTCACAAAGAAAACTAGAAAATATTTTAAGCTGAGTTATAACAAAAAACCCAACATATCAACATTTTGGTATGCTGCTAAATTTATACCTCTAAATGCTTATATACAAAAAAAAGTCTCCAGTCAAACATAAAATTTCTGCATAGAAGAACTAGAAATGGGGGAGAAAGTCAAATCCAAAGAAAGCATGAGAAAGGATAACAAGAAAAACTGAAACCAATAAAATAGAAAAAAAGAAAAGAAAAAATAAAGAAAACAAAGAAAAATTAATAAAACAAAAAATGGATTCTTTGAAAAGATCACTAAACTCTAGCCAGACTGATCAGAAAATGTTAAAAAAAAGAAAGAAAAAAGGAGAAGATATAAACCACCCATTTCAATAATGATGGAGAAGAGATCACTAGAAATCCTACAGCTATTAAAAGGACATTAATATTATGAACAACATTATGCCAATACATGTAACAACTTAGATGAAATAGACAAATTCCTTTAATGAGAAACTACCACAGCCCATTCAAATAGAAACATATATTATAAATAACCTTACGTCTAAGAATGAAGTTGACTTGTTCAAAACCTTCCTACAAAAAAATCCCCACAAAACCCTCCAGACTCAGAAGTCTTCATTGAATTTTACCAAATATTTGAGGAATAAATAATACCAACTCTACATGAATTACTCCAGAAAATAAAGCAGATGAAGGAATACTTACAAATCATTTTATGGAGCTAGCATTCACCTGATACCCAAATTAGAAAAAGATATCGTGAGAAAGGAAAACTACAGATCAGTACTTCTTACGAACATAGATGTAAAAGTCACTAATAAAATTTTAGCATGTCTAATCCCAGAATATCTAAAAAGGATAATCATCAAGACTAAATGTGTTTCTTCTCCAGAATGCAAGTTTGGTTTAAAATTCAAAACCAAAAATTAATCAGTTCACCTCTTCAATGGATAAAAAAGGAAAACAATTTAACCATCTTCATATACACAGAAAAAGCATTTGAAAAAACTGAACATACATTCATGTTAAAAATTCTCAAGAAAAGTAGAAATAAGAGAGAACATCCTCAACTTGGTCAGGGGTGTCTACAAAATCCCTGCAGCTGGTATCAAACTTGATAGTAAAAGGCTGAATGGTGTTCTTGTAAAATTGAACAAGGCAAGGATATCTCTTTTTACCGCTTCTATTGATCATGTACTGGTTTTCCTAGTCTATGCTATAAGGGAAGAAAAAAAATGAAAGGCATAACTATGTAACAAATAATTTAACCTTGTCCAAGAAGAGGTCTGGCCTTGGCCCTCAGCTTCTGGGGGTAATGCCTAAGCTCTTGGAATTGTATGCCTGATAGGAATAGCTTTGCTTGCCTGGGGCCTTGAATCACAGTGGATATCCTAACCATGTGATTTAGAGTGGGGGTTGTTCATACCAGAAAGACCAACAATGTGATATAGAGTGGAAGCTTTCGTCACATCATATCAATCAACTTGGAGACTGAGATCAGTTATATGGGCAGATGATCAATCAATCATGCCTATGTCGTAGAACCCCAGTAAAAACTCTGACCACTGAGGCTTGGGTGAGCTTCCCTGGTAGGTGATACTCCATGCATATTGTCACATGTCAATAGCAGAAAAGTAACATCCCTTAACTCCACAGGGGAGAACAATGGAAGCCCTGTGTTTGGTCCTTTTCCAGATTCCACAGTATGTATTTCTTCCCTTGACTGATTTTAATGTCTCTTCTCTCTGTAATAATCTCTGTAAGTATAATAGCTTCCAATGAGTTCTGTGTACTTCTACTGAATTTTTGACACTGAGGGTGGTTTTGGGAATCACCTGAATTTGCAGTTGGTGTGAAAAATGCAGGTGATCCTGTGTGGGGACTGTCCCCTCTAACTTTATAATTGGATAAACTTTTGAGTATGCAGATGGGAAAATAAGAAAAAAGTTTTTATTCACAGACAACATAATTTTATAGAAGATACTAGGAAATATGCAAACAAAAAGCTACTAGAATTTACAAATGAATTTGTCAAAATCTCAGGATACATTCCTGTATTTCAAGCCTTATTATTATATAGATTAGAAAGATAGATGTACATACATATATACATACATCAATAGAAGAGAATAGCAAATCCAGAAATAGACTCTCACATATAATGATGGATTTTCAACAAAGGTGCCAAAGTAGTTCAGTGGGGGTAAAAATGGTCTTTTCAACAAATGGCATTAGATATTCAAGTGTAAAAGTGCGCCAGGTACAGTGGCTCATGCCTGTAATCCTAGCACTTTGGGAGGCTGAGGCAGGAAGATTGCTTGAGGCCAGGAATTCAAGACCAGCTTGGGCAATATAGTGGGAGCTCATCTCCACAAAACTTTTAAACATTAACTTGGCATGGTGGTGCATGCCTGTAGTCCCAGCTGCTTGGAAGGCTGCAGTGGGAGGATCACTTGAACCCAGGAGTTGGAGGCTGCAGTGAGCTTTGATTGCGCCACCGCACTCCAGCCTGGGAGATAGAATGAGACCTTGTCTCAAAAAAAAAAAAAAAAAAAAAAAAAAAAAAAAAAAAAAAAGACCCTGGGCCCTCACCTCACACCAGATATAACAATTACCTTATAATTATAGCTCCAAGTGTAAAACCTGAAATTATACAACTCCTAGAAGAAAATACAGGTAAAAATCTTTGTGACTTTGGAACAGCGTTATTTGAAATTAGGACACAAAGAACACAAACAATTAAAAAATCAACTGGATTTCATCAAACTTTTGCTCCTTGAACATCGCTGTTAAGGAAATATAAACCCAAACTATATACTGGGAGAAAATAATCACAGGACACATATTTGGTAAATGGCTTTTTATCCAGAATATACAAAGAACTTCTACAACTCGATAATAAGGAGACAGAAAACCCAATAAATGGGTAAAAGATTTGAAGGAACACTTCACCAAAAATGAGATATTGATGGCAAATAAGCACTGAAAAGTTGCCCAATGTAACTAGTCATTAAGCAAATGAAAACTAAAACCTCAGCAGTACACTATAAGCTTACTAGAATGACTAAATACAAACCAACATAAAGCACATGCTGGCAAAAATGGCTCATGACGACGACTCTCATGCATGACTGATGGGAGTGAATAATGGAAACAGTATTGCCTTTCTGGAAAACAGTTGCACAGTTTCCTGTAAAGATACACTTATCATACAACTCAGTAATTACATTTGTGAGAGCAAATATTCCAACAAAGATCTGCACATGAATACTTATAGCAGCTTTATTCTTCATAGCTCAAACTGAAGACAACTCAAATGTTCACCAACAAGTGAACGGATGAACAATTCACTGGATGTCCATCCATACAATGGAATACTTCTCAGCAGTAAAGAGAAATCATCATAGCAAAGACTTGGAACCAACCGAAATGCCCATCAATGATAGACTGGATAAAGAAAATGTGGCACATATACACCATGGAATACTATGCAGTCATAAAAAAAGGATTTCATGTCTTTTGCAGGGACATGGATGAAGCTGGAAACCATCATTCTCAGCAAACTAACACAGGAACAGAAAACCAAACACCACATGTTCTCACTCCTAAGTGGGAGTTGAACAATGAGAACACATGGACACAGGGAAGGGAACATCACACAGCGGGGCCTGTCAGAGGATGGAGGGTTTGGGGAGGGAGAGCATTAGGAGAAATACCTAATGTAGATGACGGGTTGATGAGTGCAGCAAGCCATCATGGCACGTGTATACCTATGTAACAAACCTGCACATTCTGCACATATATCCCAGAACTTAAAGTATAATAATAAAAGTATATATATAAAAAGAAATTGTCTCTGATACATCCAAGAACATAGATGTTTCTCAAGTGCATGAGGTTAGGTGGAAGAAGCTAGCATCATTCCCAATGACTTATATGACATTATAGATGGAAAAAGGCAAAACTATAGTGACAGAAAATAGGTGAAGGTTGCCAGGGTCTCGGGGTGGGGAAGGGTTGATTATAAAGTAGTCCAAAAGAACTACGTGGAGTGATGGTACTGTTCTATATTGTATGTTCTTTCCATGTCATAACTTCTTCAACTAGACACCTAAAAAGGATGAATTTTACTTTATGTAATTTATATTCCAATAAATCTGCTTTTCAAAAACCCCACAAACTCCATAAACTGTTGAAAGATACTGGCAATCTTTGTAACTGATAAAGGATTAGTGCCTTAACTCTAGAATAGAAAAGAATTTCTATACACTAATGAGAAAAAGTCAACTCTTTTAGTAGAACTATGTGCAAAAAAGGCTGGGTGTGGTGGCTCATGCCTGTAATCCCAGCACTTTGGGAGACCAAGGCAGGTGGATCACCTGAGGTCCAGAGTTTGAGACCAGGCTGGCCAACATGGCGAAACCCCATCTCTACTAAAAATACGTAACACCAAACTCTTTTTGGTGTTGTGTACCAGGGGACTGCAAGTTAAAGTAAGGTATCATTTCTTATCCACCATTCTGGCTCAAAAACCTGATCATGTTGAGAGTTAGCTGACAGTGTGGGGAAACGGAAACTTCACCCACTTCTTACGGGAGTGTAATTTGGCATAAGTATTTTGAAAAAGACTTTGGTATTATGTCGTAAAGTTAAATAGAGCCTACTCTCTCATCCTAAATTTCCACTTCTAAGCGTATCCTCTGCTGACATTCTTCTCCATGTGTACTGGAAGATATGTACAAAAAACAATTGCAAAAAGGTAAATAATAAAAGCCCTGCATTTTCGTCAAGAGTAGAATAGATAAATAAATTATGGTATATTTTTGCCAGGCACGGTGGCTCAGGCCTGTAATAATCCTAGCACTTTGGGAGGCTGAGGCGGGCAGATTCACCTGAAGGCAGGCGTTCGAGACCAGCCTGGTCAACATGGTGAAACCCTGTCTCTACTAACAATACAAAAATTAGCCAAGCATGGTGCATGCCTGTTATCCCAGCTACTGAGGAGGCTGAGGCCCAAGAATCACTTGAACCCAGGAGGTGGAGGTTGCAGTGAGCCAAGATCAGCCTGGGTGACAGAGTGAGGCCCAGTCTCAAAATAAAGTAAAATAAGATAAACTATGATATAGTTTTACAATGTAACACTCAGGCAGTTGATATGAATGACTTACAGGCATGTGCACTAAAATGAATCTCAAAAACATTGGTTTGAGTGGAAAAAAATCAGAAACATACATAGAATATGATTTTATGTAGATAAGTTTCAAAAAACAATATCCCAGGCAGGATAGATAGCATGATCATTTCAAAGCATGAGCTCTGGAGACAGTTGCCTATATTTACTAGTTTAACCTTCAACTCCTTGGGCCACAATTCCCTCACCTGTACAAGGAGGATACTAGTTCATTTTAAGATGGGCTAACTTGGAGTAGCACCCAGAAAGGAACGGTACATGTTAGACATTGCTATTATTTTCTAATCCGACAGGGGGCGCCCCAGAGGCACCAGGACAGCAGGGCAGGACCCATGGCAGCACTGGCTCTGCCTGCAGAAATACCAGCTGTCATCACGGAAGCTTGTAAACCACCGTGGAAAAGGAAGGAAACCAGGATTCTGGAACCCCAGTGACAACTTGGTCCAAAATACCAGTTGACATTTTTAGCCAATGTCATTGTTTTGAAAAACAATGAGTTGTTTGTTCAAAACCAGATTGTGATTTTCTGAATCCGTGATTGTTCTGAAAAACCAGAATCATCAGGAAAAAAAAAAAAAAAAAAAAAAAAAAATCAATGAATTCCAACTTCATTCAAGATAAGAACTACACACAACCCATTTCTGATTTCTTTTTCCCCCAGGCATGGATTTTGCAGCTGGTTGTCATTTCCTTGACCCTTTTCCCCCTGTCTCTCAATTGATTGCTTATTGGCACCTTCCTTAAAGAATAGGACCAAAGAAAAAAGATATAAAATATAGATCCAATCAACCCTTGCATCTGAGAGTTAGTCATTTATTAAACTCCAGATGTGGCGTGGTAAGGCTAAAATGTCATCATGCTAAAATAATTATTGGAGAATTGAGACTTTTTTCCAGGGAATCACATGGTTGTCTATTTTATTAGGCTTCTTATCAACTGGTTTTTATAGTTTGATTACTGCACTGTCAATTTGGGGAATAAAGTGATTTCTTTTTTTTTTTGAGACAGAGTTTCACTCTTGTCACCTAGGCTGAAGTGCAATGGCACGATCTTGGCTCACTGCAACCTCTGCCTCCCGGGTTCAAGTGATTCTCCTGCCTCAGCCCCCTGATTAGCTGGGACTATACGCTTGGCTAATTTTTGTATTTTTAGGAGAGACGGGGTTTCACGATGTTGGCTAGGCTCGTCTCAAACTCCTGACCTCAGGTGATCTGCTCACTGGATTACAGACATGAGCCACCACACCTGGCATAAAGTGATTTCTTGTTTTAATATTCTTGGAGTTAATTATTATTTAGGGTTTACTCTGCTTTCCAATGGAAGGCTAATAACAATCAGTAGAAAAGAGTGAAAATTAATATCCAAAATGAACTGTGATCTCTAATGCATCAGGAAAATTCCACATCGTTTTCACTAGTATTTTATCTTAACCCTACATACAGAAGGCTATAATACTATTACAATGCGTTGCTTACTACTTACCCTCTTATTTCCACCTGCGCTACAGCAGTGATGTTGATTTGCAGGCTCACAGAATTGCTGTCTGGATTGTCCTTGTTGGAACTAAAACACAGGGACATGTGATTTAAATCTATCTGCTCAGATGTATTATTACAATATATGATCATAAACATTCTGTATATCACAGGAGCAACACATATTACTAACCTGATCATTCAGGAAACAAGTGTATTCATTCTCCAAAATCATAACCATTTGTACAGAGAAATGCTAAGATCTTTGAGGATCAATAGTAATGTAACAGCTATCTATGAAGAGACACTCTATCTGGAAATACAATAGATATCTGGATAAACTAACACTTCTTCTTCTTTTTTTTTTTTTTTTTTTTTTTTTTTTTGAGATGGAGTCTCCCTCTGTTGCCAGGCTGGAGTGCAGTGGCTCAGTCTCAGCTCACTGCAACCTCTGACTCCCCAGTTCAAGCAATTCTCCTACTTCAACCTCCCAGGTAGCTGGAACTACAGGCACACGCCACTATGCCCAGTTAATTTTTGTATTTCTTTTTTTTTTTTTTTTTTTTTTTTTTGAGGCGGAGTTTCGCTCTGTCACCCAGGCTGGAGTGCAGTGGCCGGATCTCAGCTCACTGCAAGCTCCGCCTCCCGGGTTCACGCCATTCTCCTGCCTCAGCCTCCCGAGTAGCTGGGACTACAGGCGCCCGCCACCTCGCCCGGCTAGATTTTTGTATTTTTTAGTAGAGACGGGGTTTCACCGGGTTAGCCAGGATGGTCTTGATCTCCTGACCTCGTGATCCGCCCGTCTCGGCCTCCCAAAGTGCTGGGATTACAGGCTTGAGCCACCGCGCCCGGCCTAATTTTTGTATTTCTAGTAGAGACGGGATTTCACCATGTTGGCCAGGATGATCTCAATCTCTGTACCTCATGATCCGCCCACCTCAGGCTCCCAAAGTGCTGGGATTACAGGTGCGATCCACCATGCCTGGCCAAAACTAACACTTTTTTAAATGGCTAAACCAAAAAGGTATTGAACTGAGTTCATTTTGCAACTTCTACCTTGGACAAATTCCTTAACAACTCTGTGCATATCATGTTCATTGCCCATTAAGTAGGAAGTGACAGCACAGCCAACTCCTGATTTTTCTTGCTAATAAAGGGAAGAGCTGGCATGAATAATGCAGAGAAACACATAATCAAAACAGCATTTGTGTTTGGCTCTGGGATGCATCATACCATACATTGGCTTGGCAGCAATTTCATCTTCCTTACGGGTTATTTCTTAAGTTAGTGTTAAAATAAGCATCTATTCACTGCATACTCAGCAGATAACTAGGACAAGGAGTTGGAGGGTATTTTAAAAGACAAGTTTAAATTACACACTTTTCATTACCCACAATGCCCTGAATATAGACCCAAGGAAGTTGGGAAGTTCATAAACAGGCAATTAGGAGATGACATGGATATTTACAAAATGCATTAAGAGTGTCTAGATAGAAGGTGTGTGTTTAACAACACTTCTTTGAACAGTGACAAAATTATTTTTTAAGTTGGCTGGGGTTTTTTCTCTCCAGCAAATATAATTAGATATGAAACAACTTTTAAAAATGCATGGGTTTCAAAATGCATGTGCTATGAGGAAAATAAAACATACTTCACAAAGAGTCTCAACCAGTAACTGGGTTTTGAAGGCAGCTTCTATCTGCATTTTATAATCCTAATTATGCTTTTACTGAAGTCACTAAAAACTTAGGCAGCTTTTAGCAAACCGAGACACAGCCACATCACCAATAACAGGTCATGTTTATATTCAGGAGTCGTTAGGAAGAGAAGGCGTCCTCCTTTTTTGTCATCAAATCTCACTCTGATTCGATGGACAAGCTCTAGCACCAAGAGGATGGTAATGGGGTAGGTTCTGACTAGCTTTTGAAGCTTTCCAAATGTGAAAGCTGGAAAGGATATGATAAAATTCTGCTTTCAAAGCAGGAGGAGGCAGAACTGTTCCCATGATGCTTTTGAGAAGTCCTGGCCGATTGTATATACTGATAAGACAACTTAAACTGCAACCACACATAAAAGATATAAACAGGCAAATGTCAGGCTCATTTCCTGGAATGGAGCATCGCCACTAAATCCATGACTGAGCTTAAGGGACTTGTTCCAGAGGCTGAACCCCAGTTTCCAGGCCATTTTATTAAGATCACATCTGGGGAGGATCAGTCAACTAAAAAAATGTCTGTGTGTGTTATTAAAGCAGTATTCTGAATTCTAACCACTAAGAAGTAATTAAGTAATTTTACTTATTGTAGACTTTATGGTTCTAAATATATTATGAGTAATTCTTTAGCTTGGAAATTTAAATATATTTTTGCCACAGATTAACCAGACTTTTTCCTATTTCTAGTTCACTACTGCTTGGCAGCTGTGGAAATTAGAATTATGAAAAAACAAAGTTTCATATATATAAGTTATTGCATAATTCTATTGTATTTTCTTCCCAAGTGGTTTAAATAACACACTTTTCATTACCCACAATACTGTGAATATGTAAATAGACATTGAATATTGAAATTATCCTTGAAAACAAGTCTAACACTAGGCTTTTAGAGGCTGTTTTGAAATGCGGCAAGAACAGCAGCAGACTCTGAGTCCAGACCTTCTAGTCGGCTAATCAAAATCATCTTTTGTCACACAGACTTGCCATGACACTTGCTACTGCATACCAGTGGTGTCAGCAAAATCTCCTGGTAAGAAAGGAACCAGTCTTGATAAATAACTTGGATGCTTCCTTGACCTCTTTCCTGAAAGGAAAGCTCCCTCACTAATACCACTGCTACATCCAAACAAGCCATCCATCACCGCCATGGAAGCTGAACTATTTAAACTGTTGGTGCTGGTTCTACACAAAGAATGATGAATTTCCTCTCTACAACTGCACCCTATGTTATATACTATGGATAGACTTGTTTTTCACTTTATTACTCCAATGCTATTTTCTTTTTCCTTACTATTTCCTATTTCCTGTATTCTAACATTCCCTCTATGCTTTCTGTGGTCTTTGGAATGTCAGCAAAGATAACACAGTATTCATCCCACCATTACTAAGGAAGTAACTCTGAGATGGTTACCAAGACCTGTTTGTATGTGGCAATTGCAATCTGAGACCCATTGGACACAGGGAGGAAAATGTTTATGTCATGTAGAGTGAGGGCATGGAGAGATCGCTTAATGCAAATATTTGGTAACAGGAAATACTTTAAGTTTATTAACATATAAAGCCCATTTCTCTCTTGACTTCTATTTGTGGAAAAGGGATTCATTAAATGCAGGTCATGGCAGTCAATATATGCCTGTAAGAGTTTAGACTTCAGAACATTTGGTTTAATTTATTTTTGGTTTAAACACATTTAAACCAAATGCAAAACCATCCATCTACATCCTTATTTACAGCTTTGGAGTCAGCCAGCAAACCAGGCAGATAAATGCTCAGCTCTCAAATACCCTAGTAACTGAATTTTTACAGTGTTTTACTCAAATACGGTATTTTTTTTTTTTTTTTTTAGATGGGGTCTCACTCTTACGACCCAGGCTGGAGTGCAGTGGCGCAATCCTGACTCACTGCAACCTCCGCCTCCCAGGTTCAAGCAATTCCCCAGCCTCAGCCTCCAGAGAAGCTGGGACTACAGGCGTGCACCTGTACTTTTATTAGAGGAAAGGTTTCACCATGTTGGCTAGGTTGGTCTTGAACTCCTGACCTCAAGTGATCCACTTGCCTTGGACTCCCAAAATGCTTGGATTACAGGCGTGATCCACTGTGCCCGGCCTCAAACACTGTATTCTTGCTTTTATACCTATAATGTATGTTTTGGGAATTTAATGCTATATGTATATTCCAGTTCTTTCTGCATTTCTGCATTTTTATATTTTTTTAGGGTAATGTTAAAATAGTCATAAGTAGAAATGGAATGTAATCAGTCATGACCCTTTGTTTTAGATGAAGGGGAATGTTAAAAATGTGGCCATTTCTATTTTACAGCAGATTTGGCACTTCATTACTGAATTCATTATTTAAATGATGATCTACAGGATGGACTTGGGGAAAGCATCTAGAACACTACCTAGTGTCTTTTGCTTCTTAGATGAACTACTAATTGCATCCATTCTCTTTTGTAACTTCAACCAAGAGTGAGGAGGAAATATCAATGAATTTGCTTTGTACCAGACTTCCTTTCTGTACAAAGGTTGTGTATTTTGTGAGAGATGTCTCTTTCCCCAGGTGACACAAAACTTCATGTCAGTGGAGGATCAATGGCACAGACAATGATGGAGAGGAATAGAAACTTCAGGTTACTGTCTGGAGGGATGATGGTCCTTTGCTATGACATGTTTTCTGTTTTTGTTTTTGTTTTTGTTTCTGTTTTATTTTTCTTAAGATACTTAGAAATATCAACAGAAGATTTCCAAAATAAAAATATTTAGGGCTTCCTATACCTTTAATATATTTTTATAGATACAAAGAAATGATTTAACATGCTTTAGGTAAAATGAAGGAATATTACAGAAGAATTCATTCCATTTGTATCCCATCACTAAATTTTATCCAGATTCTAAAAACCTAAAATTCAGCAGAAAATTTCTAAGTTAAATTCAAGAAAGACTTCATTAAGGTCAGAAATAAACACCTAAGGTAAGTTGAGAAAACTTTCCTCCCTAGAAATCTATCACAAAGTTTGGAGTGGGAGAGTAATTTGTGACATGGGTTGTGGATTTTAAAAATCTGCTACATTCTTACAGACTTTATACATTTTTAAAAAATTCTAAGCCTTTTACTTAAGTAGTTATTTAAAAAGTAATCCATTGCATGGAGTCATTATTCTAAAAGTTATCACACTCTAATGATACTTCTTGCAAGATATTAAGATAAACTTAGAAATTAACCATCTTGCACACTAGTATTTGAGACTCAAATTGTGGATACTGATTTCATATTCATTTAATGGTTAGAGTAAGGGTTCAACATGCCAGGCAAGGTATAACTAAATACAGAAGGCTTGCATGTCCTGTTTACATCAGTGTTTTTCAAACTTTTTAAGCTGCAGACCGCAAAAAATATATACCTCTCACTAGACATCTTACTACACATATTTATACTTACTGAAAGGAACATTTCATGAGCTGTACTAGTATATACTATATTATATTATATTGTATGTTAATTTCCATTCAATTTCCTTTTAATATGGGTCTAGAGCCATTAAACTGATTCCATTACCCAGTTAATGGGTTTAAGTTCACAGCTGGAAGCCCCAGTCCAAATGCCACACTACTTTCTTCAGGTCTTCTTTTTCACAAAATATTATTTTCAGCCACAAAGGAGCAAACAGGATAGGTGGTAAGAAGACGAAGTCACAGTTGAATTCTCGAACAGTGTCAGCCTTAGAAAAGAGAGGCAGCTACCTATATGGCTCGGCTTATCATTGCTAGAGAAGGGTTTGCCCTCAAAATAGAGTATCTCACCTGCATCCTGCCACAGTGCTCACAGGTAAGCCGTCAGAGATTCATTCATTCTTGGAAATTGAAGAGACTTCGGGATTGTCAATGCAAAATCTATGCTTTTTTTGCACAGATTTTGTTCTCAGGGACTAGCTGATGCCCAGCAGAGAGCATGGAGTTAGGGTGGGGAAAGGCATGCACTTTGGAATGAGGAAAAGCGGAAGTAAAGCAGGTGGGAGGGTGCCCAGGACAAAATTTTGCTGTCTCATAACTTGGTCTATATAATTTAATCTCTTTTTCAAAACCCCTAAAATGTTGAAATTACTGAAATAATTGAGGAAAACAAAGAATAAATGGGCTGTGAAAGTCTGGGTTCTAATTTCAGATGAGCTTTTAAGGCCAAGGACCTTGACAGGTGGCATCATTTCACTGTGGATCTCTTTTCTGTTGAGTGCTGTCAATAATATAGGCAGGTAAAGTTGTCTAACCTTCTGATTTGGAGATCGAAATTAATGCTCATGTTTGTTTTCTCGAGACGTGGAACTGCAAATCGGAGGCCCAGGGAATACTAAAAAAGAAAATAAAATCACACAGGACATAAAGTTATTACATGAGAGTAGCTTGTACACAACATCAAAATATTTTGTAAATCATTCCTGCAAAACCCCACCCTGGATCACTGTAACTCTCTCCTTTGTTCTGCTTCTAACCCAGGTGGCTGAGAGCCAAGAGAAGTCATGCAATGAACTGCAGGCCCCAGAAGATTCAGGTTACAGTACAGGTTGGTTCTCTCTCTCCATTTAGTTCTGTACTGCCTCCTCTCTTGCCACCTTTTTGTGTGTTAAATTGAAAATAATCCAAATACATGAGAAGACACTGATTGATTGACTGATTGATTGATTGAGACAGGGTCTCGCTCCATCCCCCAGGCTGGAGTGCAGTAGTGCGAGCGTGGCTCACTGCAGCCTCGACTTCAGGCTCGAGTGATCCTCCTTCCTTAGCCTCCCAAGTAGCAAGGGCCACAGGTGCACACCACCACACAGTTAACTTTTTTGTTATTTGTAGAGACAGAGTCTAGTCTGGTCTTGAACTCCTGATTTCATGCAATCCTCCTGCCTTGGCCTCCCAAAGTGCTGGGATTACAAGCATGAAACACCACACCTGCCAGAAATTGACTTAGAAAACTATGATGCTTCTGTTTGATGGACATTTATGTAGTCATTGAAATTATAGCTGTGAAGTCAACGCAACAATATGGAAAATGCTTCTAATGTAATAACGATCAACAATGAATGAAGGTTACAATGTTTATGTGCAATGCTCCTCAGCTATGGTTTTAAAAGTCTACAAATCAAAAAATTCTTCTACAGTACAGGAGCGTGGATGTATTATAGGAAAATGTTTCAGAATAATATGTTCTAGTTGAGGTTACAGTTACATGGATTATTTTTTCCTTTTAAATTTTTCCAAATTTTTAAAACTGCATTTACTATTTTCATAACCTGTAAATAGATAAAAACATGGGGAAAATAAATTCAATGGTGATATAAATAAGGAAGTAAAAATAATAGTTAACACATCTGTAATATTATGTTACTTACTCTTCCAAGCACTGTACTATGCCTTACACACGTGATCTCATGTAATCCCAAAAAGCACTCTGGGGTAGGGGCTGTTGTTGCTGACATTATACAATGGAGCAACAACCTGAGGATTAGAGAGATGAAGTACCTTGCTCCAGGTGCAGTGCAAATAAACTACAGAGCTAGAATTTAAATCCCTGTAAGCTAACTTTCAAATCTGTTGTCACAGCCACTATAGTATCAGAATCAAACCATTAACAAAAACTCATATTCACATGAAGCAGTAATAATAGGAACTAATAATAAATCATCTCTTTTGTCATAAATCAGCAGCACCAGTTCACCAGCCCTTGCCGAATGTGCTTCAAATCATGTACCATCCTAATGGCTTTACATTTGTCATATCATTCATTGCTCCAAACACTCCTATAGGTAGGTGTTTTCTCATTTCAGTGTGACTTGCTCAAAGTATCACAGCTGATAAAAGGTATAGCCGGTATTTAAACCCAGATGTGTCTTAATTGTAAGGCATTATGTCCCAGCAAGGATTATTTTATTTTATTTTATTTTATTTTTTTGAGACAGAGTCTTGCTCTGTCGCCCAGGTTGGAGTGCAGTAGCATGATCTCAGCTTACTGCAACCTCCACCTCCCGGGTTCAAGTGATTCTCCTGCCTCAGCCTCCCGAGTAGCGGGGATTATAGGTGTGCACCACCACGCCCAGCTATTTTTTGTATTTTTAGTAGAGACGGGGTTTCATCATGTTGGCCAGGCTGGTCTCATACTCCTAACCTCGTGATCCACCCGCCTTGGCCTCCCCAAGTGCTGGGATTCCAGGCGTGAGCCAACGCACCTGGCCAGATGAATTTTTTAATAATTCCAAAGGAGCAATTTTCTATCAGCCTCTTCTCTCTTTTTCAGAAGACTTTTAGCTTTTACTTGCCTTTTCTACTTGAAGAACTCCTAAATCACGCCTCAAAGCTCAGGACAGGAGATATCTCCTGTAATACATTCTCTGATCCTATGGGCTGGGCCAGGCAAAATTGTTCTCCTTTTTATTTTCTGTCTCCTTTTTTACCACTCTTCCACCACTCAACTTATGACACTGCTAATTTTGAGTTTCTTATTGAGTGAAGGTTGTATGTTTTTATCTTTATATTGCCAGACTCTAGCTTAGAACCTGGTTTATAGAAGCAGTGCAATAAAAATTGCCAAAAGAGGCTGGGCGCAAGGGTGGCTGACTCCTGTAATCCCAGCACTTTGGGAGGCCAAGGTGGGCGGATCACAAGGTCAGGAGTTCAAGACCACCTAGCCAACATTATGAAACCCCATCTCTACTAAAATACAAAAATTAGCCGAGTGTGGTGGTGAGTGCCTGTAATCCCAGCTACTCGGGAGGCAGAGGCAGGAGAATCGCTTGAACCCAGGAGGCAGAGGTTGCAGTGAGCCGAGATTGTGCCATTGCACTCCAGCCTGGGCAATAGAGTGAGACTCCATCTCAAAACAAAACAAAAAAAATTGCCAAAATTGCCGAAAAATGAGAGTTTGTTTTTTTTGCTTATTTCCAGTGATAGAAAACTTACTGTTTTCTTACGCTACCTAATGTTGGTTTTCATTATAGAACAATCAGCATGGGACAAAGACCCATTGAAGATGTGACAATTTCATATTGGTAAGAGGTGCATGTGTCCTTAACCAGTACCAAACACCAGATCTCATGGCATTGATTTTAAAGCGCTTTCACTGACACCACCATTTAAAAAAAAATTTTCCCACGAGAAAATTTGCAACTTGTTATGAATCTTATTGCCATATAAATATCTTATATTACTATAGCTACTCTATGGAAATGACTTTACTATTTAAAAATCAGAAGTAAAACTTCTGAATACTACCTTGAATATTTTGTTAAGTTAAAATACAAAGTCACTTGAAAATGATTTTCAAAAGATATTAGATAGAACTAAACATTCCTGGCAATTTATGATGCTTTTAAAATCTTTAGCACTGCTTTTCCATTTGGAATTTTACCACAACCCACTGAGAGTATTCTTTTTAAAGTGCAAAATGAAGAAGAATATAAATCAAAGTGTTTTATAACAAAACAGAATGCAATAAAATTTGATGTGTTTAATGGCATTAAAGAACGAGATAAGAAAGCTATTAGGTTTCTTCTACTATAGACTTCAGAGATAAATGAATATAAACAATTTACTTCCCTGTAAAGATTATTTGCTGGTAAAATGAATTGACATCCTTTCACATAAACACATTTGTGGTTAAGACCCACTGCCATTTTTCCTCCACTTTGAATGATACTGGTGGCCAGTTTTGTTCAAGATTATCCTTAGATGACCTCTGGTCTAGCTGTAACACTTCTAATACTGAAAAAGGAACGAGTGGTCCATCATCTACAAATGCTAACACTGTTAGCTACCACTTCAATTCATTTCTCTTTTGTCTTAGGTAACCCTCTTCATATTAAATTAGGCCATTGATGCTGGGCTTGGTGGGACACGTCTGTAATTCCAGCACTTTCGAAGGCCAAGGCAGGTAGATCACCTGAGGCCAGGAGTTCGAGACTAGCCTGACCAACATGGAGAAACCCCATCTCTACTAAAAATACAAAATTAGCCTGGCACATTGGCATGCACCTGTAATGCTAGCTGCTCAGGAGGCTGAGGCAGAAGAATCGCTTGAACCCAGGAGGCAGAGGTTGTGGTGAGCCAAGATCGTGCCATTGCACTTCAGCCTGGGCAACAAGCGTGAAACTCCATCTCAAAATAAAATAAAATAAAATAGGCGGTTGGATTTTTCGCAAAAACTAGTAAAATGATTCATTAGCTTCCAGATAAAAGGACTATGATAGTGAAAAATGTTCTAATATCTCAGTGTAGACATCCCATTCTCTCTTTCAATGCTTCATTTTAAAGTCTCATCTGTTACTCATTCGTTTTTATCCAAGGGCTTTTCACGATGTTACAGACCGGATAGAACACGGGCTTTGCAGTAAGGCTTGGTTTGAATCTTGGTTCTAACCTTTACCCTCTGTGAGGCTTTGACCAATTCATTCGACTTCTCTGAGCTTCGATTTCCTCATCCATAAAATAAATACTTGACTCACAGGGTTGTTTTGAAAATTCAATAAAATAACATTAAAAAGCTCCCCTCCTCCCACTGCTCAGTTTATAACCTAGAGGACAATCAATCCATGATCACCAATAATAATCTGTCATAGGAATGTACTTGTCATTGAAATATGTATTTACTTTTGCCCCAAGAAGCGAGTTTACTACAGTTTTAGTACATTTTTGAATACCCAAGATCAAAGCAACATTATAGCATAAAAGAGCAAAAATATCATTCTAGCATAATATTGTAACTTGAGAAAAGTTTCAAATGCTCAAGCAAAAGTATGAAACATCAGGCTAAAAGGTTTATTAACTGAAAGACTTATCAGCATCTTTAAAATGTAAATGCATACCTGAATCTCCCAAGGAAGGCCATGACATTCAACAGTGACCATAGAATTCCCTTTTCAAGGCTGCTCTCAGGGGACTAGCACTCTTTGGAATAAACTTTGGGAAGTTGTTTTAATACAAACCTACATAATGATGACTTTCCTTGAAGTTTCTTTCAAACAGGCTATTTCACTGGTAATCATAAACATCTAATTTTGAATAGAGGACTATGTATGTTCAATTTATGTAAGCTTTGTTAATACTTTCAGGGTTCAGAATTTTTTTTCTGATTTTATGTCATAAAATAATTGCTTACTGTAATATTTATTACTAGTTACCATGCATATACTTAACTGTAATTGGATAAAATTAACTTATTGGCCTGTGATCCCAGCACTTTGGGAGGTTGAGGCAGGTGGATCACGAGGTCAGGAGTTTGAGACCAGCCTGGCCAACATGGTAAAACCCCTGTCTCTATTAAAAATATAAAAATTAGCCAGGCATATTGGTGGACACTTGTAATCCCAGCTATTCAGGAGGCTGAGGCAGGAGAATCGCTTGAGCCCAGGAGGCAGAGGTTGCAGTGAGCTGAGATCGTGCCACTGAACTCCAGCATGGGTGACAGAGCAAGACTCCATCTTGAAAATATATATATATGTATGTATTTATTTATTTATTTATTTATTTTCCACAAGCAATCCCGAGTGGAAATTTCCTAAACCTGGAAACAAAAAGGAGAAGTAGAAGAAAAAGGATGAGGAGGAGGAAAACAAAGAACTATTTTTTCACATGTATGTTGGAGATCATTATTAATCTTTATTTTTTCTCCTTGCTACAAAACTATAATTTTCTGTATAATTCTTCAAGTAAGATAATGGAAAATATAAACTTGGTGAAGCTGATTCAAAAACCGGGTTATGATAACTTTTAAAATATGAAGATACTCTGAATGATATTCATATAGGAGGTATATTCGAAATAAAAGTTAATTTAATTGCCATTGCTAAACTCTTTGTCCTAAGTTGGTTATTTTTAAAGTCTTTAACTCACATTGCATTTCTTTTGAAATTCAAATAAAAGGTATTTTTAAAAAATATCTGTAGTAAAAACAAAGTCTGCATAGATTTGTTGCAACTAAACGACACGCAAGAGTTATGTCTAAAGAGAAAGCATAGAAGAGCCTGCATCTTTCTGTGTTTGTGGCCTGAGACGATTCGCTCTGTGTAGGCTGTAATGTGAAATCCCACTACTCTGGCAATTTCCTGCCTAATTTGTTGCTGCTGCTAGGTGCTGAGTTGCTGAGTGGTAACCAGAGAGCTTTCCATCTGTTGCCTGTAAAGTCCAGTTAGAAGGAATTCGGTCAGTATTTCTGGTTCTCTCTTACATTTGTTCCCGACACCATAGGGTTCCCAAGGTCACACACCACCATCCTGGTTACATTTTCCATCTTGTACTCACAGCTCAGTGGTCGAAATCCCTACAATGGGAAAGAACAGGGGATTTAGGGGGCAGTATAAATGACATCTTGACACAAAAGCCATGCTGGGGGCCTGGGAGCTCCCCTGGATCTCAAACACCCAGGAGGGTGACAGTGCAAAAAAAGTAATTGATGACCCTTAACTGAGAAGAGAAAGTAGCAAGAGAAAAGTAAAAGTTAAATTTTAGAAATAAATGTATTGGACGGGTAAGCATATTTATTGTGTTTCATTAAGGAAGACAACGCGTAATATAGTATTTATAGACAGTATCTTCACTAATGTTAATGTGAAACTCAGAGCATGAAAATCACAAATTATTAAACATGAGTAAATAAATTTATTCTATTAAGCTTTACAAAAACAAAATGATCATAATATGTGTAGATTATCATGAGATTCAATGATCATTTGCCAGAGAATTGCCATGAACACCAATTTCTATACACCATGGTCCCATTTTGAGATCATGCAATTGACTTTCTTCTGTTCTTCATTATTTCAGATGTAAAGAGAATGCCTTCATGTTTAGCAGTACTTCCTATTTCCTTTCCTACCTCTATATCCTATTCCACATAGAGTTCATACAAACTGAAGTTGGAAGAGGTTCTGGGAGTTATATACTGGTCAGATTTTCAAGGTTGAGCAGATGAGAGGGGACATACAGATTTGTTCTGGAACGATTGCCCTTGGTTTCCAGCTCCTCTTCATGTCCGCATGCTATTCCCAGCTGCTTAGAAACCCACCCCTCACTCTCTACCCTATTCTTTTTCCATACCTCAAACCCTATGGTCCCACTCTGCATGTAGCCATAGCTACTTACACTTCTCCATTGTTTCATTCTAACTTATTATATGTCATCAGTGTATTATCTGTCACCCTTGTTCCCAAACATAAGCTTGCAATATGAGGACTTTCATAAAGGAGCAAATTTTGGGGGAATTTCTGTCCCCGTGATAGGTTCGGAAGAGGGTTCCCAATATAATGACCATTTATCCATCTGTCAGCTCTATTGAAATTCTGTTTTTTTATCCTTTTTCTGTTATCTATTGAAATTTTATATAAGAAAATAATGTAAAGTTTCAGAAACAATCCTCCATTCCCTTCTATTTTATTAACAAAAACCCAAACCCAAAACCCAAGCAAAACACACGAAACATTCCCCAGACATCTAGCTAAAGAATTCTGTAGGTAAACCACACACTTTGAGAATATAAGCTTCAAGAAGGCAGAGGTTTTTGTGTCTGTTCTAGTCCTAATGCCTAGAGCAGACTTGGACACAAAGTAAGTGACGGTTCAGGAACAACAGAGTAGAGACAACTGACACCTTCTTGTAAAAGAGAAGGCTACAATGAAACAGACAAATATGCAACTAAGTGTACAACCCTGCTCCCAGAATCCCCCAGATAGACACATGGAAACATCTGTCCTAGTTATTGAGAAAGGAATGGATCACTAATATTTGGAGGCACAATTTAATACACCCTCTCTTCAAATGTCCTGAAAGACACTTATATTAAAAGTGGTAACATTCTTTCTTCTCAAAGATAGGTTTACTATGTATTCAGCTTCTTAAGGATCCATACCTAACCCCTAATCACACAGAGAGGCTTTGTGTGGGGATTATTAACTCGGTCATGAAAACAGAAAAAACAAAACCCAGAAAAATCTTTCATAACTGCTCAAATGTCCCTTGAATGTAATTCAAGGATTTAGTTTCTATAGTAAATATATTTTTTTAATCTCACCTAAAGGTTAAAAGTTATATGTACAGTTTTTCCCCAGCTTTCTGGAAACAGTTCTTTGACATCAATCAAAGAATTTTTTTCTCCCTTTCACATCCCCTCCACCCTTTTTCTTTTCTTAAGCGTTATTTCCTCTCTTTAATAAGAAGAGCAATGAACTTTTTCTGAACATTTCTAGGTGATTTTCCTCTGCAGTTCCAGGGACATTCTTGTTCAAATCCATTTATAGCTCTTAGAGTGTTCTTCTTTCACTGAAAACATTCACTGTGTACCCACTATTGACCAGGCCTGACAAATAAGACCCCTTGTCCTCATTGAATTCTTAGTTATTCTAACAACTGGAACAAGTAATTCTAAGCAATTGTAACAGCAATGGAAACACACAGTTGCAGTAGAGTTGGGTAAATTTTATGACAGGATAAATAAATAGTGACAAAGGAGGGCCTGCACATAGATCCAAGCAACCAAAGAAAGCATCCTGGAGGAAGTAGCATCTAAGCTGATGGGGGCAGTGCATATCAGTGGTTAAGAACAGGGTTCCAGCCGGGCGTGTTGGCTGACATCTGTAATCCCAGCACTTTGGGAGGCCAAGGCAGGTGGATCACCTGAGGTCAGCAGTTTGAGAGCAGCCTGGCCAACATGGTGAAACTCCATCTCTACTAAAAATACAAAAATTAGCCAGGCGTGGTGGCCGGCACCTATAATCCCAGCTACTAGGGAGGCTGAGGCAGGAGAATCACTTGAACCCAGGAGGCAGAGGTTGCAGTGAGCTGAGATCACGCCACTGCACTCCAGCCTGGATGACAGAGTAAGGCACCGTCTCAAAAAAACAAAACAAAACAAAAACAAAAAACAAAACAAACAGGGGCCTGGACTTAACGTTTGACATTTGAACTTGCTTCTACTACATAATAGCTGTATAATCTTGGGCATGTTACTTAATTTATTCTTATCTATAAAACAGGGATAGTGACAGCAGCTTTTCTATAAGGCTGTTATAAGAATGAAATACATTCAGGAACTCAGAGGATTACTCAGCTCATAGAAGTTGTTCAATAAATGTTAGCCACATCAATTATTATTGTCTCAGTTATTATTAAGCCTCAATTTTTATTAAGTCTCAATTATTATTTGAAGGATGAGTGAAAAGAAGTGAAAATAAGTAAGATAGATAAAGAGGATGAGGGAGCAGAGTTAGTGTGTTGGAAGGAGAAATGGCTGGAACAAGCTCTCTGTGTCATTACAGGTATGGAAAAGGAATTCAAGCTGGCCGGAAGCGTCAGCATTTAGCGATGAGGCTGAGGAGGCAAGTGGGAGTGATATGATCAAGGGCCTTATGCGTTATCTGAAGGATTTGGATCTTATCCTCAAAGCAATGGGGAGCTAGCAAGGATTTGAAGAGAGTGCCATGCTCAGATTTGCGATTTAGAAAGATGGATTTTTTTTTTCTAGGTTAGAGGTAACAAGTTGGCAAGATGAACTAGGAAGACTGTTGCAATAATCTGGGCAAAAGATCATGCCAGCCTGGATGAAGGTGGTGATGGTGGCTGTTGGATGGACTCAGTCCAGAATCTCTTTAGTTCATATCCTTCTCTCCATCCAACTGCTACTGTCATCACCCTCATCCAGGCTGGCATCACTTTAGGTGTTAGAAGCCAGGAGATGCTGGTGTCATTCTCATACATACAAAATGAAAGGGAAGCTGGATGTGGTGGCTCACACCTGTAATCTCAGCACTTTGGGAGGCCAAGGCTGGGGGATCACTTGAGGTTAGGAGTTCAAGATCAGCCTGATTTCTACTAAAAATATTAAAATTAGTCAGGTGTGGTGGTGGGCGCCTGTAATCCCAGCTAGCTGGGAGGCTGAGGCAGGAGAATCACTTGAACCAGGGAGGCAGAGGTTGTAGTGAGCCAAGATCATGCCACTGCACTCCAGCCTGGGCAACAGAGCAAGACTCCAATAAAAAAAAAAAAAAAAAGAAGAGGGGTGTGAGTGGGAAGACCGAAAGTCTAGATACAGACATGCTGAAGGTGAAGCAGCTGTGAGAGATTGAAGAAGAGATGATAACAGGTCCCTAGAATCACCACATTCACAGAGACAGAAAGTAGAATGGTGCTTACCAGGGCCTGGGGAAAGGAACAATGGGGAATTATTTTTAAGGGTTGCAGAGGTTCAGTTTGGGATGATGAAAAAGGTCTGGAGGTGGACAGTGGTGATAGTGGCACTACCATGTAAATATAATGTCACTGAACTGTACACTTGAAAATGGCTACAATGATAAATTATATCTTATGTGTATCTTACTACAATCATAATGATGATCATGATGATGAATATAAAACACATACACCTTTTTCACAGAAAAATTAAGGAGAAAAATCACCAAAAGTAAATATAAAGGCTGGCTCAACTAAGGTTTCTGGAGCAAGAGATAATAAAAGACAAATGTTTTCAACAAAAGAATAGCCAACCTTACAATCAGATAATGCCTAATATTTTTCCCCTTGAGGAAAAAATGGTTAAAATATGTTGAACTGAGTTGACATCAAAAGGTATACAAACCTCAAACTGTGTCAAAACAAGGAAGAAATTAGAATGTGGCTTAGTCACGTAAAATTCAAAGACTGAGGGAAGTCTCTGCCAAAGGGAAATTGACGGAGAAAAAAGTAGTGAAGGGATCATTCGAGATTACAGATAATGTCCCTTGTAATGTTTACAGCCAAAGATAGAATCCTAAGTGCTCTCCTGTATTTTCTATGCAACAAAACCAACAGTAAACTGGATGTTTTGCTAAAAGAACACTTTAGAATAGGTCCTTTGTTGAGCAAAGTCGGGGGTGGAGTGACAAGAAGGGAACTGAAATAAAAATATGAGTGGAGCTCCAGAATATTAAAAACAAAACACACTCAAACTTCGTTTTTGTTTGTTTAATGCATTATCTGCATGTATCTGTAGGCGACATTTTTCTGTTTTTGCTTGTAGAGATTTTATTACAAAATGACATCTTCAAATCAAAGTGGTTATTAAACACCATTTTTATAAGTTGTGTGTGTAATTACTCCATTTATTCTTACTTATTTATTTTTATCTTAAAGTGACTTTAATAGAGAAATGAAGAAGATTTAAAAAAAAAAAATCACATAATTGGCCAGGCAAGGGTGGCTCGTGCCTATAATATCAGCACTTTGGAAGGCCAAGATGGGTGGATCGTTTGACCCCATGTATTCAAGACCAACCTGGGCCACATGGCAAAACTTCCTCTCTACAGAAAATACAAAAATTGGCCAGGCGTGGTGGTGCACACCTGTAGTCCTAGCTACTCAGGAGGCTGAGATGATGGTTTTGCTTGAGCCCAGGAGTTGGAGGTTGTAGTGAGCTATGATCACACTGCTCCACTCCATCCTGGGCAACAGAGCAAGACCCTGTCTTAAATAAATAAATAAATAAATAAATAAATAAATAAATCACACAAAACAAAAAACAAACAAAAAAACACAATTAATTCAAGAAAGAAAAAAATGGGATGATTATAAAAACTACTTACTGGAGAAATTAGGGTTTATATTGATTTTCATGTTTGAAATAGCAGGGAAATGAAAGCTGAGTGGAGAGTTGCAAATACTCTTGAAAAGAAATGGAATGTTTTTTTCTATCTATCCAACCTCACTGTTAACATGGAAGAGTTAAGAATAATTTAGGACTATTTTTTAGAAAACTACTTTATTAAGATATGACTAACATACACAAAACAGCAGGACATATTTAATGTATAACATGTGATGACTTTGGAGCTTCTTTTTTCCTATATATTTCTTCAACAGAAACTCATAAGGATTTTAAACCAGTGTTAAAGATGCTCTATCATTACTCATCTGGATTTTAATTTTTTTTGTTTTTTACTAAGAAGGATTCAACTAAAACAAAAAGAAATCATGAGACTAGAAATGTGAATAGAGAATTTTATATTCCCTAAGTTTTTAAATGTCTTTAAAATACCAACATCACAACAACAGTTTGTTAACATCTCTTTAGAAGAATCAGTTTTCATTACAGATTATTCAATCATTAAAATGGATGAGGTCCTCAGGGGGTGTGGTATTTGGAAACTAGTAGACATTTAATACATTTAAGCTAAATGAACAACATTATCAGCAAGTATTTAAGGAGCACCTACGCTACACCTCATCCTGTGAAGAAAACGTGACACTTGGGATTTACCCTTAATTGTGAGTTTGTATATTTCTGACACTGAGGGGCTTTCTATGTTATTCTACAATGTATTTATAATGGTTTTCTAGACCAAGTGATTAAGGACACTGCAGAACTGGAGGATGCTTTGAATGGGAAGATTCATGTTCTGATAAGGAAAGGGAAGACTATAAATAGCATTGTTGTCATTTAAACAAATAGTGGCATTGAGGAATGGCAAATGAGGAAGACCAGGCTCTTCCTGGTCATAATTCTGACAAGGTGGACCAAGAAGAAAGGGGAAGGACCTTGTTCCCCTTCCGGTGCCCGTCCAAGCTGTTATCAGTGCTGAGCAGGGATTGGTTGGACCTTCCTCCCTAACCAATAAGGAAAACCAGGCTTCCTGACATGTGTTTGAAACTGAAGGAACTCAACGCAAGGCTAGAAAAGCCAGTGAAGACAGGGAATTAGCTTGGGAGTTTAGCTTTTTGATCGCATTGGTAAGCTTCTTCGTTCAGTCAGTCTTGTTCTCTTTTTTGCCTTAGCTCTCAATCTTTGGCCAATTTATCTTTGCACTACGGCAAAGAAGATACTAACACTGTGTAAGCCTCCCCCCCACCTCCATGGCTCATTGCTATGGTGATTTAACAAAAGAAGGTATCATTTTACTGTCTTTTATTGAGGAAGAAACTCTCAGCTAAGATGGCCCTTCTTAACGTTTACTTGACTTCAAAAATATACTTAGCTCTTGACTTCAAATAATTTGCAGGCATTACCTTGTTGTTGCGTTCGATCCCAACATAATCTGCCTCTTCTGGTATCATTACAAAGAGTTCAGCTTCATATGCTCCTTCCCCTTCATTTCTTGCATTTATTATGAGCATAAGGTGATTTTCATCTCCAATGATTACCTGATGCTTATCTCTAAAAATGCAGTTTAAAAAGAAGTATTAGGTACTCTACTTCTTGGCTTTGTGAATATTTTATTTAAGGATTTATTAAGGAGGAAAAGAAAAATGGCAAATGCAAAAAAAGAAGATGGATCATCATGAAGAGATGGTAGGAAGAGGCAAGATAATCATCTCTGGGTAAAAAGGGCAGGAAAACATCTAGTAGTGTGTTGGTAAATGTTTAACAACCAGTTCTCAAAAAAAAAAAAAAAGAAAAAGTATTGATTTATAACATTTTCAGATTCCAATAGTGTAAATCCATGCACCGTGGTCAATTTCAAGCTACCAACATATTTAACAATCTACCAACAAAATTCCTGCAAATTTAACATTTCACTTACAAGCCAAAATGAAGCAGCTTCAGCGCTTCACTGAAAACATACATTAGGAAGAAAATGGACAATGAAATAAAAAGAAGAGAGGTGGTTTAGAAATTAAGAGGGAGAGATTAATGCAAAGGAAATAATGAGACGGAAGAAGTAGGCAGATACGATAAGATCTTAAATCACTGATAGAGGATTTCAAGGTATTTTGAAGAAACGTAGTTCACTTAGAACTGCAAATCAAACCAATATTTGGAAATACCTATTGTACTTTTTAACTTTACTCAAAGCGATTGCATTTGAAGTTGGTAAATTATGAAATCTGGGGGAAATCCCTCTGAAAAGTTACCAAGTACATTCCAAACACTGGCAGTGAGATAGTTCCTGGGAGGGAAAGGAGCACAAATCTGTTTCTTGACCATAGGATGTTTTATATCCTAGTCCACGTCTTCCCATAACAGAATACAGTGCAATTTCCAGTGCTGGAATGGGGGCGTCCATTACTGGCAACTGTGAAGCCCTTTGATTCTTTTCAATTTTGTGACACCTTCTGCTTTACTCCATAGAGTGCTATTTAAGTATTTGTTCAGTAAGTTAACACTAATTTTGTTCTGACAGTTTTAAGGATGCCTTTGAGTCATGGGGTGCTGGAAAGAAAGTTTGGTTGAAGGTGTAGATGGAACTTGCCTGTCTGAATCCTTCGTCTACTTGACTGAGGCAAGTAAATATAACCCGAGCCACCCCATCAATAAGTTTACTTTCAACAAAAACTTTTTTTTTTTTTCAGTTTTGCTGAAAGATGAAATGGCCCAGGCAAAATCTTAGGGTGTGTCATTTGACACCAATGCCAAATAACTGACCCAAACCACAGGCTAACCCGAAGTGTAGCCAAGCTCAAGAATTTCACGCAGCATACTTTTGGTGGTCATTGGAAGTGTATACTTTCTTCAGAGAACCTTTAAATAAATACCTCTAATTCCATTACATAGAATGCACACATTTAGTTATTTAAACTTACGGTCTAGCTGACAGCTTCAAGTCAGGAACACACAGATTGTCTTCTCCACAGTCCACTAGAATGTGAGCCTGTGTTGTATAAACACACATCAGGAACAATCCAGGAAAATCTGAATCACACCCTTTTTCTTGAAAATTCTGAACGGTGCCACAAATGGAACCAGAGCTTTCGTCTCACTATGCATGACTCTACCCAAGCCAATAGCCTACATTTCATGGCGATCTCCCAATATAGGCCACTTTACATAATAGCCCAATTCCAATGCACTCCGATATATCTGTAAAGAATGCAACTCTGGCAATGGCTTGAGGATTACAGGCTGTATTGCTTCCATTACAGCCACATTTTGAACAAATTAAATCTTGGTTGCACAAGAGGAAAGGCTTCTGAAAAACACAATCATGCAGTGTTTCAGGAAACATGGTAAGAAAACTCCCAAATGTTCCGTGTCTGCATGCAGAAATAAAAATGAAAGGAGCTGGCTTTAGTCTTAAAGCCAAAAGAACGACACCCCAGAGAGCCTGCTTGAGAAAATACCATCAAAGACCGCAAAGGACTTACCTGTTCACTAACAACATTTTCCCTGTAGTAGTTCAATATTGGTTTCACTTCCAGGCCTTCCTTAAAGGTGGATTCGTCCAAACTGTAATTCAAACTAATGTTGATTGGAGATAATTTATCTCGGAATTCAGTTTCATCCTAGGAAAAATAATCACAAACTCAACAGAGGCTCCATGAAATAGCTGCAAGGTGTCAGTCTGCCAAAGTCAGGCAACACTGGAATTTACTCAATGAAAGTGAATGATGAAATAATTATCTTTGCAGCAGGCTTAGATGGAGGCTGATTTATGTGGTACATAGTTGCCAGCATACCTAATATACGTGCAGTGATGAAATCATTTAGAGCTGCGGCTTCATTGCAATATGCTTCTGGAGCCAATCTTTGGGTTCTCCAGACCTTCAACAACTCATGCAGAATTGGTCAAGTTGCAAAGTAAAAGATTACGCTTGTATACCATAAATGTCACAAAAACCACCATGAATTTGGACTTTTGTTTTCGTGAGGTTGCCAGAATTTATGAGTTCTCTCTTGGGGCTCAGAAGAAGAAAACATCTTGATTCTCTTCCTCTCATCATCTTTTTAAGCCCTTGCCTGCATGAACTGCAGAACACCTTCAGGACATTTGAAGTTCTCTTGGAAAAAGAAACAGAACTCCTTTAGTAGGGAGGGGTAAGTACCAAACAGCAAGCACTAAACACACGGTGGATATGTCACCCTTCAATTGTATGCCAATCAAGGGTCAGGTATCCAACTTTTCATTCTTGAGTGTGATTGTAATCAGTGATCTTCCCTAGGATGGTCCTTGCTAACTAAGCCCCCTAATGGAAAAGAGAAATTGAGACAGTTATCACAACCTCACAACTGGCAAGGTGAAGGTAGGTAATTGTGTTATAAATAATTTTACTTTTTAAATTTTGGTAGGTTTTGAAGTCATTGTGAAAATGCATTACTTTAAAGAAGATAATTATAAATTACTTCTAATAAAAGCTTTGAATGTCTAAATGTTTTCCTGAGTTGGCTCTGAAATGTGCATTGATAAAATCTAACAAGACATACTCACATAGGAGAAAAATTCACATAAATTATGTTGCACTTTTATGTTTTTTGGGGAGGAGGTGGGTAGAAATGAAAACCATGTGAACTGAATGCCATTATAAAGATTTTGTTCAAAATGAAAAGAAGCCTTAGAAATTAATAGCAACACAACATCAGGTTAGTTGAAGTCAGGGTCAAGAGGAGAGTATTTGGCCCTAAAATAAAGTTTCCTGCTATGAAAATGAAAACAGACGGATGGGGGTCTATGCAGACAAATATGATGGTTAAATGGAGAAAAATGGTTGGAATTCGGATATGAAGGTGAGAGGCCAGAGAAGTCTTTCTGGCATACTTACTCGAAGGTAAACGATGAAATCCTGGCACTGGTGGGATTTCTGCCCTTTTATCACAAGAGGGAAGACACGATGAGCCTGATGGTTATCAAGGAAGAGTGTCCGTTTAATGGCTCCTTTCTGTTTCAGGGAATCTAATTGCACCTCTGCCATCAAGACTAAAGAACAGAAGTAAAGTAGAGAAAAAGTATTCAGTGAACACAGTGCTCTATCAGAGAGATGAATTTCCATTTCAAGTTGCTTATTCAAGAAACATTTATTTTTCATAGTTGAGATCAAGCATGATAGATGAACTGGAAAAATTTTATAACATACTCTCCAAGCTAAAAATGTTTTATAATGGTTTTATAAAAGTTGTTATTCTCCCTATAATTACATGTTCTTATAAATAATAGTATTACCAAGTACTGAAGTAATATTTATGTAGAAGGTTCCATATATGCAATAGACATCTTGATATTCCTCAAGGGTTCTTTCATTTTATATGGTCTGTGTAGAGAAATGGTTACTGTTCAACTTTCTTAGTATAGCATAAGAATGTAAAAATGAAAACGTGCTTACCTATTGTGTTTGAAATGCTCTGGCCTGCGACAGATGCACATACTCTTAAAGAAAAGCTATAGAAAATAATAATCAGTAATGTATTGGTTAATAAAGTTCTGAATCTAAAGTAGAAGCCTTCCTTTACCTCATCCCAGATAATGAATATCATTTTCTCTATATATTTCTAATTATACACACACACACACACACACACACACGCGCACACACACACACCCACCCCTTCTACCAGTTAGTCTCAACACTAATACAATTAAGAAAAGTGACATTATCATTACATGGAAGGTAATACTGGAAAATAGTACAGGAGGTTAACTGATTTAATCAATTGCTCAATTAATCAATTACTTGTTGCTTTTATTCAATGAATACAAGTGAGTATCTTCCATGTGCCAAGGAGAGAAGAATTAGGCAGCACAGCAAGAAGATAGCTAGAGGTAAAATCTGGAGGTGAGTAAGAATCTGGACCCATTTGAGAAAATTGAAGAAATTCAGTGTAGTCGGGGCACTGAGCAAGATGGCAAAGTTGTAGGAGACAAGGCTGGCTTGGTGGATCGGTGAGGAACAAGGCTTTGAAAGTCATGCTAAAAAGTGCAGATTTAATCTTCAGAAGCATGGAGCACATGGTATGCTTAACTTAAAAGACCCACTCTGCTTGGAGGGAGATGGAATTTGGCAGAACCTTGCTACAGTTGGGGTAAGACTAGCGGTAGAGACGAGAAGAGGGAGAGGAGAAAGAGAAATAGGAAGCTTAGCATGGCTGTCTCAAGCTAGGTAGGCACAATGATACAGGAATAAAGACAATCAAGAGAAGGCAGATGTCCATGAGAGACACTTTGGAGTTGTGCCTTGAACACGTGATGACTACCATTCAAGGCAATGTCTGCACTGGCTTGTAGGTTGATCTGCACTTGGCTTTGGTCTGTGGCTACAGATGGAATGAGAGATGGCTGACTCCCTGGCTGCCTTTGCTGAATGAATGTGCTCACCTCTCCCTGAAAAATTCCAAGCCCTAACAGCCATCACTAGAGATGGGGCCTTTTCTCGTTTCTAGGAAAGTGAAAATATAAGAAAATACTTAAGTAGGGTTTAATGATGATCATAAACTTTTTACCAGTAAAATACCATAGTATGATTTGGGTATTTCTACAGAATTCAAAGGGAGTAAATAATCCCCAATCATACTTTAATTCTGTGTCAGCTTCCTGTGTCAAATATAATGAAAAAGTGTCACATCTGGGATTCATCTATCTACCGTGACCTCAGTCAACGTCTCCCCTCAGGGTAAATAATTTGCCACATACCATTAAGCCAAAAGTTTCCTGAAATGTCTATGTTATTATAAGTGTTTATTCCGCTTCCCCAGAGAAATCACTGATTCCAACTCGCTTCTGCTTCAATTAGAATTATTCAAGAAAGACGAAGAATTAATCACGTCTTTCAATTTTGTAGTAAACCTGGCTTTCAAAATTAGAATTTTTCTGTGTTCAATCTTTTTGGAAGTATTTGGGTGTATGTTCAATCGGCCAATGATCTTTTTTTCTATTCATCATTAACTGTGTAGACATAGGCCAATAAAATATATTCCTATTTGTAATGAAATTATCAACATATATATTAAAATCATTTTAGATATAGCATTTTTAATACAAACAATTCAAAAGCAATAACACATTTTTAAAAAGGAATAAAGTTATGCAAATGAATATCTTTTTTTTTTCTTATGAGATGGTGTATGGTTGATAAATGATGTTATCAGCTAAAGGGTTACTATTTATTTATGAGTTACATGTCAGTATAAATCTCTGTTTCTTTCTCGGCTCTCTCTTTCTGTTATCTGAATATCATTAGCAACTGGATGAATTAAACTTTTTTTCATACAAGTGTAATATCACTGCTACAATGTGCTGCATTCTCAATAATAGTACTCCAACCTAAACCTGCCAGTTCATAGATCACTTTAGTGGAAAAGAGTCTGTCAAGTCATAATTTTTCAAACACTCTGTTCTGATCTATAAAGAAAATTTCAAGATTTTACAGTAGTGCGTTGATGTGCTCATTCTGAATTTAGAAAAACATATATACTATATTATATGTAAGCACACATACATCATGGGTCATATAGAGTATAGAATTAGGATCACTTGAAGGTCTACAGCTAATTACAAAGTATACTTGGGTCATTAGGGAAAGCTGTAAACTTTGATTAAATTAGAATTAAAATTTCAAACTAGAAATATTGGTCATTTTCACTATGGCCCATTAGTCTAAATAGGTCTGATTGGAACAAAAAAACCCCATGAAAACAACCCAGGTCCCTTATTACATAAGTTCTAAATTAAACTGTTTATGGACAATGCTTTTGATATGGCCAGAAGGCTAGTCCCAACCCAAGCATGGTTGGAATAATGGTTCTGCGATGTGACTGTGCTCATAGCAGTCTATGATGAAGAGAAAATGAGATAAAGGTGAAACATGATTTAAAAGTACAAAGCAATTCATTTTACATTCTCTTCAGTTTTCAATCCTATTTCAGTGATAGCAAATAGCAGGTCTCACATAGTCACTCACATCCGACAAGTTTTTTAAATCAGGTTGGACAAGTGGGTAATTACTCACGTTTACATTTCTAAAATGAAATATTGCGCTAGTTTTTCCTTTTTATAAGTGGTTAGTCGCCAATTATATTAATATTTATTGAGCTGGCTTTTTCCCCCTTTTTCTAACTTAGAAATCCCAATCAAAGATAGTCACTTTATAAAACTACACTGCTGTTTGAAAGACACAGAAATCCACATCGATGGAAGTGAAGAACTGTTTGCCAAGTAGAGTTTATGTGATAGTTTTCAGATGTGTGATATAAGATTATATCAAATACAGATACAAATAACAGCAGAGAAAATCAACAGAGACCTTTCAATCATTTTGGAAAAAGTAAATTAAGTTCCCAAAATAAAGAAAAAAGAGAATCAAAGAAACACATTCTAGACTGAACCAGCTGTTAACTTTCTGTCTTCTGAGACTCTGAGGCATCATTCACAAATTTTGCATGTGAAAATAAGACCTCTTCCAGAAAAATGTATGCAATAGAAACAAATATAATTGTAAAGGGATATACGTTTGTCCACATAACAAACTGCACTTTAACTTAATAATATGATTAAATGCAGTAAGAAAATGGCTCATGAAAAGACAGACATTTAGACAGACATTTTCTTGTTAAAAAATAATATTCTTTCCATGAAACCAAACAGAACTATTAATCTGGTGAAAAACAAAACAAAACACCAAAACTTCAATCTTATAAAAATATCCATTAAACTAAAAACCCTTAGAAGCAATTATCTATTTCAAAACAACAACATTCTATATCAGATTGTACTACATGTGCTTAAAAGAATTCAGCTTAGAAGTCCATTCTGTTATGAAGGTGTGAACATGAGCCTGTTTGGTGGGAAATACTGAAGTTTTAATATTCATGAACAAGTAGCAACTCTCACAGTTCATTGTTCATTTAATCATGCATGGGTAAGGATAAATGCTGGCTCTCCAACATATTTTCTCAGATCAGGTTTTCATTACACTATTTTACGACTTTAAACCATTTTAAAATGTGCCCAAGGCATTTTCCAACTCTTTTCAAAAGCAGTTAAAGAAGAAGACGTGCTCCCGCCACACTCCCCAGCTCCCAGCAATAGGATGTTTTTCAAAGAATTCTTCAGGGTCCTCTAAGTCCCCACTCTCTACCCTTAAAAGCTTTGACTCCAGTATGAACTCCTGTCAAAAGGCCATCAACAACATGTTAAAATTGGCTGGAAATAACTTCTCTGGGTCAAGAGTGGTTAGTTCTGCAATTCTGACATTCTCAGAAACCAAAAATACTGTCTGAGTTAGACCACGTCTCCTGAAAAATAAGGGCAAAATATTAAACACCTCAAGGATTTGTTGATCCTTCAGAGGGTATACCCTGAAGGTATTAACCAACATAGTGACTTCTAACCCTGGAGGACCTACGTATTGAGAAACTAAGTAGTATTTTCTTGAGCTGTGTTACAGTCAAGTTCCATCTTGTACTCCCATCAGATGGCTGACAAAATTCAGAAGGAACACTTTCAGAAGCTGTATCAGACAGCTTTTGAAAGTCCAAGCAAAGCCTCCATCATCCAGGCAAAAGGAATAATTCAATCACTATTCTTAATGATGAACATAAAAATACAGTTTATGGCACAAAAATCTTTACTTGTATAATGTGTTCCTTCTATCTAGTTGTGCATGCTAAGTTACAAAACTGTTATCTGTTGTCAGCATAGAAAACCCAGTAAATTAACCCGGTAAATTGACTAGTTAGAAGAGGGACATCGGCTGGGCATGGTGGCCTATGTCTGTAATCCCAGGACTTTGGAAGGCCGAGGCAGGCGGATCACCTGAGGTCAGGAGTTCGAGACCAGTCAGACTAACATAGTGAAACCCCGTCTCTACTAAAAATACAAAAATTAGCCAGGCATGGTGGTGGGTGCCTGTAATCCCAGCTACTCGGGAGGCTGAGACATGAGAATAGCTTGAACCTGGGAGGTGGAGGTTGCAATGAGCCGAGATTGTGCCACTGCCCTCCAGCCTGGGTGACAAAGTGAGACTCCATCTCAAAAAGTAAATAAATAAATAAGACATTATATGAGCCTGAAAAGCAGTATCTATAAGCATATGCCAAAAATGTAAGAGTGTAGGTATTTTGTTATATTTTTACCTCGGTTAGTGTTTATTTTAGCACACCAAGAATCTAAGAGCAATCTCCAAGATTTGTTTCACTGGGAATTTCCCCAAATGTTTTTACACTTCTCCTCTCACCTAGAGCCTGCAGATTAGACAAGTAGCCTTTGAATGGTAAGTCGATAGCCAAAGATCAGCACCATATGATAGGTTCTCTTGAAAGACGAACTCCTTGCTACTCAAACTTGGGCCACAGACCAGCAGCAGCAGCATCTCTTGAAGCATTTTTCGAGAAATGCAAAATCTAGGCCCCACCCCAGACTTACTGAATCCAAATCTGTGTATTTCACAAGATACCCAGGTGATGTGAATTCACCTTGGAGTTTGAGAAGCACTGGACTAACTCACCAGGCTGCAAATGTCATAGAGTCTGGAATCTGGCAAGTTTTATTTTCAAGATTGACAATCATTGGGTGCAGCAGAAGCTGGGCATCTACCGTCACAACCGGTCTTGCTCTGCAGGGAGAAAATGCAGGTTTTGTTTGAATAAACCACAAAGGTGATAGGCGGGCAGAAGCCCACTTCACTGCATACTGAACTCAGTAGTAGACAGAATACTTCAGAGGCCATTGCCAACATTCTCAGCATTTGTGCCAAGAATTCTGCTCACTGCATGAACAGGTAGGTACCACACTCAGCTAATTACCTCAAAGCACATCTGGAAGCACACAAACACAAATAAAGAGTGCTGTGGGTCTGTCAAGCAAAGTTGCATACACAAATCTAATTTCTTGATGAAGTGGGCCCCCAGTATTATGGCAATATTGCTGTGAAATATTGCTTGCCATCTGCTAGGATATCTACATCCGTATCTGATAAAACACATCATCTTATAACCATTTGTGTTTGTGAGTACTTGAAGTCTGCAACTTTTCATTGGTAATTTTAATTTTGTGAGTACTTGAAGTTTGCAAATTATCATTGATAATTTTTAAATTTCCATTGATAGTTTTCAAGTTGAGCTTTGCAAATTTAGCTAAATACACGAAGGTGGGTTTGCAGAATAATTCTGTACTTCAGCCAGAGAAGTGGTTCTCCATCCTGACTGCACAATATAATCACCTAAAGAGCTCTAAAACAAATTCTATGCCCAGGCCCTGCCAGAGCAACTGAACCAGAACTTATGGGGTAAGGATCAGACATTGGAATTTTAAACAAACTCTCCAGATAATTCTAATATGTAGCCAAATTTGAGGAGAGAGACTGATAGAGAATAAGTAATTCAATTGCAGCCATCCAGACGAGAATAACAAAACAAAAAAGTATTAATAAATCATGGGGGAAGGAAATGGAGCAGATTTTAAAGCTTGGTTCCAAGATATGATCATTGGAAGCCAAAGTCCCCAAATGACAGGGAGAAATGAAGCCATGTTGGGTAAGTTTCCCCCCAACAATAGGAACGGCTGTGTCTCAGGGCAGAATGGGTTTACAGCACTGCTTTAAACAATAAGCAATGGGCCTGCTGGGATTTCTCCTAAGTTCCTTCATGCCACTTCTCTGTATTTTGTTACATAATTTTGCTTTCAATACTGTGTTAGTTCCACTCCTTGGAAAAGCAGATGATAAAACGGAACTAGGTATGCAAGAGATGTACTGGGGTCAAACATCTATGAGAAAAAGTGGGGAGAAAGTGGAGGGGGCTGGGAGTTCTGATCCCTGGAAGGATCAAGGGAAGGACAGAGGACTGGATAAGAAAGTTCTGGCCTGGGCAATGGAGAGTCATTGATCCAAATTTGCCCATGAGAGCAGTTCCATGTCTTGCAAGAACAGGCCTGCATTTGTGTTCTTGTTGTGTTGGCTAATTGTCTGGGAGCAGCTCATGGAAAACACAGCCTTGGCATGAAAGTGGCAGATTGGAAGCAGAGCAGCTGAGCCCTATGCCCATTCTGCTGCACCAGCTCTGAGTGGTGTACTCCACGGCCACCGCAAACCCAAGCCCCATACTTCAGACACCTCGAGGGTTTCGACTGTCTGATTCTCTAGAACCTTAAGTGGGACATGATTGGTACAAATCAACCCTCTTTGAGTTTGTCTTGGGACTGATGAAGGGATAACCTTAGAATCTCTCTGAGAGCCGACTAAGTTAGCACTATGCACCTAGTACACCCAGGTATGCCCTCGGCCTTTTGTCTTGATATTCTAACCTAGTGTCTTGAACTCTCATAAAACCTTTTTTTTTTTTTTTTTTTTTTTTTTTTTGAGATGGAGTCTCTCACTCTGTCTCCCAGGCTGGAATGCAGTAGCACAATCTCTACTCACTACAGCCTCCACCTCCCGGGTTCAAGTGATTCTCGTGCCTCAGCCTCTCGAGTAGCTGGGATTACAGGCGTGCACCACAATGCCTGGCTAATTTTTGTATTTTAAATAGAGATGGAGTTTTGCTGTGTTGGTTAGGCCGGTCTCAAACGCCTGACCTCAAGTGATCTGCCCACCTAGGCTGCCCAAAATGCTGGGATTATAGGCATGAGACACTGTGTCCTGCAATAAAAAAAATTTTTTTTTTTAAAGAAGCTAAAGTTGAGCACCACCTCTCTCCCAGTTACTATTCTGTGTACGCCACATGCATATTCTCACTGAACCCTTTGAACAAAGGTAACCTTATAAATATTGTTTTTATCCTTCTTTTACAGACCAGAAATCTGAAACTCTGAAAGTGATAAGAACTTGCCCAAGATTACAAGTCAGTGAGTGTATGGGATGTCCAGGCTTGGAATCCATAGCTGTTGTGTTTGAACTGTTTTCAATACTTGCCTTTGGAGGCTACCAACTCCTGGAATGTTCTATTCCCTAACTTAGTGTCCAGTTTGATTATAGAAGCCAGGATAAATAGTAACATTCTTCTACCCTGCACTGCTTATTTATAAGTGAACATTTCAATGCATTTCCAAAGCAAAGAGAATAAATCAAATACAGTAAGATCTAAAAAGTGGGTCATTTTATATGATCTGCTTCATTTTCATATCTTATTTAACATTATGTTCGTAAAATCTGGAAGTTCGGTCATGCAGTATGAGAGTAAAAATGCAAAGAAAAGGAAGCGTGAGAGCAAAAAATACCTCTAGACTTTAAAAAGAGCATCTAAGTATTCACCAGAATAAATCACTGGAATGTGCTCTTTAAAGCAAAACTAACAAGAAAATGTATTTGAAACAATGAGAAAAACATTTGAATGCTATCAAAAACGTACCTGTAAACAGCGACTTTTCCTGTTCCAAATGCACCCACAATCAAATCTTAAAAAGACAAAAACACAGAACGCATGCATGAATCGTACAGAAACAATTTACTAAGTTCAAAATCGTGAGTAGCACATAGAATACCCCGACGTGCTGATGGTACGAGAGCCACAAAATTAGAAGAGAAGTCACACCTTTCTTAAGACATTTTGGAAAGGATGTTGGAGCTTCGCTATAATCAACTTGATAAAACGTCCATCGGTAGATCTCAAACCCCTCTGTGCTTAGGAAGGTCAATTTCTAGAAACTCATTATCACATCACTTTTCCTATCCTCCAGGTTCAAAGCACATACCCCCAGGGAAGGAAAAGAGGAGAGTCAGGTGGCTAGTGTCTGCTAGGTACCAGGCTCACTATACATTTCCTGTTATCACTCTCACCAGCAAATACCCTATGAAGAAGGATTGTTAACCCAGAAGTGGAACATTCTGATTGTCATTTTGACAAACGTTTGCTCTTTACAAATAGTGTGGGTGGTGAGTATACTTCTGGCAAAGCAATCAGTAGTATATAAAATAACTAACATATTATAATGATCTAAAGTAACAACAGCAATTCTAATAAATAGCACATGGAACAACACTGTATGCCAGGAGTCCTTTTAAAGGATTTCCTTTGAATGATTCCTAACAAGAATCAATTTTGCAAATGAGTCAACTGAGACTTATGAAGGCCTAACTATAAATTTCCTAACATCATTCACACAAGTAGGTAAGTGGTGGACCTGGGTGACTGCGGTTGAGCAATCCTGGACTAGGTAAGGGGAAATGCTCAAAATTATTTCAGTGATTGGCTAACATAGAGGTCAAACTGTTGGCTTTTTTTTTTTTTTTTTTTTTTTTTTTTTTTTTTTTTTTTTTTTGAGACAGAGTCTCGCTCTGTCGCCTTGTCTGGAGTGCAGTGGCACGATCTCGGTTCACTGCAAGCTCCACTTCCAGGGTTCAAGTGATTCTGCTGCCTCAGCTTCCTGAGTAGCAGGTACTACAGGCACACACCACCATGCCCGGCTATTTTTGTTTTCTTTTTCCTGAGACGGAGTCTTGCTCTGTCGCCCAGGCTGGAGTGCAGTGGCGCGATCTCGGCTCACTGCAAGCTCCGCCTCCCGGGTTCACGCCATTCTCCTGCCTCAGCCTCCCGATAGCTGGGACTACAGGCGCCCGCCACCTCGCCTGGCTAATTTTTGTATTTTTTTGTAGAGACGGGGTTTCACCACGTTGGCCAGGATGGTCTCCATCTCTTGACCTTGTGATCCACCTGCCTCGGCCTCCCAAAGTGCTGGGATTACAAGCGTGAGCCACCGCGCCCGGCGGACTTTTCTTAATCTCATTTACAATGGCTGTCCCTGGTAGAAGCAATCAAACACAAATAAAAATGACAATGGCTAAATCTGCAGAGTAAAATTTAGATGTAAGAAAACTGGACCTCCATGGAACCAACCCAAGTGTCCATCAACAGTGGATTGGATAAAGAACATGTTGCACATAAACACCATGGATTACTATGTAGCCATAAAAGTGAACGAAATCATGCCCTTTGCAGCAACATGGATGGAACCAGATGCCATTATCCTAAGTGAACTCAGAATAGAAAATCAAATATTGCATGTTCTCACTTATAAGTGGGAGCTAAAACAATGAGTACACATAGACATAAAGATGCTAGTGATAGCCACTGGGGACTCCAAAAGCAGGAAAGGAGGAAGGGAGATAAAGGTTGAAGAATTACCCACAGAGTCCAATGTTCAATATCTGAGCAATGAGTACACTAGAAGCCTAAACCCCTTTATGCAATATACTCATGTGACAAACATGCACACGTATCCCCTGAATCTAAAACAAATTTAAAAAGAGAAAAAGAAAACTGAACTTGGTAGAAATAAGGGCCACAGAAGAAGACTTACAACAGTTGAAACTATAATTGGTTAATTCTAGCAGAACGGGAATGAAAATAGAAAAAAAACAAAGGTGGAAGGAGGTCCTATTTGACCACTCCATATGGAAACTAATTCAGGAATTAAATTAGTGTAATGAAATTTGCATAGAAAAATGATTTATAGCCGTATTCCCTTGGCATCCACCTTTTGCACATGCGATGTTGAGTGTCAACTTGATCGGATTGAAGGATGCAAAGTATTGTTCATGGGTGTGTCTGTGAGGGTGTTGCCAAAGGAGATTAACGTTTGAGTCAGTGGACTGGGAGAGGCAGACCCACCCTCAATCTGGTGGGCACCATCTAATCAGCTGCCAGCACGGCCAGAATAAAAGCAGGCAGAGGAATGAGGAAAGATTAGACTGGTTCAGTCTTCCGGCCTCCGTCTTTCTCCCATGCTGGATGCTTCCTGCCCTCGAACATCGGACACCAAGTTCTTCAGCTTTGGGACTCGGACTGGCTTCCTTGCTCCTCAGCTTGCAGAAGGCCTATTGTGGGACCTCCCCTTGTGATCATGTGAGTCAATTCTCCTTAATAAACTCCCCTTTATATGTTCAGCAATCCTACTAGTTCTGTCCCTCTAGAGAACCCTGACTAATACACGTACATGTGAACAGAGACAGACTGCAGGTGATTCTCCCCCTGAGGGCTTAGTGTCCCTGGGAATGGTTTTTAGTCAATTACAGGTAGGAATTGGAAAGTGAGTGGCCCAGCTTCCTTATCAGTCAAGTGGGATAGTTGAGGTCTGTTCTCTGACTTTGCTTTCACCAGCCAGATGAGGCCCTGATTGCCCATAGTGGCAACTAGCTTGATGATGATCTTTGTTGTATTCTTCTTTTCCATGTTTCTCTTCTCTACCTTTACCAGTATTTCTCAGGATTTCTTAAAGACACTGCTTGTTTTCTCATCCTTGTCTTAATGCCTGCTCTGGGACAACCCAACCTAAGACACAATAACACTTGTTAAAAAAAAAAAAAAAAAAAAAAAAAGATCTGAAAGTTCTCCAGGTCAAAACCACTGTCAGATGTCTTAGGTTTTATGGATAGAGAATCAGATTCAGTTATTAGACTTGGAATTTGACTCCAGAGCTCCATATTTAAAAACACGTGCACGCTGATGTTCAAATAAGTCGAACAGATGTCATCTAAAGAGTTCTGTATTCATGAAATTAAAGAACGCGTTAAGCGAAGGGATACACCTTGGCCACCTACGACTCATGGAATAAAACATTCTTTTGTCAGGGTTTAAATCTCTGAAGCCAGATGCCAAAATTGCTAAGTTTACCAGTTATTAAAATTATAATGATAAATTATATCAGAATTTCAATTTTTCAACTATTTTTACATGTATTCTTTCTGTTACATTTGTCTCTTCTAGCAAATGAGTGCATTCTTTTTTCTAAATCAGAGAAAAAAAGAGCTACTGATTTGAAGAAACATGAGCTCTGTTCTTCCTGTGTAATTACAAACCCCAATATTTAGACAAGTGTAACACAGGTGGCCCTGGCCTGAATTCATATCTGTTGACATGACACCAGATAGGAGAGCTATTTTATGAAAACTGATTCACGAGGAATTACGTACTTTGTTCTTGGCTCCAAATAAGGTGAAATATTTATTTAATAAGATTAGACATTTTATAAGTAATAGGTGAATTTTAAGAATTGATTCTCTGGAAATGGCAAAGAAAATAAGACTGTAAGCCCTTCCAGGGTAGGAATCTTTATGTGTGCACATCCTCAAATAATCACGGAATGGTATGGGTTGAAATAAATGAAGAAAGAAATAACCTTGGCATGTATGTTACCAGGCACAGTGCCAGATACAGAACATATACTTCATAAATGCTTCATTAAATAGGGAGGATAAGTAATAATAAATTAAGATACTAGAGATGAAGAAAATGAGACAATTAATTAAAACTGACTACCGTCAGCTGCAGCTAGATTCTGCTGGAGTTTTGCATATGTACTTGGAGGTGTTGAGATACACACACACACACAAACACACACACACGTTCCAGATCCTAGAAAGTAATATAAAGTCTCCATCAAAACTAGATTGTCATTATAGGTGAGAATTTGAGGGACACCTTCCCAATGGTAATGAGACATGGGCTTTTCCTTTAGGAACTTTAATTCCTGTGCCTTAGGGTGGGAATTTTTCCTACTCTGGAAAAATAAAATAACTGGCAACACAGGCCACAATTTTCTTCATGAGAATGTGGTCACAGTTATTCAGAGGCCAAGAAAACAGTTACCTACCACAAAAGTATGCTTGCCTTTAGACACTACCTTGGAACTATGCCTGCTAGAAAGAGCCAGAAGTACTTACGCTCTGGAGCTTAAAATTGTCAGATCTCTCCAGGGGAGCAGAATTGATTGGCTGGTTTGTGTTTTGAGTGAATTTCTCTTTTCAAAATATGTGGTTGGTTTTGGAAAGCACTACGCTGCTTCCATCTATACACACATAAGCATAGAAGTTTGTGTATGTAGCATATCTGTTATATATGTGTTCTACTTATATACACATACATTTATATTTATGCTGGAGTGTGTATATTTGTGTGTGTATGTGAAATAATATTTAAATAATACTCAGAAATAATATTTTTTAAATGTTGCATAATTCTGTGCTTAGGCATTTAATAATAATAATCTGGACACAAAGTAATTTCAGGGCTGATATTTGAATTTCTAAAACTTGGAACATTTTTTTCTCCCTTGAGATAACGGGTCTGATACCATTATCTATGTTTACTTCCTTTCTATAAATGCCTTAAGGGCAAGTTGAAAACAAACAAATAAAAAACTTTGCCTTTCTCTATACATAGATACTGAAGCTGGCTTTTTTTTTTTTTTTCTGGAGGAAATAACTGGCAATTAAAATCGGTTCTTTCCTTTCAATCAAAAACTGTTCCCGAAGTGCTGGAGGCCTTTGCTGTTGCCTCACATTGCCTGAGAAACATAGTTTATTTTCTTTTTGGCTTTTGATGGAACAACTGAGCACTTTTAAGGAAACAAAAAGGGGACATTAGCATGAATGCAGGATCAGTTGGCAAGAAAAAAAAACCCTAAGAATGTGAGGTCATAGGAGATGCATTACACCTAAGTTTCGTATTTTATTTCTTGCAAATGGTTATTTTTAAATGAGGAAGAAGAGCCAAGCCTTTAAAGTGGTGCTTGGTTTGCAAGGTCTGATTTCACTAATTTGGGAAGGAAATTTTAGTATTGGAAGAAGCTCTATTTGAAAACATCAGCTTTGTTTTGAGTGTGGATCTGAGGTTTGGATTAGGTGGGCAGGAAACAGTGAAGGGAGGGAGAGTGGAACAGTCACTGTTCCCTGAACAGTCCTAGGGAACAGTCAGGCCAAAGAAGAAGAGGAGGAAGAGCTGACAGTATCAGATTAAAGGATCAGCCAGGCATGGTGGTATACAACCGGTAGTCCCAGCTACTTCAGAGGCTGAAGTGGGAGGCTTGCTTGAGCCCAGGAGTTTGAGATTGCAGTGAGCTATGATGGTGCCACTGCACTCCAGCCCAGGTAACACAGCGAGACCCCACTCAAAAAACAATAGCTGGGCTCGGTGGCTCATGCCTGTAATCCCAGCACTTTGGGAGGCCGAGGCAGGCAGATCACCTGAGGTCAGGTGTTCGAGACCAGCCTGGCCAACGTGGTGAAACCCATCTCTACTAAAAATACAGAAATTAGCCAGGCATGGTGGTGCACGCCTGTAATCCCAGCTACTTGGGAGGCAGAGGCCAGAGAATCACTTGAACCCAGGAGGTGGAGGTTACAGTCAGCCGAGATCGCGCCACTGCACTCCATCCTAGGTGACAGAGCAAGACTCCATCTCAAACAAACAAACAACAACAACAAAAAAGCAAAAAAAGAATCACCCAGAATCAATTCAGGGGAGCAGTCTCTGTGGCCACCCAAGCACCTACACTTCCTAAGCTAAGTCACCTTCTTCCTGCTTCCTTCTTCTCACCTCTCACTCTCATCTTCTTGATAGATACACTAATGTTTATATCTGTTGCCAAAAATGCCATTGGACATCTCCTGGTTTTTTTTTTCTTTGGAATTAAAAAGCATTTACTATTTTAGAATAATTCCAGACAATGAGAATGGCCACCGGGAATTTCCAAACAAATGTGAAACATGGAAGTGTTTATCTTATAGTTGTATAAAAACATTATGATTAATCAAAAGGGAAGACCTCCTTAAACGTGACCAAAAATGTAGAAATCACAAAGGAATTTTAAAATCTAAACTACTTTTATAGCAAAAAACAAAACAAAACAAAACAAAAAACACACACGAGCAAGGTTGAAAGAGAAACAAAAGCAACAGGGTGAAATGTTTATCATGTATATGCCTGATCAAATGTTAATATTTTTCAATGCCTAGAAGAATGTTTGGCACTTGGTAAAAAAAAGAAAAAAAAGTTAACATTTATTATTATGCCTAATCTGTAACAAATTCATACAAATAAATAATAAAACTATAAACATTCTAATAAAAATATTACAAACAGGCATTTCACATAAAAATAAATACCTGTGACTAATAAATATATGAAAAAACTTCAACCTCACTAGTCACCAAAGAAATCCAAATGAAAGGAACATAGAGATACCATTTTTTAACCTTGTAAATTGGAAAAGATCAGTACTAGGCATTGTTGGCTAGAAAGCATGCTTACAGGCCGTTTGAGGAAGTATAAATGGGCATTATTTTCTTGGAAGGTAGTTTGTTGATATGTATGACTGTGTACCTCTGACCTAGTTTCTACTTCTAGGAATTTATCCTGAGGATGTGTTGGACAGTTGCGTAAAGATCGATCAAAGAAAAGCTAATATTCTAAACATTGTAAATATAATTGCCTCCTTTAAGTGATACAACAATCCTATGAGAAAGATACTTTTATTATTCCCATCTTAGGATGAGAAAAATGAGGTACAGAGCCCGAATACAGTAAAGTCACAAGACCAAAGTTTAAACCCAGGCAGTCTGGCTACTGAGCCCACACTGGGATCCTTTTTACCACTGCCTTCTAGGAGCACATCTATTGCTGTTTTTATTCTCTCCTTAAGCCTTTAAAAAAAATTAAAGATATAGCCAGGCACAGTGGCTCACGCCTGTAATCCCAGCACTTTGAAAGGTCGAGGTGGGTGGATCACTTGAGGTCAGGAGTTCAAGACCTGCCTGATCAACATGGGAAAAACCCATCTCTACAAAAAATACAAAAATTAGCCTGGTGTGGTGGCAGGCGCCTGTAATCCCAGCTACTCAGAAGGCTGAGGCAGGGGAATCGCTTGAACCCAGGAGGTGGAGGTTGTAGTGAGCCAAGATTGCAGCACTGCACTCCAGCCAGGGAGGCAGAGAGAGACTCTGAATAAGTAAATAAATATAAAAATAAGTAAATAAAGATACATTTTACTATGATTAATTTCATCCTTTTTAGTAAGCAGAGTTAAGAGCTTTGATAAATGCACCCAGACGTGTAACCACTTCCACAACAACACAGAGAACAGTTCCAGCAGTGCCCCAGTGTCACCCATGCTGTTCTGTAGCCAAGCCTGACCTGTCTCCTAACCCCTGGACTCCACTAATCTATTTTCCAGAATGTCATATAAACGGAGTCATACAGCCTTTTGGGTCTAGCTTCTTGCAGTCAGCTTGGTGCATTTGAGAGTTATCCACAATGTTGTGTGTACCAGGAGTTCATTTTTTATTGCTGAGTGGTATTCCACTGTGTAGATGGCCCACAGTTTATTCATCCATCCCTGGCTTAGGGATCCCTGAGGTGTTTCTAGTTTTTGCAAAGTCACTATAAACATATGTGTACAGGAGTTTGTGCCTCAACAGGCCAATTTTGACTTGTCCATTGTCTCTCTTTGAATCTCTCTAAAACCTTTGAAGACTTCTTTGAAACACAGTGTTGTATGTCAGGTAGAAAATCACCAAGTGGAGGCTGAAAAATTAGCAATTCTCAACTCCAGTTCACTTTGCTACTGGCTTCTAAATGACATTGGACAAGTCAATCTTCATCGCTGAATCTCTGGTGGTCTTTAAGTTTCTCTAGATGAGAAGGCCAAGAGCTCAGTAACATTTGTTGGAGTCTGATGACTGCATTCTGGGCACTTTGATGTAGAATCCAGGTCTCTGCTTTGCTCTTGGACTCGGCTTTGTTCCTGCAGATTTAGGGACTCCTTGTGCCTCCACTGAGAGACAGCCAGTTTCTGGCTTTCTCCGTGGCTTCACCAGACTGGACTTCCTCCCATCCAGCTTCATAACTCAGCTCTACAGACGCCTGACTCCTGTCTTGGCAATACCACTGCCCACAGCTCACAGAATCTCCTCCAGGAACTGCCCATCACTGCCCAGGTCCCAAGCTGCCAATCCTCTTCCCACAGCACCCAAATCTTTTAAAGACGAACTAAGGCCATCAAGTATAGTTGTTTACATAAACCAACCCAAGGTTGGCTCACTTTCATACAACGATGATATTAAGAGAAACAAGAGGATTCAAGATAATGTGTCCAATGGTGGGGTCACAGATGGTGGATCCATCTGGCAATGTTCACTTGTAAGTGGGCTATGAAATTGGCTTAAGTGTCTGGCATTGCAAACGCAGCTCATGTCTGTGGGAATTCAGCATTTAGATAAGTCTCCTTGACTTTGGCAAATGTGTTAATCTAAAAATAGAGGTTGCCTGTCTGCCTTGCTTTTTTATTGCAACATGCAAAATATTATTGCGAGGAAGGTTATGAGTTGAGGAAGAAATGTTTGAAAAAAAAAAAAAAGCATGATTTTATCCCAGAAAGTAATAATCCTAAAAATCTGTCTGAAATGCTTCCAAATGAACTCTGAAGAAAAGCTTTTATGAGTTGGAACGTGGTATTATGTTGCAACATTCTAATTTACTGGGGGATTGTTTTCCTTTAAAAAAAAATCCCACAGAAAATAACAGCAGAATATCAAATGATGAGTCTGCCTTATGAAAATAGTTTTCTGTGTATTATTATCATCCTGTGGTTACAAGAATGATCCTTCCGCTTTCAATTGTTTGATCCTCCACTTGTTACGTTTCATGTCAGTGTATCAAAGGCATTTAACTTCATCCTCGTCATGGCCACACTGAATCACAACATGTGTGCCGTCTGTGCAATTGCTGAGAGCCCCGGAGGTAGGTTTATTTCTTCAGTACCAGTGTCACTTATATGTAGCTACCTATTGGAAAGGGTTTCACAGTCTCCAGAAGAGCCTGACACAGACGCTTCCCTGACACCCAGTCTGACAGATAAACTCCTATTGATAAAAACCTAATGGGACTTGATGTTTTCGCTAAGTGTTTTAGGCAGAATTGTGTACTCCCAAAAAAGCCCTATGTTGAAGTCCTAACTGCCAGCACCTCAGAATGTGACTATATTAGGAGATAGTGATATAGGAGTTAAGAAATTATTTAGGAAGATATGAGGGTTCAGGAGTCCTTAGTAAGGTTTTCCTTTTAATGAAAAGCAGCCCCCGAATCATTTTCTTTTCAAAGAACAGCCTATAAAATCGAGCCGCGGACATAGACAAGCAAGCTGGAAGCTTGCATAGGTGAATGCTGGCATCTGTGCCAATAGGAAAAGGCTACCTGGGACTAGGCATGTTCAAAATAGTAGCTCCATCTTTGCCAGCCAGTTATACAGTAAGGAACAGGCAACATGGCACCTGCCAGGCAAAAACCCCATTTAGATTAGGGTGGGGCAGCCAGCTTCCTTGCATGGTATATAAACATCACACCTGGGCCAATCAATCTTTGGGCACTATGTAAATCAGACACTGCCTCCTCAAGCCTGTCTATAAAATCCAGTGCACTCCAGAGAGAGAGCTGTTCTTTCTTTCTTTTCTTTTCTTTCTTTCTTATTTTTTATTTATTTATTTTTTTGAGACAGAATCTCACTTTGTTGCCCAGGCTGGAGTGCAATGGCTCACGGCAACCTCTGCCTCCTGGGTTCAAGTGATTCTCCTTCCTCAGCCTCCTAAGTAGCTGGGATTATAGGTACTTACCACCATGCCCGGCAAATTTTTGTGTTTTTAGTAGAGACGGGGTTTCACCATGTTGGCCAGGCTGGTCTCAAACTCCTGACCTTGTGATCCACTCTCCTTGGCCTCCCAAAGTGCTGGGATTACAGGCATGAGCCACCGCGCCTGGCCTCCTTTCTCTTTCTTTTGCCTGTCAAACCTCTGCTCCTAAACCCAGTTCTTGTGTGTATCTGCATCCTGGATTCCCTTGTCATGAAACAATGAACCTCAGGTATTTACCCCAGACAACAATGCCGCTTCAGTAGGGTCCTTAAAGAGGTAATTAGTTTAAAATGAGATCATCTGGGTGGGCCCTAATCCAATAGGACCAGTGTCCTTATACAAAGGGGAAGCTAAGATACAGACATATGCTCAGAGAGAAGTCAACATGAAGACATAGGGAGAAGATGGCCATCTACAAGCCAAAGAGAGAGACTTAGAGGAAACCAACCCTGCTGATGCCTTGATCTTGGACTTGCAGCCTACAGAACTGGGAGGAAATATATCCCTGTTTGAGCTCTCCAGTCTGTGGCGATGTGTGATGGCAGCCTTGCGATTGACGGAGTTGCAAGGGAGGTGGAAGAGGAAGGCAAGAACAGTTACACCAGTGGTTCCCTATACGGGGCACCCTCATCTAACAACTCATCATTGAACCTCCAGCATGAGCCGGGTCCCACCCTAACTGCCCAGGATTCAGCAAAGGGCTTTAACACAGACACTCCCCTGCCTTCCAGTTACTTAGAGTCTATCAATCAACTCACTGAGGGGTCATATTACAAACACAGGCCAGGATTCACTGAATTGAAGTCCCTGGGTGGGATCTGCTTTCCCTGGATCACTCACATTCTGATGAGAATAAGGTCATTAGATCCTTCCCTTTCATATGTTTGAGAAGAGGAAATAGTGTAAATTTCTGCAATTGGTATGCAGCAGCCCTCAGGTACAGAAAAGAAAGGAAACAGGATGAAAGGGGCTGAGCATCCCACAAATACGCTTCTCTTGCTTCACTCTTTAGTCTGTGGTCTGGTTGGACCGCCAGCTTTCTGGCTTACGCTGGCTGTCTCGTGAACTTCTCTTAGGATTGACAGTTTTCCTGTAACTGGCTACTAATGTCATTGCAGGAAAATGTCAGTAAGAAAATCTATAAGGGTTGGCATATAGAAAGAAGAGCATTACATGAGCAATACTTGCAAATAGGAAGGACAAAAGAGATGAAAGAGGGCTTTGTTGCTGTATCAGTTGTTTTGAAAACCTCCCATCTGTCATCCCAGAGGAGGCTTGAGACAGATTCCCCAAGTCAACATCTGATGGCACAGGCCTGGGTCTGGGGTGCAGAACCTGGACCCTCACCCTTGGAGCTTGTTTACATGCCTCATACTGTCAGAGGCATTTGAACCAGAGCAACTCCATCTTGAATAGGGGCTGGGTAAAATAAGCCTGAGACCTACTGGACTGCTTTCCCAGGTTAGTCATTCTTAGACACAGGATGAGATGGGAGGTCAGCACAAGATACAGGTCACCAAGACCTTGCTGATAAAACAGGGGAGATACCATGATCACGAAGGTGGTTTTCCCAGGGTGAGGCTTATCCATTGCACTCCGGATGTGCTGACCCCTGCGATTTCCCCAAATGTGGGAAACTCGACTGCATAATTTGTGGTAGTGGGGGACTGCGTTCGTGCTTTCCCCTGATGTAAAAAAAAAAAAAAAAAGATGTCGGTCAAAATCACCAAAACCAAGATGGTGATGGGAGTGACCTCTGATCCTGCTCACTGCATATTCTATGCTAATTATAATGAAATGCATTAGCATGCTAAAAGACACTCTCACCAGCCCTATGACAGTTTGCAAATGCCATGGCAACGTAAGAAAATTACCCTATATAGTCTAAAAAGGGGAGGAACCCTCAGTTCTGGGAATTACCCACTCCTTTCACAGAAAACTCATGAATAATCCACCCCTAGTTTAGCATATAATCAAGAAATAACAGTAAGTATAAGCAGCTGGGCAGCCCATATGCTGCTGCTGTGCCTATGGAGTAGCCATTTTTCATTCTTTTAGCTTCTTAACAAACTTGCTTTCACTTTATGAATTTGCCTCTAATTCTTGCACGAGATCCAAGAACCCTCTCTTGGGGTCTGGACCAGGACCCTCAGTAACACTACCTCCATTTTGCTAGTGGTGTTTAAAAATAAGAACAACTGACGTGCTCAAGGCAACGGATATCCTAAATACCTAGACTTGCTCATTACACGTTTTATGTGTGTATCAAAATATCGCATGTACCGCATAACTATGTATCGAAAAATTTAAAAATTAAAAAGGATCAGTTAACTGTGCAGAGTACTTTCCATGGGCAAATTGTCTCTACAACAATCCTGAGTGGTGGGGATTGGTCTGATCACCTTTCTTTTGTGGCTGGATAGGCTAAGGTGAAGGAGCTGCAAGTGTGGCCAAGGCTGCAGAGCTGGTAACAAAAGAGAATTTGGGTCTCTTGACTCCTGGCGTTCTTTCCATCACACTGCCTGCTCGTTCTCCTGGTCTCTCGCAGCCTGAACAGCAGCTGGCATCTGAAGGCCCAGTGAGAAAGGAAATTAAATCTTGGGACCCCAAACTCATGAAACCAAAGGGAGAAGTCAAGCTGGGAACTGGGTCACACAAACCTGCCTCTCCCTTTTTGGTTTCTGAACAAGATGGAAAGCTACATGCCTCCCCCATATTTTGCCCATAAGGAAATTCCTAGTGAGCTGCAAGATCTTCACTCTAAGGTGTTTCTGTTAATATTTCACCACGGCAATGTAAATTGATAGCTTATCTTTATAGGTGCATTCACCTCCACTGCCCATTTTGCCTCTGTCACGCCCTCTGCCCCATTTCGTCTATGTTATCTTATGTAAAAGTCAGGCTCCCTGCATTTTTCCTCTGCCCCACTTGTCTATGTCATCTATGTAAAAAAATGCAGATTCACTGAGCCAGACAAAGGCAGGAATGAATATTTTTCCCTACCCTCCTCTTACATGAAAATTGTGTATTTCTCAATATTCTGCCCTTGCCCCTTTAAATTTGGAGCCCTTAAAATTGTCTTCAGAGGCCGGATGTGGTGGCTCATGCCTGGAATCCCAGCATTCTGGGAGGCCAAGGCGGGTGGATCCCCCGAGGTCAGGAGTTTGAGATCAGCCGGGCCGACATGGCGAAACCCCATCTCTACTAAAAATACAAAAATTAGCTGGGCGTGGTGGCGTGCGCCTGTAATCCCAGCTACTTGGGAGGCTGAGGTAGGGAGAATCGCTTGAATCCATGAGGTGGAGGTTGCCGTGAGCCAAGATTGTGCCACTGCACCCCAGTCTTGGCGACACAGCAAGATTCATCTCAAACAAACAACAACAACAAAACAAAACAAATAAACAAAAAAACATGTTTGGAGAGAGACAGAGACCTGTCCCCAGGAATGCATCCTTAACTTTGGCAAATAAACCTCTTAAAATAATTGAGACTTGTCATTTTTCTCGATTCACACTGGTGAAGGCAGAACTAGGGCTAAGGGTTAAACGCTAGCCAAGAATCAGTCTGCCACTTGGAGTAACAGGAGACAGATGCCAACATTTATTTTAAAGGGCATCATCATCGTCTCCGCCTATCTGTCCATTCTCATTCTGCACAAATATAAAATAGTTGACTGGATTTTAAATAAAGTTGAAACACAGTGGCAAGTTAAAGATGTGAGCAGCAATTTACATACAAGGTGTGCAGCTGGAAGGAAGCTGGTTTATTTATTTATTCATTTATTCATACTCATTCATTCAATTATTCACTTAATAAATATCGACAAGTTGCCTTGTGTGCCAGCCGCTGCCTTGGGCATTAGGATTTTGCAGTGAGTAACACCAAATCCAGTCCCAGTCTCAACTAATACAGTGGCCAGTCTAGTGGAACAGAAAGGACATTTATCAAAGAATTGCACACATGTGTAATTTCCATCTGAGATCATTGTTTTCAGGGGAAGGACAACAGTTCAGGGAAGGCTTCCTGAGGAAGTGACATTTGACCTGAGTGTCTAAGTGGGAAGTGAACTCCTGGGAAAATGGCCAGGGCACATAGAGACTTTGAGGCAGAAGAGATGCATCAGGTGAATGATATGAAAATATGGGTTTCAATTTATATATTAATAAATTTAAAGTGACATATTAAAAAACATGCTGAGGGAGGGAAGAAATAATGTGAGGTTCTAAGCATAGGAGAAATTTACTCCAACTAATTCATACTCCATTCCTCATATCCTATTTAAAAAAAAAAAAAAAGCCTGACTTTTTAATGATCACCATTCTAACTGACGTGAGTTGGTATCTCATTGTGGTATTGATTGGCATTTCTCTAATGACCTGTGATAATGATCTTTTCTTCATATGTTTGTTGGCTGCATAAATGTCTTCTTTTGAGATATATGTCTGTTCATATCCTTCACCTACTTTTTGATGGTGGTGTTCTTTTCTTGTAAATTTATTTAAGTTCCTTATAGATTCTGGATATTGTGCTGGAGAGAATGTGGAGAAACAGGAACGTTTTTACACTGTTGGTGGGAGTGTAAATTAGTTCAACTATTGTGGAAGACAGTGTGGCAATTCCTCAAGGATCTAGAACCAGAAATACCATTTGACCCAGCAATCCCTTTACTGGGTACATACCCAAAGGTTTATAAATTGTTCTACTATAAAGACACAAGCACACGTATGTTTATTGTGGCACTATTCACAATAGCAAAGACTTGGAACCAACCCAAAAGCCCATCAATGATGGACTGGATAAATAAAATGTGGCACATATATGCCATGAAATACCATGCAGCCATAAAAAAGGATGAGTTCATGTCCTTTGCAGGGACATGGATGAAGCTGGAAGTCATCATTCTCAGCAAACTAACACAGGAACAGAGAACCAAACACCACATGTTCTCACTCATAGGTGGGAGTTGAACAATGAGAACACAGGGACACAGAGAGGGGAAAATCACACACCAGGGCCTGTTGGCAGGTGGGAGGCTAGGGAAGGGAAAGCATTAGGAGAAATACTTAATGTAGATTGACGGGTGCAGCAAACCACCATGGCACATGTATACCTATGTAATAAACCTGCATGTTCTGCACATGTATCCCAGAACTTAAAGTATATTAAAAAAGAAGAAGAGGAAGAAGAGGAAGAAGAAGAAGAAGAAGAAGAAGAAGAAGAAGAAGAAGAAGAAGAAGAAGAAGAAGAAGAAGAAGCAGCAGCAGCAGCAGCCGCCGCCGCCATGGCCAAGCGGGCTCTGTGGCACAATTAATAGTGCATGGGACTTCTAGCCCCGCCCCCTCTCCAAAAAAAAGCCATGGCTAAGCAGCAAATTTCTGTTAACTGTATCTTTACAAGCAAGATCAAGTATAAATCATATCCTATCATATTCACTGGGTTTCAGAAAGAACTCAGTCTCTGATTATTTGGAAGGAAGTTAGTTCAAACTTAAACTGACAAATGATTTGTGGCATATAAAATCTAATAGCCATATAGTTAGATCTCTTTTATCTGGTGAGGGAAATTTGCTGTATTTACTACCTGTGAGTGGGATATGGTTTAAGCCTGCTTTGGGACAGAATTTGGATTCTGAAGGATATTTTATTTGTGAAATAAGAAGGATTTATTATTTGTGAAAGGTTTTATCTGAGAACCTGATTCAAGCATGGGGAGGGATGTAGTTCAGGTGTGCGAGGGAGTCCTGGCTTCACGTTTAAGGTCATTGACATAGCTGTGTACATAAGGCCCACTTTTTCAGTAGGATTGCCTCTTCAAAGGTGAGTCAGAAATGAGGCAGATGGAGGTACTCACAGGTTTTCACAACACACTAAGCAAAAATAGAAATATCTGTTTGAGAGAGATGACAGTTCCTACATTTTCATATCTTAATCTAAAGCTGGGAAAATAGTCAGATATTATGTAATTGGACTTGAAAATGACTACAGCCAATCTTTGTTTTGGGCTTTCATAAATGCAGCTGTGAGTGTAGACAACAGTCATTCTCAACCTGGATCTGTGAATTTCTGAAAAGAGTAATTCCCTCTTGGAAAGACATCCCACAAACAGGAGATAAATGTATTTGTAAGTGGCTGGGCAGAAGCAGGTCGGTATCTCAGGTTCATTCAGTGATACGGATAGCAATTGTAGAACTCTTATCACATCAAAGTCACTACAGCTTGAAATCAATCATGATGAGGATATTTAGACCACGGAAACTGGTAAATGCTACAAATCTGGGCTTTTTTTTTTTTTTCTTCTCTCCCTTGGGAGCTGGTTGTTAACCATTTTTTAACACACCTCTGAATATAAAGGCATATTTCAAGGTTAATGATATATAGACAGTGGGATCTCTTGAGACATGTGCACAGCAGCTCCCAGGCTGTCTTATGAAGGATGGGAGGCTGGATAGTCCCTGCTGGTCCTCCTCCTTTAGGCTCCTTTCTCCAGACACCTCCAGCTGCCCTGGCCTTGGTGCTTCATCACATTATCCTCCCCTGGGATACTTTAATGACTTTTGATTTAATGTTTCTTTTTCATTATTACTCATTCTGCTCATTGCTAAGGAATGAGGTCCTCAAAGCACCATTTTGGAATATAGAGCATATATCTTTTTCCATTACTTTACTAATAACTAATTACTTAACATGCTATTCAAGGCCCTTTGTTACCTGTCCCCAATCTTCCTTTCACTTTTACCTCTCTCCATGTGTGCTTCCATCATTTTGGACCAATTCACTTTCAAAATTGCCTTTTTGAAAAAACTAGGAAGCATTTCCTTTAACTTATATATAGAATTTCATTTTTAGCATGATCAAAAAAATACAAGAAGTTATGGTTAAAAAATTCTGCAGTACATACTAACAAAGACAAACTAGGCAACATGTTCATTACACAAAACTGAAACAGTCAACATTAATTATTTTATGCCAAATTCCTTTTAGTTTAGCTTTTTTTTTTTAGATGAATTCTTGCTCTGTCACCCAGGCTGGAGCACAGTGGTGTACAATCTCAGCTCACTGCAACCTCTGCTTCTCACGTTCAAGCAATTTTCCAAGTAGCTGGGATGACAGGTGCGTGCCTCCACACCCAGCTAATTTTTGTATTTTCAGTAGAGACAGGGTTTTACCATGTTGGCCAGAGGGGTCTTGAACTCCTGACCTCAGGTGGTCTGCCCACCTCGGCCTTCCAAAATGCTGAGATTACAGGCACGAACCACCACGCCCGGCCACCAAATTCCTTTTAAATTCTACCTATATTATATAGTCCTAGAAATCTGTGGATCCCTTTTTTCCTCCCTCACTCATATATCACTAAGTCAAATCATTAATTCACAATGTTGTATCCCTTGATAATACAAAGGCTTGTCAAAAGTAGGAAATTATCTGGGTCAGAGGATGATCATAAGACATTGAATATGTATGGCCCCCTGCAGTTTTCTCATCTAGTCCTTCTGTTCCCTGATTCAGTGCTCCCTGTTCTGCGAAGCCTTGCTTTTTTTGATCGTGGCAAGAACACACTTGACATGTAATCTCAGGGTCTTAGCTCATGCTGTATTCCCCTTCTGAGATGCCTTTTCCCTATAACCACTCACAGTCATACCTATCTCAGGATCCTACTTATCTCCCTCAGGAAACTTTCTCTTATCACCTTAGCAAGAAGCACTCTCTCTTTTTAACTGTTTCATTACTTTTTACCTTCTTAAAGCTCTTCTCATCCACTGCTTACATTACAGTTCATTGTTGGATGTTTTATCTCCATGATTACATTGCTCCTTAAAGGCATGTATTATGTGCATATAGTAACAATGTGTCATTTATAACTATTATTTAGTGGCTGCTACTAGATGCTATTCACAGCATTAACTGCTTTACATATATTATCTAGCTTAACCTCCAAACTCCAACTTTAAAGGAAAAAACTATTATTAGGTATTATTATACCTGTTTTATCACCGAGAAAACTGAGACTCCAGAAAGTTGATGAACTTGGCAAGGTTACATATCCAGCCAGTGTTAGAGCTATAATTCGATTTAATTCAGGCCCATGAGAGCAGGATCTTTGTTTAATTCAGTGCTGTATCCTCAACATCTAGAATAGTGCCAGGCACATGGAAGGCACTTAACATATACTTGTTGGGTATATGGATAATGGTATTTCTGAAAGTACAATCTCTTGAATACCATATAATCAGCAAATATTCTACCATCAGCATCACTGGTCACAGATTGGAAGAGAGTAAGGAAATATAACTAAGTGCAATGTGGGATCCCAGCTTGAATCATGGGACTACAGAAAAGAACTGTAGAGGAACAAATGGTGAAATTCGATAGAATTTCAAATAGGTCCATTGATTCATTAATAGTTCATTGTAATATGTTTATATAAGATGTTTATCATTGGAGGGCTGGGGGAACAGTTTATATGGGTCTACAATTTTTTTTGCAACTTTTCTGTGAGTCTAAAAATATTTCCAAGAAAACATTGAGAAAAAAAGTCTTGTATAATTTCACTAAATCTTTTTTTTTTTTTTTTTTTTTGAGACGGAGTCTTGCTCTGTCACCAGGCTGGAGTGCAGTGGTGCAATCTCGGTTCACGGCAACCTCCACTTTCCAGGTTCAAGAGATTCTCCTGCCTCAGTCTCCTGAGTAGCTGGTACTACAGGCACGCGCCACCATGCCCAGCTAATTTTTGTATTTTTAGTAGAGACAGGGTTTCACCATATTGGCCACGATTGTCTCGATCTCTTGACATCATAAACTGCCCGCCTCCACCTCCAAAAGTGCTGGGATTACAGGCGTATGCCACTGTGCCTGGCCTTCACTAACTCTTTTAAAATATAGATCCTTAATAATCTACCCAATATTACCGAGCACTGTGTAAAGGCAGGAAATCTCGATCTGGGATGATAGTATCAGAGAAGTGCAGAGTTAAAAAGACCCTGGGAGGAGCAATCCCTGCACCTTTGTCACTTCTTGATGAGGAAGGCAAGACCCAGAGAGGTGGAGTTACTAAAATCACACGTGGGAGAACTGGTTCTAGAACTCAGGCCCTTTCCCTTTCCACTCATTTTCGTTTCTACTTGACAGCACTCCTCAATTCAAGTCCAAGAGCTCTCCCAGCTGGATTACTTCAATTTGATCTACATGCGTGAGATATTTTTACCCCAAAATTTAATATTCTAATTTCTAATGTGTTTATCATGAAACTACGAATATCTTAGTCAATAAGAACGTAATGTTTTGCTTTTCACACAAAACTTGAGTAGCAGTTTGAGAAGTAAAAATAAACTTTGACTATAGTATTTGAACCTAGTTCAACTAAACTTCAAATTAACAATTTCAAGAAGCTCAAAGTTTAATTAAAATGCATTATTCCCTTTGGATAAAGCCTCTTTCCATGTGCAGGTTCTGAGTTACTCGTTTGCTTATACTAAACACACACACACACACACACACACACACAGAGCACTCATTGAAAAGATAATGAGTTATTTTATTTCATTGAGTGTAATTGTCTGAAACGGCTTCATGATACAATCATATGTTAGGGGCCTGGATGAGGCATTGATAGTCTTGGCCTTCTGCCCATGTTTTCCTCCAGTTTTTCTTGCCTGTAGGATCTCTGTTCCTCAACAAAATCTGTACCTCCCCTCCTCCACCTTCCAATGCCTGGGCTATGCGTTTAACAGATGGTGTTGTTATACAATCACGTTTAAAGGGATTAGAGCAGATCACTGGATTTCAGAATTCCTGACTATCACAGCTGTTTCTCCTCTAAAATGCTTTCACTCAATTAATGTATGCAAGCTACTCCTCTGGCCAATCCTACTTTCCCAATGAACCCCAACAGAGAGACCTGAACACATCTACATTTTGAATCAGAAAATGAATTTTGATGCTAGAAATGAAAATACTTATGACTCTATGTATGTATGTGTGCCAGTGACAATATTTGTTGTAAAAAGCCTAAAAACATATTGGGTGGTTGACGTAGATGTTAGGAAAATTATTCCACACATTATTTCTGCAGTCAGATCTGTATATTCCACAACAAAATCCCCCAATCTGTCCATGAGACCATCCTTTTCTTGGGTACACTGCATTCAAATCTGAGTCATCTTTTATATCCACCTCTTCCTTACCTCCTGCCACCTCCTCTCCCTTCCATCACTGCTAGTTATTATCAAGCCTTGACTATTTTTCATTTACACTGTTGTGTTAGTTCCTTCCTTTCAATTTCCACTGTCATCACCATACTTCAGGCCGAATTTAGATGAATTTCAATATATTTAAATGGCTAAGGGGCAGCAAGGGAGCAGCATGTTCCTTTGGTAACCAGTAAGGCACAACAGTGAAAAATGAGAGGTTGGCCACGGTGGCTCACACCTGTAATCCCAGCACTTTGGAAGGTCGAGGCGAGTGGATCACTTGAGGTCAGCAGTTCAAGACCAGCCTGGCCAACATGGGGAAAACCCATCTCTATGAAAAATACAAAAATTAGCTGGGCATGGTGGTGCATGCCTGTAATCTCAGCTACTTGGGAGGCTGAGGCAGGAGAATCCCTTGAACCTGGGAGGCGGAGGTTGCAGTGATCTGAGATCATGACGCTGTACTCCAGCCTGGGCAATAGAGTGAGACTCTATCTCTAAATCAGATTTTAAACAGAGGCTGTCCCTTTCCACCATCGTAGAATGCAGTTTCTCAAAATCTTATGGGACTCCACGGGACTGTGAGGTAAAGTAGCTCATATTTTGTTCATGATCAGCGAATTGGTTTCCTTTCCTATTCTGAGCCATTTGACAGCATTTTGTAAAAATCCTCTGCCACCCTAGAAAGTGCATGCACACGCAACCCAGTGAAGTAGGTATTATTAGCCCTATCACACCAGATAAAGAAAAGCTGAAAGCAAATCACTGCTCAAGTGTTACGCTAATCAGTGTTCAATGTTCAATGGGAATCTGAACTCATTCCCATTGAAAATCAGGGAGTCTGATTTTCCTTCCCCTGTTCTCACAGACTCTTTAACTTTTTTTTTCTTTTTTTTTTTTTTTTTTTTTTTGAGACAGGGTCTCACTCCTGTTACCCAGGCTGGAGTGCAGTAGTGCGATCTTAGCTCATTATAGCCTAGACTTCCCAGGCTCAGGTGATTCTCCCACCTCAGCCTCCCAAGTAGCTGGGACTGCAGGCATACTCCACCATGCCTGGTCAATTTTTTGTATTTTTAGTAGAGAAAGAGTTTCGCCACATTATCTAGGCTGGTCTCAAACTTCTGGGTTCAAGCTATCCACCTGTCCCGGCCTCCCAAAGTGTTGGGATTACCAGCATGAGCCACCATGCCCATTGGCTAACTTTAATATAGTTTTTAAAAAATTGGTTTGATGTTTTCAAAAAAGTGCGGTGTCATCCGATCTTACTCTATAAACTCTGTGTACATACATATATTGTACATATAAAAAATGCACACATACATAGATGTTTGAGTATATGTATCTGTGCATGAGAGAGATTCCAAAATAATATATTACAATACACACTGTATTTGCCCTCTGTGCAGCAGCTGGCATGCTTTGGGCTCTTAATTATTAGTAGTAATAATTAGGATAATTGCAAAAACATTACCAACATAACAGACTGTATGCCGGCCCTTTGCTAGCATTCCTCTGAAGACAAGAAAACTTAAGTAGTCCTGATTATATACAGAACATCTGTAACGTGCAGAACAGATCATGTGACAACAAATAAATACAAACCAAACCACCTTTTACATGTCTGTGTTTTCGGTTATTTGAGGTGCTGTGTTACTTTATTCTGAGTCAGTTTGGAAGATGAAACAGCTATAATGCACAAAAAGTACACATAAAACATCACCATCAGCCCTCCTCTGCCTGTGAAAGGCAGCCAGGTTGTGTTAAGAATACGTCAAGAGTGTTTGCTGCTGTCTATGAATGGGGCAATGTGTATGCCCTGCCATTACTAAAGGTAGATTTCTTAATAGGCTGCCCAGAAAAGGTTTTACAGCAGACAGTGAAAACTGGGGGAAGCCAACACTGCCCACGCTTTTAGATAGAGCTGCTAAACATTTTGGCTCCTGAAATGAGGAGAAAGTGTTCATCTCAAGAGTGTGAAAACCAACCCCATCACAACCCCATCAGAAAGCATCGCTGTCAGGAAGCGTGGCTTCTCAGGGGTGTTCCATTCCCTAATCATGCCAAGTAGTTTGACTCGTTTCCATTCAGCATTTTAAATGTTTGCCTTTGCATTTGTTTTCTCATAAATTCTGCAGGTAACCAGGTAAAGTGACAAAGTTTGGAATTTTGTTTCTGATCTATTTAGGATGGAGAATTTGAAACAGGGCAGCTGAAAGCCTATATGTCTCTGAGTGAATTTTAAAAGGATCCTGGGCATGGTGGCTCACGTTTGTAATCCCAGCTCCTTGGGAGGCTGAGGCAGGAGGATCGCTTGAGGCCAGGAGTTTGAGACCAGCCTGGGCAACATAGCAAGATGCTGTCTCTACAAAAAATTAAAAAATTAGCCAGGTGGCCGGGCGCGGTGGTTCACGCCTGTAATCCCAGCACTTTGGGAGGCTGAGGCGGGTGGATCACAAGGTCAGGAGATCGAGACCATCCTGGCTAACACGGTGAAACACCGTCTCTACTAAAAAATACAAAAAATTAGCCGGGCGTGGTGACGGGCGCCTGTAGTTCCAGCTACTCCGGAGGCTGAGGCAGGAGAATGACCTGAACCCGGGAGGCAGAGGTTGCAGTGAGCCGAGATTGTGCCACTGCACCACTGCACTCCAGCCTGGGCGACAGAGCCAGACTCTGTCTCAAAAAAAAAAAAAAAAAAAAAAGTCAGGTATGGTGGCATGCACCTGTGGTCCCAGTCACTTAAGAGGCTGAGGTAGGAGGATCACAGAAGCCCAGGAGTTTGAGGCTGCAGGGAGCTATGACTTGTGCCATTGCGCTACAACCTGGGTGACAGCGCAAAGATCCTATCTCTAAAAAAAAAAAAAGTTGCTCCTGCCCCTTCCTGAGTGGGGTGTGCCTAAGCATTACCATGGCAGGAGCCACGCAGAGGCAATATTGGAGAAAAGAGCGGTGGTGGGTTTGACACCCTTGTAAAGAATAAATAAAATGCTAGGGCTTAGCAAACTGGTTCTTGGCAAAAGAGAAAAGCACATCTGACTGCTGTAGACCTGGAAGTAGAGCCACCAAGATTCTAGGTGATGTTGCCCAAAGTGGGGTGCGGGGTAAAGGCACAGATCCCTCAGCCCCATCACAGTCATCACAGTATCTGAAGGGGTGCTGTGCATTCATCTATTATTAACAAGCCCCACAGATAACGTGCATGCACACTGAGTCTCAGAGCCCCAGTGGAAAAGCTCAGCACCCAACAACTCATTGCATGGTGTGGTGTGAAGGGCAGCAGTAAGGGCCACTCCTTAAGTGAGGAATCTCGCCCCACACGCTCCATCTCTGCATCAGGATCTGCAATTGATAAACACACCCAGGTGAGCTGTTTGCACACTTGGCAGGGAAACACTGCTCTAGAGGACTCATTCCCAAAGTGCTGCACACCAGACTCACCAGGGTCACTTAAAACCTATCACTATAGTCCGTGCTCCAGCCCGGAGAGGCTAATTTAATTGGTTTGGAGGGTGGCCTGAGCATTCCGGTTTTTTAAAGCTTTCCAGGTGATTTTAATGTGCAGCCAAGGTTGCAAACCCCTGTTTATAAAGGATAATGAGATAGATTTCAGATGGAGGAAGTCAATTTGTTGAATAGATTGTGAAACTCAGAAGGCACAGTAATCTATGTTGTAGCAAACCCCCGTCAGCTCCAGTGGGGATGGCAGCATGTTCAAGAGGCTGAAAAACAGAGCCAGCAAGTGAGACATGAGGTTTCAGTGAGGATCCATGTACAGGGGAGAGAGTCCAGGGGTAGAAGGCTGGGCAAGAGAACTGCAACCACTTGCAAAAGGCATGCAGTTTATAAAGCATCTTCACTTACTACCCTCCCGCTGACAACCTCCACCTGGCAACCTTCATTTAATCCAAAAACAAAGGACCTCAATCCCCTCTACGGCCCGCGTTCAATGGGACAGACCCGGGTCTCAGGTCTTCCTCATAGACAAGGAATGGATCTCTGGGCTGGCCACTCCCAGATTCCCTAGCTCGGATTTCCCAGCCACATTCGAGTGTGTGTGCCACCCAGGGTCATTTTGGGGTATGCTGACATTATTGCTCACAGGTGCATTTACTTCACAATTGAAAGGCAAAGTGCTTTTGATTTGAAAAAGCAGGACCCCAGAGTGAAAGAAAATTATTCTTTTTAAGTTCTAAAAAGCACTGGTTTGGAAATTCACAAAACCAATCATGGAGGCCTAGAACATAGAGTTTATCAAATAAACTAGAGGGTTTAGAAAGCATGCCACCCAATTATCTTTAGGGGAAAGAGGGCTTTTGTTACTTCCCAGACAAAACATAACAAAGACTGCAGCTCAGTCAGGGGCTGGAGCAGTGAGATGCCTGGGTGAAAATTGGAAACAGCTAACGAAAATCCAGGTAGATAAGCCTGAGGGCAATCACAGGAACCTGCATACTCAACCCGTGCATGTCTGAGTCCTAAGAGTGGCTCAGAAGCATTTGCTAAAAGCGGACTGAAGAGGCTAACAGAAGATGAAGAGAGCCCCGGACACAGGGAACTTTTGAGCAGAGGTCACTACAGAGACAATGGAACTAGCCACAGAAGCTTGAGCAATGCCCCAAAGACCACAAGGGACTGAGCTACCCTTTAGTCTGAAGCCAATAATAGTAGATGATGGGTGTGAGCCAGATCGCTCTTCCCAATCACTGGACAACAGGTAAACCCCTTTCTATTCCATTCCTTGAGAGGGTGGCTACACAGGGCGGAGAAAAAGAGTCTTTTTTTTTTTTTCTGAGATGGAGTCTCGCTCTGTTGCCCAGGCTGGAGTGCAGTGGCACGATATCGGCTCACTGCAACCTCCACCTCCTGGGTTCAAGCAGTTCTCCTGCCTCAGCTCCCTGAGTAGCTGGGACTACAGGTGCATGCCACCATGCCTGGCTAACGGGTTTTGAATCTGAGTAAATATTTATCTAAATAAGACTAAGTCTAAACCTAGAAGTGATTGCAAGATTAACATTCTCTACCATGGTGGAAATGGAGGCTTTGAAAGCTAAGTGGAATTCATTTCTAGAAAAATGAAGAAAGTTACATGTCTGATTCCTGAATTACGCCTGTAGCTTTCAATCAACTGTACTAGTTAAGGGAATCTAGTCACCTGTCTTTAAGGCAGTTTCTTCTCTATAGGTCCTGGGATCTTGCTATCAAGTTAAAAAGACTTCTTTGACTGGCATTCTTTTTGCTAAAGGATGAGGATCAGGGAAAAATGTTGTAGAATCATGAATCACATGAATCATATTCCTACCTGAGAGATAGAATTAGGGCTAGAACATACGTCTACTAAGATGCATAGATGAACTCTGAAAGCCTCAAGACTCTCTTGACGGATGAATTCAACCAAGCAGCATGGACAGGCCTGCCTTAGTAAAGAACATTTACTTCAGAGACAAGAGGCACTGCACTGACATGTCTGATTATTATAATTTGCATCAGACTGAGCAGATAAAGTTGTTGACTAGCAAATGGCCTCAAGTGAATATTTCTGATTGTTAAGGGAAGAAAAAGACATAATTAGGTAATCGGCTGGGCGCAGTGGCTCACGCCTGTAATGCCAGCATTTTGGGAGGCCGAGGTGGGCAGATCATGAGGTCAAGAGATTGAGACCATGTTGGCCAACATGGTAAAATGCCATCTCTATTAAAACTACAAAAATGAGCTGAGCATGGTGGTGCACGCCTGTAGTCCCAGCTACTCAGGAGGCTGAGGCAGGAGGATCACTTGAACCCAGGAGGTGGAGGTTGCAGTGAGCTGAGATCATGCCACTGCACTCCAGCCTAAGGAAAGAGTGAGACTCCGTCTCAGAAAAAAAAAAAAAAAAAAAAAAAGAAAAAGAAAAAAAGAGGTAATCGATTACTAACATTGCACGGACTTTATTTTCCTTTCCTGCTGCTCTTAATTTTTTTTCTCCCTGAAGGGAATATTCCTGGGGAAAAAAGTTGACTCACGCTACTCTCCTTCATGGCTCTCATTTGGGACATGTTTAGCCTTCGAAGCAAGTCGAAGGGCCGGCTGTGTGATGGATACATCCTCTATTTCCTTTGCCTCATCGAAGGCACAGCCTTCTGTCAATTTCCCTGGTACTAAGGGTGGGAAGGAAATCTATGACTACCATAATAAATAGCAATAACTTTCTAACTGTTTACCTAAAATGCAACCCAGGATTAATTGATTTTCGTTAATCACCCTGACATTTTTGGGGTAGGAATTACATAAGCGACCTAGATTTTTGAATTATTTTAAATTTGGATATATTATATATACAAACCTCCCCCCAGTAATAACAACTAACTACCATTGATTAGCATAACGTAACCTAAGAAAATAAATGTAACTAGATATTCTTGGAATTGCCACAGGTAGAAAGCATTAGTATACAGTATAATACCAAATCCACTTTGAGCCCACTTCGACGTCTCCATTAGTGTCATAAAAGGTTTATGGCAAATGTATAAGACTATGTTGTGGTATCCTTTTTGTCTAACCCCAGAGGAGAGAAGAAAGCCAAAGTCCTGAAATTAATGATGTATATTTAGGCAGTCAGCTTACTGGATGCTGCCCCAAACCAAAAAATAGCTCTACATATGGAAAATTCCCAATTAGGGGAGGGGCTGGTGGAAAAGACAAGGTTTTTGTAAGTAGTTGAAGCTGTCATTTAACTATTAATGGCTTCTAAATACTTACTGAAACCATCTTAAACATAAAAGTGAAAATCAAACCATAAAACCAAGAAGTCTGATGTTCTCTGCTAAATAATCTGAACAGTGAAATAATCTTTTAAGACAAATCAATATCTTCATATAGCATGCACAAAACATAAATTATCTGTGCCTTATGGCTTTCTATGTGCCTTCAATATGGGGGAATTAGGTAAATCAAGAATAGTTTATGATTCCTATCATGAATCAGTTCTTTTTTTCTCCACTTTAAAATGTTCAGTCTATCTTTGGAACACCACAAAATATGACTGGAAGAGAAACATATATTTTTGAGACACAGTCTCACTCTGTCGCCCAGGCTGGAGTGCAGTGGTGCAATCTTGGCTCACTGCAACCTCTGCCTCCTGGGTTCAAGTGATTCTTATACCTCAGCCTCTCAAGCAACTGGGACTACCGGCATGCACCACCATGCCCAGCTAATTTTTGTATTATTAGTAGAGACGGAGTTTTACCATGTTGACCAGGCTGGTCTCGAACTCCTGACCTCAACTGATCCACCCATCTCGGCCTCCTAAATACTGGGATCACAGGCGTGAGCCACCATGATGGGCCAAGCTGGAAGATATTTATGCTTTAAAAACATGAGCTTCATGACAGAAATGTTGAGGTTCTTACTATAATAGGAACTATGAGCTGAAAAGGGTTAAAATAATTGGTTCCAGAGAGGCTGCAAACTGTCTGTGTCAGTGCAAGCCGTGGTATTGAGGAGTTTCAAATGAAAACTTGGGTTGTGAAGTTGACAGGTTTTATGTACAATGCAGATTTTTAAGCCATTTTGCCTTTCTATCATTGTCTCTTGACAGGAGAAGGAAGTGTGTGTTTGTCTTTCCTCAAATTCTCATGAAAGTCGCTCTGGATTCATACTTTTAAAAAGCCTGTAGCACACTTAAGCTTCAGCCTCATCTGTAGAAGAAAACTGCTTTTGCATGATGCATTTTCCAGAAAATGGACTCTTTTCAGGACGTAGACTCTCACGTGGGAAAAGAAAGAAAACCTTACCTGGGTAATCATTCTTGTCTATGTCTGAATCTCCTCTTAAAGTAAAGCCAAATCCAGAAGGGACAGCGTGTGAGGCCCATACTCCTTGCAGAACTTGGGAAGGCTTGGTGTTTAAGCCATCTTTGTTTCCGTTATAAATGAGCACTTTGCCTCGTTGATCCTTGCCTGCAAAAGGCACGCCGATGGCAATGTCTAAAAACAGACACAAAAACATATTTTATGTGTGTATGTATTTAATTCTTCATTTATTCATTTTAGAGACAGGACCTCACTCTGTCACCCAAGCTGGAGTGCAGTGATGGGATCTTGGCTCACTGCAGCCCCAAACTCCTAGACTCAAGTGATCCTCCTGCCTCAACTTCCCTAGGAGCTGGAACCACAGGTACGTACCACCATGTCTGGCTAATATATATATATATATAGTTTTTTGGTTTTTTGTTGTTTTTTTTTTTTGAGCAATGGGTCCTTGCTTTGTTGCCCAGGATGGTCTGGAATGCCTGGTCTCAAGTGATCACCCCACCTCAGCCTCCCAAAGTGTTAGGATTAAAGGCATGAGCCACTGTGCTTGGCCATGGAGACATTTCTTTTCTTAAGTACAGAAGAATGGTTCAGAAATAGAGTTCAGTACACTCAAAGAGCAGTATCAAACTCTAAAGCGCTTATAATGTTTTCCATGAAAATTCTGTAGTACTGCTGCAATGACAAATTATTTGTTGCCTTTTATCCATCCAACAAATATTTATTAAGAGCCTCCAGGGCCTGGCGCGGTGGCTCACGCCTGTAATCCCAGCACTTTGGGAGGCCAAGGCAGGTGGATCACGAGGTCAGGAGATTGAGACCATCCTGGCTAACACAGTAAAATCCCATCTCTACTAAAAATACAAAAAATTAGCCGGGCGCCTGTAGTCCCAGCTCCTCGGGAGGCTGAGGCAGGAGAATGGTGTGTACCCGGGAGGCAGAGTTTGCAGTGAGCCGAGATCACGCCACTGCACTCCAGCCTGGGTGACAGAGAGAGACGCCATCTCAAAAAAAAAAAAAAAAAAAAGAGCCTACAAAGTACTGAATGTAGTGAATACAACAGCAAATTAGACACTCAAAGCTCCTGCTTTTAGAAAACTTATATTCTAGGACAGGTAATAGACAATTTGCATAGAGAAAAATAATCAAATTATCAAAAACAATAAATGCTATGTAGAGAATCTTTTTTTTTTTTTTTTTAGATGGAGTCTCCCTCTGCTGCCCAGGCTGGAGTGCAGTGGCACGATCTTGGCTCACTGCAGACTCCGCCTCCCAGGTTCAAGTGATTTTCCTGCCTCAGTCTCCCAAGTAGCTGGGACTACAGGCGTGCTCCACCATGCCCAGCTAATTTTGTCCAGGCTGGTCTCGAACTCCTGACCTCAAGTGATCCATCCACCTTGGCCTCCCAAAGTGCTGGGATTATAGGTGTGAGCCATAACGCCCGAATAAGAATCTTGAAACTAGTGATTTAATGGAGAGTGGTCAGATTGTTGTTTTTAGATTAGGTGATCAGAATATGTGTCTCTGTGACTGGCACTGAAACTGAAATCTAGAAACAGGAAGCAACCAACAGTGTGAAAGCCAGATGGAAAAGCATCCAAGCAACTGCTGCACAAAGGCCCAAAGGCAGAAGGAGTGTCGTCCATTGGAGAAACGGCCAGAGGCGTTCCACATAGAAACTCAGTGAGTGACAGAGCCTGATCAGATCACAGATCCTGGGGCTGGGTGGACGTTTGCAGGGTAATTAGGAGATCCTTGTTTTCAAAAGAAAGGAAAAAACTCACTTTGAAAGATTATTTCATTTAATGATTACCTCGTCCCATGAATGAATAGGCAAGACACTTTCTGTAGTTGAGAACAGTGGGAAACCTGGAGAGTGTCACCTGACTCACATCAATATGCCATTTACCTTCCACACATTTTGTCAGGATCGTTCCTGAACAATAAACGTGAGTACCCAGTTGTATTTGAAGAAGAGTTCTAATAACACCAATCGCATCTTAGTCCCCACAGTGGGTTGCAGCATGTGTTCTCATTTGTCGCTCCATTCCTCTTTCTTCCTGGGTACATGTGGATAAGACTGAATAAATCGAGACTCAGTCTTCATGATGTTAATGAGACTGATAAATCCACTTTTTCTGAACAAGTAAAGAGAGACTATCTAGACAGGGCACAGTAGCTCACACCTGTAATCCCAGCACTTTGGGAGGCCGAGGCGGGTGGATCACGAGGTCAGGAGTTCAAGACCAGCCTAGCCAAGATGGTGAAACCCCGTCTCTACTAAAAAATACAAAAATTAGCCAGGCGTGGTGGTGGGCACCTGTAATCCCAGCTACTCGGGAGCCTGAGGCAGAGAATTACTTGAACCCGGGAGGTGAGGCTGCAGTGAGCCGAGATCACACCACTGTACTCTAGCCTGGGTGACAGAGAAAGACTCTGTCCCAAAAAAAAAAAAAAAAAATCTAAAAATTCAGATTTTTGTAGAAAATAAAGATATTGTCCTGTGTCAGGTGAAAAGGAACACTTTCTTAACTTTCTCTAAGTCAGTGCCTTGACTCCCATCCCCTTGTTTACTCTCAGTGAATTTGACATTATTTTACCTGCTTTATATACTCAAGAACACCAAAGCTCAGAGAAGCTAGGACCTCCATTTATGTCATTTAGAATGCTTCTTTCATCTTTTAAAAATACTATTAAAGGTTTGAGAGAAAAGACAAATAGACGAAACTATGATTTTAAAAGACAACTCCATAGATAATTTAGCACTGTTTATTTTATTTGAGGGACCAGGAATAGAGCAGCTTTGGAAGGCAGCAAGTCACTTAAAGGTAAGCTTGTCTTTACAAAAATTTCCCTGCAACCATAAGCTTTTTACATGTACTTTGTTTTATGGTACTCTAAAAATTACTAACCATATGTTGCTGAGAACTTTTTTCAAAGAATGTATGAGTACAGTAACATTTGCCAAATATACTAATGAATACTAATCTGATGTGAATACTTCCAAGGCTACTTTGCTAGAGCAAGTTCCTCTTACTTCCTTGACTTCAATCAAGAAATTCACTATACTTGGTTCTTAACTTAAAAGTCCTGAAAATGTATTCAAAATTTTGTGTGAAGGTGTGTTTTTCTGAGGAGAGGGTTTCATAAATTCTAGACTAAAGAACGACAAACCTAAGCTAGGAGTTTAACACTACTTTGTTGCAAATATTGAAACTAAGGTGAAGCTTACATGCCAATTAAAATTCAGCATAACCTATACATAACCCATAGAGGCTAATCAGAAGCCAGGATACTTGCTAATATATCAACATGTATTTATTTGTCTTGACATATAGAAGGTTTCCTAGTTAAATCACCAAATCCAAACATCAATTTTAAAAATAATTCCTGCCACTGCTGAGAGCTATTACAGGATCGTCAACATCAAACGTGAGAAAATCGCTTGGACTTCAGAGCAGGGACTATTTCTGTATTAACTTTGGCTTTAAAGTTTTAGTTCTTAAAATTTAATAAGAAATATTTCTGCGAGTAAACAGCACTTATAAGTAGAGAAGTCTAAGGTCGAACATTTGAGATATTGTTTTGAAGTTTGCAGACACCTAAAGGTACTCATTTTTATTGTAACCTGGAGTGCTGGTAGCCTTCCAATGTCTCTTAAAATTCATTTAGAGGTTTTCAAACTGTAGTAATACCCTCAAACCATTACCCGGAGCTCTGAAGACTGATCTCTGAGGTAGTATGGTTTTGACATTGCTTAATGAGGTTTTTCTGAAGTTTCTGATAACTGAATGTGTCTTCTACAAGGAGATCAATTATACTACATTTAGGATTGAAGCAAATTATGTTACAGATTTTCTCTCTGTGTCGCACTGTAATCTTGTGAGATTTGAAATAGAAATTTTCAGAAAAATGAGAAGGGAAATTTCCATGTAATATTTATATTAGTCAAAATGTATAAACTTAAAGCTGCCTTGAGATTTGTGGTAGTTTATTAAAAATCAGTCATAATAATAACTGTACCCACACAAACCATACTGAATACTTTAAAACAGGCATGGCTTCCTTTATGCAGTGGTGACGACACATAAATGACTTCCATGCTTTGGTTTACATTACCATTGTATCCATCTTGGTTCAGGTCTCCTAAGTGCGCCATAGCACTTCCGAATCTCCCAAATGTCTCGGTGCCAGTAAGGATCTGGGGGTCTCTGAAGAGGAGGGAGCTCACTTGCAAATACAGGTAGATTTGCCCTACTTCTCTGGGGTTGCTCTCAAATTCACGTTCCATAAAGAGAGGTGCCCCAACCAGGACATCATCCAGTCTGTAAGGAACAAAGAAAGCAGCTCAGCGCACTGGTAGAGAGGAGAGTCATTTTGGGTGTATTTGTAATCAACTAGACTAGTACATTTCCACTGGTACTTTTCCTTCTCTGAGGGTTATTTTACAGTCATCAGATTGCTTTCACTGCTTTGTTACGTCTGTGGGATCGAATGCTGTAAGAAAATAAGGGTTGTTAAATTATCACACTGAACATTTTAGCTATGTTAAAAATGTCTACTTAAAAAAAACCACAGATATTTCACCATTTTCAGCTTTTTAGTGCATTTCCAGAACCTGTACTTGCACAAAGAAAACATATCGAGAAAGGACAAAATAGCTTTTTGTAAAAATAGATTAGAGTTTGTCTGCAATTAATATAACTGTACATTTAAATTATTCAGTTTTTATGCAGCAATGTTTCAAATCAACTTTGTCCTTCCCTTTCCTTTTGTTAGCTCAATTTAAATAAAACAGAGATTAGAGAGGTATATCAAGCTGGTTAGAAAGGTAGCAAACAACTTCTCAGCCCAAATAAAAATTTATGTTCTTTGCATACATAGATTATAGCAAAAAACTAATATGTAATTTTTAAGGTTAAAAAAAATTTCAAGAGATATTCAAGCAAATTATTTAGAGATAAAGATATAACCACCTGGAGAAAAAATAAAACAGTGGTTACAGGTGTTTCCTTCACAGAGCCAGATGGGCAGGAAGAGGACTGGAACGGGAAACTTCACTATAAGCCTTCTAAGTGATTTGATTTTTTAAAAAATGTATAATGTATGATTTCTATTTTAAAATTTTAAAAGTCACACCAACCAAAATTTATATATATATGTGTGTGTGTATATATATATATATATAAAATTTGATCTAAATTAATGGCCTCTACTAAAGTTTGTCTACAGATGCAATGTCTTGGCAGATGCAGTCATCTCAAGAGTGACCGGAGGCAGGAACATATATTTGCATTTGACTTTTATACCTATGTAGATTAGGTAATATGCTGAAGTTTGCCAAGCAAACTGATTAAAGTATTAATATAATTTAGTTATAATAATTCATGTATATGAATGATATATAACAATATATAATACATTAATGTATGAAATATATATAATTAATTATATAAATTGAGTATATTATATAAATATAAAGGTCAAGAAACAATACTGTATTAATATGCAATATATTAATACCTAAAAAATTAAGATATATCAATAATATTAATAACATAACATCAATAATATGTATAAAATATATTAATAACAGATTCCATATCAAATGGCTCATATACATCTTTAATATAGTTTATATCAAAAGTCAGGGGTCAGGGATGAGGTGGGAACAGTTACTGAGAACAAGAAACTTTCTTTAAGATCTGAGCAGTCTACAAGACATTCCAACATCACTCTGACCTACCCTCTGTCCAATTTCTGGCCTTCCTTGTGGTATTTATCTCTTGTCTTCAGTCTGAATCAAAAGACATCCTGTGTTCTTCCTATGTTTAAGGTACTTTGATAAGTGACTTTAATGCAATGATGACTATTAGGTCAACCAATTCATTCCCTAATAACTTACAAATGAGGTTAAATGACTACCCATATTACTATAAACAAGGCAGATTGGGAAAAATAATATGAGACAATGAAATTCATTCTGGGTATCCTGGACCAGGGAGAGGCTGGGTGCTTGAAGGAAACTAAGGAAGGTTCCATGGAGGAGATGGCTTTGAACCTGGGTGGGATCCTGAGGTGGGCTCTCCAGGTGGAGGTGTTGTGAGCCAAACCAAGTGTCCCTGGGTAGAGTGAGGGTACAGTGAGTGTCTAGACATGCTTGGTGCCAGGGGCATTCTAACAAATTTAATTGTAAAAGTAAAATGTACAAAGAATTCTTAAAAATTAACCCCCTTAAGAAAAAATATGTAACAATAACATATATCATTATCACATACGTATTATATACTATATATTGTTACAATCAATATTATATGTACATGATATACAATAAGAAAATAAGCCAATTAAAAATCGGGCAAGGCCAGGCACAGTGGCTCATGCCTGCGATCCCAGCACTTTGGGAGGCCAAGGTGAGCAGATCATGATGTCAGGAGTTTGAGACCAGCCTGGCCAATATGGTGAAACTCCCGTCTCTACTAAAAATACAAAAAGTAGCTAGGCATGGTTGTGCGTGCCTGTAGTCCCAGTTACTCAGGAGGTTGAGGCAGGAGAATTGCTTGAACCCGGGAGGCGGAGTTTGCAGTGAGCCGAGATCGCATCACTGGACTCCAACCTGGGCGACAGAGTGAGATTCGGTCTTAAAAAAAAAAAATTGGGCAAAAGATGTGAATGGACAGCTCATCAAAAAAGATAGATGGCAAGCAAGCTTATGAGTAGACACTCAATATAATATGTCATTAGGAATTGTGAATTAAAATCACAATGAGATACAACTACACATCTCTTAGAATGGCTAAAATCCAAAATGCTGATGGCACCAAACATTGGCAAGGATGTAGAACAACTGTAATTAATTGCTAATGGGAATACAAAATGATACAGTCACTTTGGAAGACAGTCTAGCAGTTTCTTACAAAGCTAAACAAAGGCTTACCACACAATCACAAAATTATACTCCTTGGCAATTACTCAAATGCATTTAAAACATCTACATACAAAAATATGCACAAAAATGCGCATAGAATAATTGCCCAAACTTGGAGGCAACCAAGACAGTCTTCGATAGGTGACTGGATAAGCAAATCGTGGTACATCACACAATGTAATAATATTCAGCAATGAAAAGAAATAAGTTATCAAGCCATCAAAAGACATGGAGGAACCTTAAATGTACATTGTTAAGCCAATCTGAAGAGGCTACCTGCTGTATGATTCCAATTGCATGACACTCTGGAAAAGGCACAACTATGAAGGCAGCAAAAAAAAATCACACACCTGGGTTCATGTTATAGGCAACCCAACAGTGTGCATAAGTTACCATGCTTTTAATGTGTCCCCCGAATTTCATGTATTGGACACTTAATCTTCAGATGCATGTATTAATGGCATTTGGAGATGAAACTTTTAGAAGGTAATTACGATTAGATAAGGCCATCAAGGCGGAGCCCTAAGATGAACTGGTGAATTTATAAGAACAGGAATGGAATACAGAGCTGGAACGCTCTTGTCCCCTTCGACATGTGATGCCTGGCACCTCCTCCGGACTTTGCAGAGGGTCGCCACCAGCAAGAAGGCCCTCATCAGAGATGGCCCCTTGACCTTGGACTTCCAGCCTCCAGAAGTATAAGAAATACATTTCTTTTCTTTATAAATCGTCCAGTCTCCGGTATTCAGTTATAGCAACAAAAAACAGGCTAAGCCATGTATTGCTTTAACATAGAAACTTTTCTGTTTCTTTTTTTTTCCCCAGTAGTACACATTGCATGCTAATGCTCATGACTAATATTCAGAATTTAGTTATTTATTAAAAGAATACAGATTAGTGGACTAGATAGTAGATATCAAATCAACCTAATTGTTTGACAGGTAAGAACTAATGTCACTTCACTTACATTACAGAAATTAATTTACAACCTCTTTTTGGTTTAATTTTTTAGATTTTTCTACCTAATTCAATTATAATGATATGCCCTGTATGAATGAACATACTTGCACTAAATCTAGCATAAAAATATAGTTCCCTAAGCTGTGTCCTTTCAACTGGATTTTTCTGTAAATTATTCTCAAGTTAACCACTAAGAATCTGTTTAAATTTGGCTCCTTTTGGTCCTGCAGAGGTTAGAAACAATGGTAGTATAGAAAGTATCCAGTGGATTAAATTGTAATTCAGTGAATTTCTGAAGTAGAATAACTACTATAAGGCTCAAAAGCCATAAGAAATGAAAACATATTTGCTTGTTTAGGCACGAGATGAAAAATACCATTTCCATGTGTTGTTAACAAGTTTGTTCAGAAATTCCTAACAAAGCTTACGTCGACAGAGTTTGTAGTAATGGAAGTCTTAAGATAGCGAAACTGAAGATAATTTCCACAGTTTGTTTCCATTTTCAAAACTGTCACAGGCTTGATAGTATTAACCATCAACCAGCACGCACACAACTGTTAAGGCTAAATGTTTGCTGTCCATTCAATCATACTCGGAGATTTTTTCTTAATAGAAAAATATCGGGGAAAATTTCCACCAGTTAATTTATTTGGTCACTTACTGACGCTGTCTTTTTTTTTTTTTTTTCTCCTGATGTTGAGATTCTGGAGCTCTTTTAGGGACCTTGTTTTTGTTGCCTAGTTTTCAAAGAATATATGTTTTCCAACAATGTTCACTACAGAGCCTTGTGCACAAATGTACTTAACTATCTCCAGCTTGGGGAAAGGAGGGTCTGGTTCAAGCCCATAAATGTGTGTGTGCAGGGAAGTCCTCACTTCTGAACCAGGAGCAATGACCTAGCCAAGTGATTTTTTAAACCCTATGAAATATATTTTATATATATCATCATTGTTGTAACTTCAGACTTCACTTGAGTTGTCTATCTTTCGCCTTTCTTTGGCCAGTCTCAATTACTTCCAGAGCATACTTACATATAACAGGACCTTGAATTTACATAACATCTAATTATTAAAAACAGCAAATGATATACTGAGAATCTATGGGCACTTTACCTTTATGAATGGCGTTAGTAAATTAATGCAAATATCCTTCAACGCAGTCTAAAGAATTCAGAAAATACTATGTAATAAAAAGATAGTATGCATAGCAATTTTTAAGAACATCAAGAAGGAAATTATTACTTTAAAACAGTAATGTGTTTGTTACTACCATATTATTGTGATCAACAGGAAGCCAATGAGGTCCTTTTCTCACATTTTTTTTTTTTCCTTAACATGGCAAAAAAAAAAAAAAAGTACTATAAACATTGTCACAAAACTTCACGATAGACTAGGATGTGCATGTTTCCAGAAAGGACGGTGCCCTGTAGGGCATAAGGTGAAACTTGGGCAAAGTCCTGAGGATTCAAAACAGGAGTGGCCTGTGGAAAAGAACACACAGAGTGAATCCGTACAGTAGGGGAAGAGCCCCTGCTGCTTGTGTGACCGTCAGTGGGGAGAAATGTGTCTGTGCATATATGAAAGGCCACAGTGGGATTCTTTTTTCCCCCCGATTTTGAGATTTTGGAGCTTTTTTAGAAACCTGGTTTTTGTAAGCATGACAAAAACTGGATGGCATGCTATGTCTGGCCTTCAAGTTCTTTAGCTATTTTCTTTCCAAACGACTAAAAGGCTGTGATTACAATTATAGTCCACCTAAGTTGGAAATCTTGAATGGCAGTCCTAATAGCTACTTTTGAAAAATTTTTTTAAATTTTTTATTTTTTTGAGATAGAGTCTCGCTCTGTCACCCAGGCTGGAGTGCGGTGGTGCCATCTCAGCTCACTGAAAGCTCCGCCTCCCGGGTTCACGCCATTCTCTTGCCTTAGCCTCCCGAGTAGCTGCGACTACAGGTGCCCGCTACCACGCCCAGCTAATTTTTTATATTTTTAGTAGAGACGGGGTTTCACTGTGTTAGCCAGGATGGTCTTGATTTCCTGACCTCATGATCTGCCTGCCTCGGCCTCCCCAATTAGCTATTTTTACAACTTAAATAACTGAAGATGAAGGCAATTTATTTTTAAATTAACTGCTTTCAGGATAAGATTGGCATTCAACTGTAACTTCGAAGTACATGCAGAGTGCAAGCACTGCCATCTCCCTCCACTGCTGTTGCTTAGACAGAGTCATTTCACTGCTCTCCAAGCCGCTGTCCTGCCTCCCCTGGTGCATGGTAGTAGGGTTCCAGAAGGCTCTGTGACCATCTAGAGCTGGTAGACAGAGCACAGCTGATAACACGAAGCCTGAGCAGGTACTGCTCACCTGGAATCCCTATGGCTCACAGGATGTTGTAGTCTTCTTGGAAATGGACTTGTTCTAGTCTATGGCAGAGTTTGTGTGCACTGTGTGGAGTGGTTTGGAGTAAATGCAGTGACCTGCACACCTTCACGATCCAGTTCCCTGGGGTTTTCGCTCCACAGCTCTCCGCTGGTTCTTGAATACGCCTGGAGCTCCCGCCTCAGGGAATACGCACCTTTTGTTCTTCCACAGGGAACACTCCTTCCTCCCTCCCCCTTAGATCACCATGGCTGGTCCTCACCTCCCTTAGGTGTTTCCTTAGCTGGAATCTTAACCCTAAGACCATCATGATCTACCCAATTGGGGATTGCATCCCTTCAAATACTCCCTATCTCCCCTCTCTTTCTATTTTAACAAGTTTAATTAATAGACTTTATTTTTTAGGGCAGTTTTAGATTGTTTAGATTCAAAGCAAATTTGAGCAGAAAGTACAGAATTCTCCCATTACCCTCTCCCTAACCTGCAACCTCCCACACCATCACGTCAGAGAGGGGCACATTCGTTCCAGTCAGTAAGCCTACATTCACACGTCATTATCAACCAAAGGCCATGGTTTACATTGAATTCACTGTTGGTATCAAACCTTCCATGGGTTTTAACAAATATATAAGGACACACATCCACTATTACTGTATCATACAGAGTCGTTTCACTGCCCTAAAAATCCTGTTCTTCACCTGTTCATAACTCCCTCCATCAGAACCCCTGGGAAACACTGCTTTGTTCCTGTTGCCATCGTGTTGCCTCTTCCAGAATGTCATGGAATTGGAATCATATAGAATGTAGATCTTTCAGACTGGCATCTTTCACTTAGCAATATTCAGTTAAAGTTCCTTTGTGTGTGTGTGTGTCTTGTTTTTTTTTTAGACAGAGTCTCGCTCTGTTGGCCAGGCTGGAGTGCAATGGTGCAATCACAGCTCACTGCAACGCCAGCCTCCCGGATTCAAGGGATTCTCCTGCCTCAGCCTCTCAAGTAGCTGGGATTACAGGCACCTGCCACCATGCCTGGCTAATGTTTTGCATTCTTAGTAGAGACAGGGTTTCACCACATTGGCCAGGCTGGCCTCGACCTCCTGACCTCAGGTAATCCACCTGCCTCAGCCTCCCAAAGTGCTATGATTACAGGCATGAGTCACCGCACCTGGCCCCTCTGTGTGTTTTCATGGCCTGATAGCTCATTTCTTTTTAGTACTGAATAAAAATTATCAGGATGTACCAGAGTTTATTTATGTATTCAGCTACTTGGTTGCTTTCGGCCCTTTTGTTTTTGTTGCCTCCATAGTACTTATAACCATCTCACATAGTCATTACTCATTTAATTTTTGTCTGTAGCATGAACCTTCCTAACTCTACTATAATCTTCATGAAGTTATGGATTTTTCTGCACCTAGAACAGTGCCTGTTAGTGCATAGTAGATGCTCGAGAAGTTTATGTTCAATGAAAGAATAATAGAAAGACATTTCCCAACAGGTACAAAAGGTTTGAAATTTATCTCCAGTCAAATGCCATGACACAATTAATACAAAGTCCACTGATAGCTATATGAAGGTCACAGAAAATATCTAGCAAAGGTATAGCTAAAGTGCTTAGCACATTGCCCAGAACAAAGTAAGTATTCTTCGGATATTTGCTTTCTGTGAAAACGTGAGCTCCCTGAGAGACTCTACCTGTCTTATTCACCTGTGTATTCTGGGCACCAGGAACAAAGCCTGGAACACGGTGGATGATCCAATAATATTTTTGGGTGGATAATCAATACATCTCAATCTAATGGTTTTTTAATTTAATGATTCATTAATTTACCTGTCAGGTCCTTTTAGTGAATCAAAGGGGTGTTTAATCATTATTTATTTTTGAAGTAATGACTTGAACACAACCAAAATTCACCGTGCTGTTTGGTCCATGTTCAACTGTAATTTACTACTGTAATCTGAAAAATAACAATTTCATCTTTTCCATGGCTGTTACTAGTATAGTACATTTTAAAAGCAATTTAAAAATCCATTTATGTGCAAATGTTTTGTGAACGTATCACATGCTAGGTGAAAATTCTAGGAATAAAGAGAAGTAGATGAATGTCTTCAATGGCTATGAATTTTGAATGACTGAAGACTTTATAAAATTAAAAATAAAACAAATAAAATAATCCTCTTCTAGAAGCAGCAGATGTGGAAAATCTCCATAAGGACAAAATCAGATGACAGAATTATTTAAGAGATGCCTCTTCTTGCCCTGAACCAAAAAAAGTTGAGAACAAGAGAGCCTCTATCTTGTTGAGGCAGTAAGGAAGGATGTATTTTGTGAAGGGAAGATATAACATCTTTATGAATGAATGTAACATATTGTATATGACAGAGGTCTATAAACTTACCCATCACTGTTAACATCTGATACGACAATGGTATATCCAAAATAAGATGCCATCTGCAAAGGAAAATCAGGAGATGACATTCTGTGTCCAAACAGTCAGTTTTGTAGTCATGTCTCATGTTATTCCTGAAAGATTCATCTCATTGTGGTACATTTTTGCATTTAAATTTGTAGACTCCTGGAAGTTGCCAGGGTCCTCTTGCCTCATTTAGTCTAACCCCTGACCCAATGAATAATTTTCCCCATAATAACCCTGACATCTGCTTGGACACCCTCTGGGGCTGTTCAACAATCAGCCCATTTAATTGGTGGACACAGCTATCGGAATGTTCACTGCTAAATCTGGCGCTTTCATAACTTGTAGCACTTAATCCCACCAAGTTCTGCAATCTCGAATCTCACAGAAGGAATCTAATTCCACTTCCATATGATGTTGTATGAAAATATTTTCAGGCCAGGTGCGGCGACTCATGCCTGGAATCCCAACACTCTGGGAGATCCAGGCAGGAGGGTCACTTGAGTCCAGGGGTTCAAGACCAACCCCGGCAATATGGTGAGACCACATCTCTATGAAAAATAAAACAGAATTAGCAGGGCATGGTGGCATCTGTAGTTCCACCTAACTGGGAGGCTGAGGTGGGAGGATCTCCTGAGCCTGGGGAATTCAAGGCTGCAGTGATGTGAGATCACACAACTGCACTCCAGTCTGGGCGACAGAGAGAGACCCTGTCTCAAAATAAAATCGTTTCACTTGGCTCACCATCCAACCTCTCTGTGTTAGAGATACGATATGTGGTACCAAAACACAGATGACACTTGTGAGTGCACTGACTACAAGAGAAGAGTTAGGTAGGATTTATGCTTCTTGCTTCAGAGGAAGAATAAAATGTTTTCATGTTGGGGGAACCCACATCTCAGTGTCAGTTTGTATTGTGCTCAGAGTCAACAAAAGCTCCTAAATCCTTTCCATGAGTGTGCCTAGTATACTGCAGTCTCTCCACATTTTTTTTAATTTTTTTTTTTTTTTTTTTTTTTTTTTTTTTTGAGACAGAGTCTCGCTCTGTTGCCCAGGTTGGAGTGCAGTGGCGCGATCTTGGCTCACTACAACCTTCCCCTCCTGGATTCAGGAAATTCTGTTGCCTTAGCCTTCCAAGTAACTGGGATTACAGGTACCCACCACCATGCCCAGCTAATTTTTGTATTTTCAATAGAGATGGGGTTTCACCATGTTGTCCAGGCTGGTCTAACTCCTGACCTCAGGTGATCCATCCACTCGGCCTCCAAAGTGCTGGGATTACAGGTGTGAGCCACTGCACCCAGCCTCCCCACATTTTATCTCTGCAGTTTTCCTTTTTAAACCTGTTTTTGGATTTATAATCTTTTCAGGATTTATACTCTCATCAGATTTGACCCATAGTTTCAGCTTGCCAATTTTGCTTCCATAGTGTGCCATGCATTGTTTGAGGTGACGTAACTTCCTATCATGCCCTCATTTAATGAACACGCAATCCCTTAGAAGGCACGTGCCCCAGGAGACAGAGACTTTGGTCTGGTTTGTTTACTGTTCTATCTGAACTTCCTGAGCAGTGTCTGGACCAAAGTAGGTGCCAAGTGCCAAATGCTCTTTGCAGAGAAAATGAATATACGAGTTAACAAGTGGCTTGTAACAACTCAATTCTTGCACCTCTTTTCTCTATTCCAAACATAGATCATGAAATTCTTACTCTTTATGTGGCGGTGTGTGGCCTTCACTCAGAAGAATTTCATCTTTTATGAAATTTCATCATTTATCACCTTCTGGGGTTCAGGATTACAGAACTGGGTAGTATTGAGGAGAAGAAGTTATAGAAAGGCTAAATTTAGCAATGTTTAAAAAGTTTCTAATGATAAAAAGTAAACAAATGTGGGCAAAGGAGAAGCATTGCTAGATTCTCATTCACTTATTAATTACCACCACTTAGGAATAGTTGTTTGAAATAGTCGTTCAATATCTATTCAACTTCCTGCTCATCTCAGTCTTACTTCTCCAAACCTTCCAAAAGAACATCAGGAGATGTAAAATGCTTTGTTGAAAATGTCAGAGTAATAGACTAAAGCCCCAAATTATAGCAAAAAGATGTTAAAATCATTTTGTGTTTATTTTTAAATCTGCTGATTTCTCTTCTTTCATTTTTTTTTCAACAGAGACAGTGGTCTCACTATGTTTCCCAGGCTGGTCGTGAACTCCTGGCCTCAGCCATCCTCCTGCCTTGGCCTTCCAAACTGCTGGGATTACAGGTGTGAGCCACATTTCTTTAAATACTGAGTTGGTACTTCCATCTAAGGGAAGCCAGTTGTGAACTGAATTTGTCTCTCCAGACAATCGATTTTTCTCTCCTCTTCAAATTAAATTCACATGGTTAATTTTAAATGTATCACTTCCACAGTTTGTTCATATTTAGTTTAAAATTAAGTGTGTAGTTCTGTTCGTAAATTGTCACATATTAGTTACAAACACAAGGAGTTCATTTTAGGTTTGTCCTGCATTCAAACATGGAGGCCTGAATCTATATCTTACTGACATAGAGATGCAATCATTTATGATCATTATAAGCACACGTATTTGCATGCATCTCAAATTATAGAAGATTTAATGGCACATGGGAATTTAGTGGCTTTTGTTTAGTCAAAAGACGGGAGAGAGGAAGTGGGATGGGAAGGAATTAACATTTCTTGAAGAGTTATGTGCCAGGGAATCTTCTAAGTAATCTATAATCCTTGATTTATTTCATTCTTAAAAGGAGCTCGGAAGATAAACATTTTATTCTTATTTTGCAAAGCAGCTCAAAGAGGTCAGGTAATTTTCCTGTGATCTCACACAGTTCATGAGGGTGCAGTGGGAACTGGAATTCTGATCTGTCAACTGCAGAAGTTCAGGCCCTTTTTACAGAGACATTCTTCCCATATCTTACATCAAAAGCTTCAGGCATTTATAGACTATTGAAAGATTCATGTTAATACAAAACCACTTCCCGTTGTTCTTAGAAAAAAATTCCTAATCCCAAACACCACCCACCTCCCCCACCAGTCTCCTATGAGTAGCCCCCATCCACTCCGTCCTCAGCTCCTACATCTCTCTTGCTTACAGAGACTGTGGCCTTCACTCTGCTCTTCACACATGTCCGGCTAGTTCTTGTTTGAAAGCCTTCGTATTAGCCTTCCCTTGCCTGGAAGGTTCTAGATAAGATGGCATAGTTGGCTCTGTCTTGTCATTCACATTTCAGCCCAGACATTGGCACCTCAGAGGCCTCCCTGATCACCCCATCCAAGGGCTTCCTTGCCACCTCCCTCCCGTCTTATATCACTCAGCTTTATTTTCTTTAAATCATGGTTCACAATCGGAAATTATGAACATTTATTTGCTTGTTAATAAACTATCCCTCTCCATCCCCTGCCACCTCACTGCTGCCTGAGAGCTGGGTGGGATCTGACTGTCTGATGCACACGATTGCAACCTCAGTGCCTAGGACAGTTTCCAGTACATAGTAGCTTCTCATTAAGTATTTGTTGAATGGATGAATAACTGATATCAATATTATAGTCTACTGGTAACCCAGAGTGATTTTATTTATTTGATATTAAAATGTCTCTACCTGTTCGCCAGTGAAATTCTGAATAAACGTCATATCTGTAGAGTTAATGATTGAAACCTGAAATCATAGAAATTAAACAGGTTACACCATTTGACGTAGAATTGGAGCCCTTTTTTAAAACTACAACTTGAATCATTTAAAATTTTTTGGAAAGTATGATAAATGGTTAGCTAAATGTAAAACAAAAATGAAAGCCCACAGAATGATCTTACCTAAAAAAAAAAAACCAATTGAAGTTTTTCTTTGTGGTTAAGTCTGAGATGCTTTCAGACAAAATGCATGCTTATTAATCTGAGCTGGAGAAATAAAAGTTAAATTCAAGAATATTGAGAGTGATTAACTTGACAATCGGTTGATTTAACCAGGATTTTTGTCTAAATCCATTTCTGTTCTTGTGCTACTATAAATTGATCATTATGGTTCTTTGCAAGAAAAATTAGGTTTTAAAATGCTATCCACAAGGCAAAAATATTCCTTTTAATTCTACCTTGCCAAACATGATGCTTTCTAGATACTTTTGCAAAAGATGAACTTTATTTAAAATATGGTTTTCTTTCAGATCTATTTATTTACTTTTCCTAATTTCATAGTGACGGGTTTGAATAGTAGCACCCCAAAATTTCATATCTACCCAGAACATCAGAATAAGACTTTATTTGGAAATAGGGTCTTTGCAGATGAAATTAGTTAAGGATCTCAAGATGAAATCATCTTGGTAGGCTCTAAATCTGATGGCTGATGTCCTTATAAAAAGAGGAGAAGACACATGTAGACACAGAGGGTAGAAGGCCACACAAGGATGGAGGCAGAGACTGGTGGGATGTTGCCACAAGCCAAGGAATGCCAGGGACTGTCAGAGGCTGCAAGGGGGCAGGAGAACCCTCCTATCATAGATGCTCTGATGAGAATATCGTCCTGCCCACAATTTGATGTCAGATTTCTGGCCTCTAGTACTGTGAGTGAATAAATTTATGTTGTTTAAAGCCAGCCAGTTGGTGATTCTATGTTACAGCAGTCATAGGAAACAAATAATAAATTTACAATTAGTTAAATTTACAATAAAATTAATTAATGCAATTAATTAAAATAACTGAAATAACAATTGCTTTTATTTCTACTGTATGAGACATATTAAGGTGTTGATCATAACCATGGCATCCTCCACAATAATTCTCAGATTATACCCACAGGTAGGACAAGCCTTGTGGGTATGTGACTTGTGCAGTCACACGGGACCCTAGATGGGTCCCATACTTGGTTTAATGCTCTGATGTTGCTGTCCTGAAATTTTTGATAATTTTTGAACAAGGGGCCTGTGTTTTCATTTTGCACTAGGTCCATCAGTTGCCTAGCTGGTCTTGCACATAAATGAGAACACATCTAATCTGGCTTGTTTTCCTTCCTTATTCGTAAGCAAGCAGGATGAATCGGGAGGAGGAACTCCTTAATAAAGGAATTGTTAAAAGACTTAAAAGTTGCATAAAATGAAACATTTCTTTGCATATACAGATGGTCCTTAAATTATGACGTTTCAACTGACAATGGTTCAAAAGTGATACACATTCTGTAATAATCATACTTTGAATTTTGAGTTTTGATCTTTTCCCAGACTAGCAATATGCAATATGATGCTCTTACTTGAGATATGAACACTTTATTATACAATAGGCTTTTGCCCACCTGTGGGCTAATGTAAGTGTTCTGAGCATGTTTAAGGTAGGTTAGGTAAGCTATGATGTTCGGTGGGTTAGGTGTATTAAATGTGTTTTCAACTTACAGGATTTTCAAATGATGGGTTTATTGGTATGTAATTCCATCAAGGAGCATCTGTGCAAGAAAATATCCTATTCCTATAATGCATTCTCAGTACTCACATATCCAAAATTCTGTGCTCCTCTTGGAACTCCAGCAACCAATTCTGGGGATGAAAATAATCATTTAGAAGGGGAATTACACACAGCCACCCACACACACCCACACACCATATAATAAATAAGTGGTAAAGACAGTGCTTTTTAAATGAGTGTCTATCATAACAGAGCAGGGGTCCCCAAGCACCAGGCCATCAACCAGTACCTGTCTGTGGTGTGCTAGGAGCCCGGCCACACACACAGTAGAAGGTGAGCCTCAGGTGGGCCAGAACAAAGCTTCGTCTGTATTTACAGCCACTCCCCATTGCTCACATTATAGCCTGAGCCCTGCCTCCTGTCAGATCAGCCGTGGCATTACATTCTCACAAGAGCACGAACCCTCTTGTGAACTGTGCACGTGAGGGATCTAGGTTGCATGCTCCTCTTGAGACTCTAACTAATGTCTGATGATCTGAGGTGAAACAGTTTCAGCCCAAAACCATCCCTCACCCCCACATCTGTGGAAAAATAGTCTTCCATGAAACCGGTCCCTGGTACCAAAAAGGTTGCGGATTGCTGATGTAGAGGGTTGGAAATTTGAAGCCAGGGCTTTGCGTGTACTTTTGTTTCTTCTCCAGATAATAGAAAACAGAAAAACAGAGGTCGTACCCCTTTGTCATACTTTGACATTTATGTCTTCATTGGGAGTCTTTCTGCACTTTGGTCTCTAGATCATGAACCTGGCTTCTTGGGTCTGCATGCGATTTATAAGCTAGACCTCTTACTGTGATTCTTCCAGCTTTTACTATAGTGACATCTTTTGTACTAGTATAAAAATTACAGTTCTGGTTCCATCTCAGAGTCAAGGGAGGGAATGGGATCAGGTGCGAAGCAGAGAGGGGAACCTTGGACAGGAACGTGGATGATTCATCTACAGCAGCAGGAGAGCAGGGGGAGCATGCTCTTGAATCATAAAACAGGGTTCAGAAAAACTAAGCAATCTGGATAGACTGCCAGGAAATTGACGGAACTGGTAGTATCCTGTCCAGTTTTCAATAATCTTTATTTGGTATAAATTAAGTTCTCCTGACACTAAAAGCAAACCACAATCAGATATAATAGGGCTGACTGATTTCAGAGTCAGGCCTGTGGGTGAGGACAGATTCTAGAGGATTGGGCCATTTGAGAATCATGGCAACCACGACTTCTCCCATCCCACAAACATCAGGAATTTTGTTTTTAAAATATCATTCATCCCACCCAGTAACGGTGAAGTCTGCAATCTCATATGACCACAACTCTAAGGAGTTATTAAATGTAATATTGAGTAAAGATGCTCCTAATTTTTTAATAAATTATCAGGACAGCTTAATTGCTTGGGGTCTAAGGCAAGTCTGAACTGTCACTCAACTACAAAAACTATTCAGTTGGAAGGAAAAATAGACTTTTCTTTTTCAATAATTCAAGGTGAAATCTTCAGAAGGACCTTTTTATTATTATTATTATTATTTTTTTAAACAGGGTCTCACTCTGTTGCTCAGCCTGGAGTGTAGTGGCATAATCATCATGGCTCACTGCAGCCTCAACCTCCTGGGCTCAAGCCATCCTCCTCCCTCAGCTTCCTGAATAGCTGGGACCACAGGTGCATGCCACCATGCCTGGATAATTTTTGTATATTTTGTAGAGACGCGGTCTCACTATGGTGCCCAGGCTGGTGTCAAACTCCTGGGCTCAAGCCATCCACCTGCTTCGGCCTCCTCGAGTGTTGGGATTATAGGCCTGAGCCACTGTACATGGCCAGAAAATTTTTAATAATCAATATAATCAGGAAAAATTTAGATCCTTGGCCTGGGAACACATGACTTGAGTAGCATACTGACTAGTGAGAAGCAAAACTATTTCCTTCATTTGCAGCTTAGAAAGGTTCTATCACTGTCAAACTCATAGTTGGTGAGTAGTACAAGTCGAAAATTGACAGCAAAGTCAACATTCTTTCCAAATGTCAAATTATGTTCCTGGACTTGGTTAGGGACAGATTACTTTCTTGGGTTTTAGCTCACTACATCTCACTCTAAAGTGATAACAAAGGCTCTTAACCTTTTTTGAGTCATGAACATGTATGAAAATTGGAAGAAAGCTATGGATCCTCTCACCAGAAAAATTATACACAATCAAATCTTGCATGTAATTTTTAGGGGTTCCAACCCAGTGAAGCCCATCCATGTCCCACCCAGCAGTGGGAGGATCCATGTTAAGAACCCATCATCTAGAGGACATTGAAGTGCTCACTGTTTTTTTAAAATAGAATTTTTATTCCCTATTGTCTAATTAAGTAAATCTTGAACATGCACAGTCCTGGATTCGTAGTGGTCTGGTGAGCTGACTGCGATGTTCCTCGATAGTGCTTTTATTTTAGATATCCTCAAAACACTTAAAACACAATCCATTTTCAGATATTTTATTTTAGATATCTTATTTTAAATAGTTTAGATATCCTCAAAACACTTTTTATTTTATTTTAGATATTTTAGATATCCTCAAAATACAAAATATCCTTTTAGATATCCTCAAAACACTTAAAACCCAATCCATTTCTGAGATCTGATGGAAAATCACTACTGTTTTCTACCATCTTTCCCTACAATGTACTCTTGTGCATCATTATTTATCTTATTGGGTCAAAACTGAATGCTATTCTGGAGAGCTTTCCAACAAGACTCTTTTTTTTTTTTTTTTAGACGAGGTCTCAATCTGTCACCCAAGGCTGGAGTGCGGTGGTGCAATCATGACTTACTTCAACCTTGACCTCACAGGGTCAAGTGATCCTCCTGCCTCAGCCTCCCAGCCTCCTAAGCTGGGACTACAGGTGCATGCCACCATGCCCAGCTAATTTTTGTGTTTTTGAGAGGAGGTCTCACTATGTTGCCCAGGCTAATATAGAACTCCTGAGCTCAAGCAATTCTCCCACCTTGGCCTCCCAAAGTGCTGGAATGACAGGCATGTGAGCCACCACACCCAGTCCAACAATGCTCCTAATGCCATATTACAAAAAAATAATTTGGCATGTTTTACAGTTTCTTTTGTAAAATTTTCAGTGATTTTTAGATTTGACCTGTTCTCAAGGCACTAGTTACTCAATACTATCTTTGATGGTTCCTAATTCAACGGTTCTTGTGACAGCCAACAGCGCTTTTTAGATATCAGGCCTTGCACTGTTTTATGGATACACAGTTAACTCATTTAATTCTCACAAGAATCCTATGAGGTGGACAATACTATTAGCATCATCATCCTTATTTTAGGAATGAAAAACGTTGGAGGCACTAAGATGCTCAGTAACTTCTCCCAGGTCACAGAGATAGTAAGTAGCGAGGTCAGGGTTTAAACCCAAGAGGTCTGGCTCCAGAGTCCAGGCTCTTAAGCATTACAATATACTGCCTTTAAATACCTTGAAGAAGACATAATGAAAGGACAAGTCCGTTATGAATTAGTTTTTACCTAAAAGAAAAATGTTCTTTCAAAGGAAAAAATAAAAACCTGATTATCTTCAACCCGAACTGCAAAACTTTGTTTATGATTTTCTGCTTTGTATACCTAAACACAAAATTATGAAAGGATCTGTGACAATTACTAGAGGTGACCATATTTCATTTACTCTTAATTATTTGTGAATTAAACCACTTGTGTTAGTGAAATGCAGTCAGTGTTCACATGAAACAAGATGGAAAATGGTAAATACTGATTGATGATTGACTCATTCAATAAATATTACCAGTTAAGTAAAAGTTCTCATTTATTGCCCTGCATCTAAGTATTTCTCATGCATTTGCTCACGCAATCTTCAGAACATTATTTTTAGTTAGCATTAGTGTTATTTAAAGATGAGCAAATAAGAACCAGAGAGGTTGTCATATCCTAAAGAATACAGAGTCTGTGAAGTCAGAACTTGAACCTATGTGGATCTTGACTCCAAAGATTCTACTTATTTCTGTCAGGCTGTTTCCCATATGAATCTATTATGAGCAACACATGGTCTAGTCTTTGTAAAGGAGATAAATAAGAACAATACATAACAATACATAGATTTGCCTTCAAGGAGGTAGACATGAAGAGAAGTGATATATATGATACCATTTTTCCTTACTCTCATCTCAATCAAATCCACATAGGCAGCCAGTGTGATTTGTTCTCTTTTTTTCTTTTAGATTACAAGCATAATTGGATTATATTTACTCCTCAGCTGAAACCTTTCATGTCTTCTCCCCTGCATGTTGAATAGATCCCAGAATCGTTTCCATGACCCATAAAACCGGATATAATCTGAGCCCAGACCTTTCTTGAAGCCAATCTCGTTTCACTATTAAAGTCTGGCAGTCAAACTGAGGTCCTTGAACACCCCCATTTTCTACACACCTTAGAATATAGAAATTGGCCTATGTCTGTCTGAACCCCCGCCCTCATCATCCCAGGCTCTATTCAAATGTTTTCTTAACACCAAAGCTTTCCTTACTCTATGTTTAGAATTTTATCCTAGCACTTATCATAATTGAATTAGGTATTCTGTGTTAATTATTTCATGTCCTTCAGCCCCAGTAGACAACAGTCACAGCAAAGTAGAGAAGGCAGGACAGAAGGGATATATAGGAGATAGGGATTCGTTTGTTTTGTTATTTGGGTATGTTCAAAGAGGAAAAAGGAAGTAAGGTTGGGGTGTTGGATTGGAGTTGGCTGGGGAGAGTAATTTTGGACATGTCCTATATGAGAGGCACTAGAAATGAAAGTTAAAAAGGGATCTTAATTTCACAAATTTGATCTGTCACTAACAGCATGGCTTTTAATCATCTGTATTGTTCATTCATAACATGAGACTATGGCCCTAATATTTTATTGCTTAACTAGATTTTATACAGTTGATATTCTTATGAAATTATTTGAGACTTAAAATGCTGTACCGAAGTATTTTTTTCTGCAAAATATTATAGGCTCTCTGGGATTCCATTAACGTACTTTTTGTATGGCAAATAAAATCACATTGATAGAAAAACTTTTTGTCATTTTACCATTTCCCCATGCTTTATAAGTGATTTAAACTCAACTGTGTCTTTTACCTTGCTGAGAATCCCCTGTAAACTCCCCAGCAGCAACTGAGTATCCTGTTTTAAAGAAAAGAAACAAACTCATCACACTTATGACTTAACCAAATTAGTTACATCTAGAAAAAGGTGAAAGGGCTACCATCATACTGCTTTATTTAGAAATCTCTACAAATATTATAAAGATTAAAGATTCTATAAAGGAAAAATTAATCACACTGAAAGGAACACTTTTATACTAAATCCTGAATGCATAATAGATTATCTACTACTTAAGTAGTAGCATAGAAAAAAAAAAAAGAGATTCTGAGGTCAATTTTTAAAAGCATGGACACTTCATACTCCACCTTGAGTGTAAATGGTGGCTGTTGCGTTTTAAGAGCTGCCGATTGAAAGTAATCAGACAGAATACTCTAAAAGATTTCCTTTGGGCTCAGGTTTTGCTATTTCTGGTCACCAGCAAGACCTACTTCCTAATACCTCTCATGATGACCACAATTTCATTTAGCTCTAAAGTGAGGTGCTGGCTACATTGACAAAACATAGCTACATTTCTTTTTCAAATTCATCAAGCAATCAAAAGGCCACTAGGATACCAAAGGTGGGAAACAGTAGTGGTAAAATGACATTGTGTGGTTTGTACATAATACAATTCGAGAATATTTCAGCAACTCAAACTTCTTTTGTGCGGCTCTGTTAACTAGAGAAGGCTGCTGTCATGCTGTCCCTGTCACACCGGTAGCAGCCCTGCTAATACGTAGTGTCTACTACTGGTGAAATAGTTCACGTGGAAGAGACTGCTATGGAGCCAAGAAAATAGCTGCTCAAATTATGTATTACACATTGTGGCTGGAAAAAATAGCAGTATTAAAAAGAAAAGAAAAATCGAGTCTACTCTAATAAAAGAACACTCGTATAAGATGCCAAATAACATCGGAAAAGTCAGGGATAAAACTTGCATCTGCATTTACTATGCTTGTCTTTTGAAAAACCACAAATGTCTTGGGCAATGGGTCTTACCAAGGTAACTGTCATCATAGGAAGCTGGAGCCACTTCTGTCTGCTTTTCTCCTGCCAGTTTTCTGAGGATATCCTTGAATGAGTAATTTGCAATGATATCTGCAACACTGGCAGTGATCACTTGCCCTGTGTTTAAACAAATTAATACGTTAACTGAATGAATGCAAGAGGCAGGCCCTCCCTGGGCAAACACATATTCCCTTGAAAGCTATGGTGGAATTGCTTGCTTTTTTGATGATGAATTTTCCTGCCTGCCACTCGAACTCCAAGGCAGAGTTAGTTGCAGCTGGGTAGAACTTTCCATTCTGACCGAAGACCCGAGATGAACTACAATATTTTGTTGGTCTTCCTGCTGCTTTCAACATACACATTCCACCTCCAAATAATAAAAATATCTAAGAGTGGAGGCCAAATTTGCAGGCCAAATTTATGTGATGTATTTTTTTTTTTTTTTTTTTTTTTTTTTTTTTTTTTTTTAGCGAGGAGACAGAGTCTCGCCCTGTCGCCTGGGCTGGAGTGCAGTGGCGCGATCTCAGCTCACTGCAACCTCCACCTCCTGGGTTCAAGTGATTATCCTGCCTCAGCCTCCTGAGTAGCTGGGACTATAGGCACCTGCCCCCACGCACGGCTAATTTTTTGTATTTATAGTAGAGACGGGGTTTCACTATATTGGCAAGGCTGGTCTCAAACTCCTGACTTCGTGATCTGCCCGCCTCAGCCTCACAAAGTGCTGGGATTACAGGTGTGAGCCACAGCGCCCAGCCATGATGTAATTTTTATTCTGGAATATTTCAGCTGGAAGGAAGGTTTGAGATCATTTAGTCCAATATAGCTTCTTCTAGGTGGAGAAACTGAGGCCCAAAGAGCTAGAGTGCATTCTCTAAGGTCATACGGTTTTGGGGCATTATAACCAATGTTTCCTTTGGCATTCTAATAAAACTTTTGGTATTGTTGCAAAGTATAGATATTGTGTTCAATCTAAATCACATATCGGATTAATAGATGATAAAATATATCAGCTAAGTTAAACGAAGGAATTACAAAATCTTTCAGCCATCTGCTTTTCTTGCTAAAATATATAGAGAGCATAAAATTACAACAATGGGAAGCAGCTAGGTCCAATGAGATCCAAAATTCAGCAAAAGAGAAATCCATGGGCACCAACATTGATATGATAAGAACTTTGGCTAATCTCTCTCAAAAGTCACTCTCAGAAGTCTTGAAATATGGCATTGGGGTAGACAAGTATCTAAAAGACAGCCAGAAATTTCCGCTGCAATTTCTATGCATTCCCATGTTTACCATGGACATCTAAGGCAAAAGTGTGAGATCATGTTCTTTGGGAGAAAGCTGAAGAAATGCTTTCAAAAGACTATCATTTAACATCAATTTGAAAGCCAAATTAGTCTTTGGGATTTCACACATAATTCCCACAGTCTTTCTGTTGGAGGTCCACAAAAGAATAAAACTGTCAAACCAGATCATAAATATTGCCAAGTGACTGGGACTGAAATGACTATTCTGCTATTAAGACAATGGTATTTACACATGAGTTTCTGAACACTGTAGAATTTGCCAATTGTCTCTGGGTTAGAGCTAAAGATTCTCTTTCCTCCATCCCACATACACACTGTCTTTGCTGTTTCCTTTAATTGTGTCTATAAACATTATCATCTTAAACCTGAATAAAATTTTAAATTCTATGTCTCAAACATGTGTTTCTATATGCAATTGCTATGGCAAATTTTTAACAAATCATTTGTCTCAGACATTTTTTCAGTTTAAGGAAAAGAATAGATTATGTGAAATAAACCAAGTGAATTAGAAAACCTTCCATAAAAGTAATTTTCATCTTGTAGCCATCTGTTGTGCAAAATATATAGTTTTACAGTTTGCAAAGTAATTTTTAAATACCAAAATGTTAATGATTTGATGTTTATAATTGTATATGCATGAATTGAGCTTAACATTGTTTATATACAATTTTATCATAAATCGGCTGGGCGCGGTAGCTCACACCTGTAATCCCAGAACTTTGGGAGGCCGAGGTGGGCAGATCATGAGGTCAGGAGTTTGAGACCAGCCTGACCAATATGGTGAACCCCTGTCTCTACTAAAAATACAAAAATTAGCCAGGTGTGGCATGCACCTGTAGTCCCAGCTACTCAGGAGGCTGAGGCAGGAGAATCGCTTAAACCTGGGAGGTAGAGGTTGCAGTGAGCCCAGATCGCACCACTGCACTCCAACCTGGGCGACAAAGTGAGACTTGTCACCAAAAAAAAAAAAAAAAAAAATATCATAAATCTATCTCTCCTGGATCTTTCTCAATGACTTTTAAACATGATCAAGTTTCTTCCATTAAAAAAATTCCTCCCCCAACTATTAATCTCAGATTCTACTCTATCCTAAACTTTACAGCCCAAATTACAGAATCTTCTCGGTATTCTCTCTTTAGGCCTCCCATCTATGCCCGTGGCCTCAGTTAAAATCAGTATGCAAGTGATGAAAATTTATATTTCACTTTAGATGTCTTCTCAGCTTAAGCCCTAAATACTTATGTGAAACCCTTTAGGCATTTCAAACATTTTCATACCCTCAGAACAAAAAGTAAACTCATCTTCTTCCCTCTCCATCCCGCTCCAAACCTGTCCTCTTCCAGTGTTCTCTCTCTCAGTGAATGGCACCCACCTACAGCCATTCAGTAGCAGGCGTCAGAAACATTCCCTCACCACCTCTCTTCCCTTACCGCCATATATCCAACCCATCATTTAGGCTGCTTCTTTTGCCTCCAAAGTATTTCTCAAATTTCTCTTCTTTTTCAGTCTGTACCATCATCGCTCTAAGAAACAGACGTCTTTACCTGAAATTTATACAGCTTGTTTACCCGATAAACTTAAAAGTAGTTTATATCCTTGTAACTACTTTGCTGATAGTTCACCTTGGCCAACTTTCAATCTATTTTCTGTGACGCAGCCAGAATGATCTTTTCAAAACATAAATTCAATTGTAGCACTCCATGCTTAAACTAATTTCATAGTTTGTCACTATACTCAGGACAAACAACACCTTCTTACTCTAGCCTAAGCCATCTATTTAAACTCTTAAAATCTCCCAGTGGTTTCCCATAGTTTGTAGAATGAAGGCAAAATAGCTTAGCATGGACTGCAAGCCTGCAATGTGAAACCTGAATAAAATTTTAAATTTCTATGTCTCAGACAAAACGCTTCTATGTGCCGTTGCTATGGAAAATTTTCAGCAAATCCTTTGTATCCAACGTTTTTTCAACTTAAAGAATGGATGATGTGAAATTAACATCTATTAACATTATTATGTTAATGTCACATCATCCATTCTTTTGTGAAATTAGGGACTCCATACCACCCAAGCACTTCTTCCCTCACTCTCTTAACTCTGGTCACCTTGACTTTCCTCTGTTCTCACCTGCACTGCCCTCCTGCCTCCCACAGAATATCCTCTCTTCACCTAGGTAACTGGTCCCTCCTCTCTTCACCTAGGTAACTCCTACGTAAGGTCCAGATCTCAGTTCAGGGTTGCTTGCTTTCCAAGTTCGTTAACCTTTGCACTGCCTCTGACCTATGCAGCACCTTAGCAAGAATTAGAAGATGTCATTTCCTCTGGGCAGATGCTGTCTGCACCTGGGTTCATGGCCTGTAAGCAGAGCACAGGTTGTATTCCAGCTCCCTGTCAGCCAGTGGTCAGAGGACAAAACACACCTATCCACAGCCACCCTGGAGAAGCCTCCTAATTTCTCCCGGCCCCATCACCAAATGCCTTTGCTTTGGAGTGTGTATCACAGTTGGGGGTTCTCGGGTACCCCTGTGAGTGTTTGATTAATGCCTGTTATTCTCTAGATATTAACCTCCATGACAGTAAGAACAATGTGTTTTTACTCATTAATGTATCCCCAGCATCTACCACAGAGCTTGGCAGAGCCTCAACACATTCTTGATGGAGAAATGAATTGTTAAGTTGCAAGAGTATTTAAAAATATCATTTACATTACAGAGTACAGGCTGGGCACAGTGGTTTACGCCTGTAATCCTAGCACTTTGGGAGGCCAAGGCAGGTGGATCACCTGAGGTCAAGAGTTTGAGACTAGCCTGACCAAGGTGAAACCCCATCTCTACTAAAAATCAAAAATTAGCTGGGCATGGTGGCGTGCACCTGTATTTCCAGCTACTCAGGAGGCTGAGGCAGGAGAATTGCCTGAACCTGGTAGGTGGAGGTTGCAGTGAGTCAAGATCATGCTGTTGCACTCCATCCTGGGCAACAAGAGCAAAACTCTGTCTCAGAAAAAACAAAAACAAAACAAATGAGAGTACAAATCGAAACGATGCTTTTGTTCTTACTCATACATGGAAGCTAAAAAAGTTGATTTCATTGAAGTAGAATATGGAAAAGTGGTTCCTAGAGGAAAGGATGAATAGAGATTCAGGTATAGCCAGAGATGAGTTAACGGACACAAAAGTACAGCCTGGTAGGGGGAATAAATTCTAATGTTCTATAGCATTAAGGTGACTACAGTTAACAGCAATTTACTGCATATTTTCAAATAGCTAGAAGAGATTTAAAATGTTCCTAACACAAATGATCAATGTTTGAGGTGATGGTTATTCTAATTACCCTGATTTGATCATTACACATCATATACATGTATGAAAATATCACATGTTCCCCATAAACATGTACAATTGTCAATTAAAATAAAATACTAAAAGCAAAAACAACAAATAATGCTTCATTTGAGAAACTACAAATAAGGATATAAAATTAAGGTAACAGAAAGTAAACATTTAACATTACTTCTGGGTCTATCCTTCTGTTAGTAACAGTAAATGTGCTTTTCTGCTCTGCCAACAGAACGTACCTTGCCAGTAGAAACTCCCAGGACCTCCCACAATAAGGTCTCCATTCTACAAAACAGAAACAGCAACAGCAACCATAATCAGAAAAGAAACACTGAACGTTTTTAAAGGGTGATAAATCATTGTTAATAAGCATTGCTCTAACAATTTGTTACACATAAAAAGCAATTTTTAAAAGAGACCCTTCTATCTGGGGCCTGTAGTTCATTTTCCTTCCTCTTTTGTTTTCAATTATTTAGTGTATTATCACATTAAATAATTTTAATTTCACTCAACTAAGTAAGTTGAACTCTCTCCCTTGAGAGAGATAAATTCTGGTTTTTGGCATTGCCTCTGATAAGCAAAATATCAACATGTTTAATGCTGTGCAGTCCTGCAGACATGGTCTTTTGAGGCTCAGTGATAAAAAAAATTCTGTTCCAATTTATTTCAAGGCCATAGTAATGCCTATTTTTTTCCATACATCCTCAATGCCACCTCATTCTCAGGAGAAAGAGCAAACACTCCAGACTAGCAAATATAAACATTTTCTCATGAATTTACATCCTCACCTTTCATGCCTCATATTTTTAACTCTCAGTGGAAAATATCAAAACAAAAAAGTAATGATAAAAAGTATGATAAAAGACAGTAAATAGTTTATACATTGATGAAATTTTTCTATACTATTTTCAAAACCACAGAATCTTTTCCCTCTACATTCTTACTGAACATCTCTTTTTAATTTTGTGAAGGATATATGAATTTTAATATTAATATTAAATGTAACTGGTCAATTGCAGTTAACAAAACAATGAATAGATTCCTGTGATCTTTTTAAGAAACATTTCTTTACTGAGTTTTTAGATTTTCATTTAAAAAATTATTGCCACAAAGGGTAAGAAGAAAGGCTGTTGCTTTCCATCATATCTACTTCTCTACTATTTAATAGGCTGCTATGTGCATAAGTTATTTACATAAAAATAAAAAGTGAACAGAAAATATTTTTAGAAAGAATTTGCCCAAACAGGCTAGGTATGTTCCTTAAGATTCTTTGTTTCTTTGGTTGTGGTGGTGGCTTTGGGGTGTGGGAGTGAGAGGCAGAGGGTAAAAAAAAAAGCAATCAGATGAAATATTAGAAGCTGCAAGACCAAAATAATTCACCTTATAAAAATCCAGACTAAATCCTGCTTGACAGTAACCCTGTCCTTCCGGATCAGCATTGCCTAGAATGATCAAAATACATAAATGTTATAACATCATCGTTCCTGAAATATTTTTAAACAACCAATTCAGGATATTATGTTATTTCCTCTAGAACCTTCTAAATTAAAAATGATCAATATGTGTTTTATGTTTATTTTTTAAATGTATTCCAAGTAATTTATTAAACAAATTTCCATCTATTTTCTTACCCCAAATATCATTGTGATTCTCTAGTAAGATCAAAAGGAATAACATCCCTTTTGGGTACTATATTGGGTTTTTTGACTCATGTTCATTGGAAGAAATAAAATCTCTATCTTTGACTATATTCCAAATTTCCCACGAGGCAATAACGTGTGTCTCCTTTGCCCCCTCATGCTGAGTGAAGGCAGGTCTGTCATTCCCAACAGGTGACACCTTGAGGAAGAAGGAGCAGTGCAAGATGACCTTTGTGGATGTCATCTTCTGGGCCACCAATAAGCATTTCCATTGTTATGCTCTTTAATAGGAACTTAATTTTAAATTATCCTATTATGGCCAGGCGCGGTGGCTTACACCTGTAATCCCAGCACTTTGGGAGGCCAAGGCAGGCAGATCATGAGGTCAAGAGATCGAGATCATCCTGGTCAACATGGTGAAACCCTGTCTCCACTAAAAATATAAAAATTAGCTGGGCATGGTGGCTCATGTCTGCAGTCCCAGCTACTTGGGAGACTGAGGCAGGAAAATCGCTTGAACCCAGGAGGCGGAGGTTGCAGTGAGCAAAGATCATGTCACTGCACTCCAGCCTGGGTGACAGAGCAAGACTCCATCTCAAACAAACAAAAATAATAATAAAATAAATTTTCCTGTTATAATAAGCTAGGTAAATTGGGAAATTGCATTTCTGGTCATAGTCTCACTGGACATTGCAATGCTAGTGTTCACAAAAGACAAAATTCTAGTAGTGGTTTATCTTGTTTTCCATCCAATATGACTCACTAACTCATTGTCCAATAGGATCTCATGGTACAGTTGTAAAGTATAGGCAGGCCAACACCATGATTTCAAGGCTATTATCAAAAGTCTGTAGGGCATTAGGACCAGGAATTTACTACTTGTAACTTGTACTTTAAAAGAGTTTCTACAACTCCTAACATGCCTAAAATAGCCAAAATGTAGTGAATTAAGTAGAGGGAATTTCAATCCTGCATAGTTAGATTTGGACATGTAAATAATGACTCCTTTCTTATCAAGGATATTCCTCAATGGAAACTGAAATAAGAGGATGGGAAAGGAAACACACATCATCACAAGAAGTACTGATGACTGGGCACGTGCCTGTTCAGAAGCTTTTTGAGATGGACCTGGCCTTTCCAGCTTCCCTTAGAATGTCTCCTGGTTTTTTCTTTCCTTTGGTCATTACTTAGCTAATTTTAGCACTGTCATCATCAATTTTTTACAGATGCTCCCTTTATTTTTAAAAACACTTTTTGACCTCATGCACTGTATTTTAACAAAATTTGTTCCTTATTTCACAACTATATTTCATGATTTATGGTCACGAGTCCTATAAAGTTCCCTAAAAGCTCATCTCTATAATGTGGAATGTCTGAGTAGCAATTTTCTAGAAGCTCATAAGTGTAAATATTTATATGCATCCAGAAATATATATGAATGCATGAGATATTACTCTGAACATATATGTATTCATATACATGTTCTTACATGTATTTTTCCATCCACAAGCCTTTAAAAATCCCTTTTAAATTCAACCATGACTTTTTATTTTTAAGATTGTAAATTATTCGAAAGGGAAGAAACACAACCATTCTTTGAAAGTACTGCTTTAAAACAGCAGGCTGAAAAAAATTAAGAGAAAACATTCATTTTTTACAAAATACACTGAGAAAATAATGAGCTCCAAATGTTTATTGTAAGTGGTAATTATAATAGCGCATGAGGTTCTTTCCATGACAAAGTCTTTTTTTTTTTTTCCTTGTTGAATCATAATTTATGAGAGTTGAAGGAATCTTTCTTCCTGGGACTTCAGAGCATCTGTGAACTTGATAATTACATCCTAGAGTGAACTCAGGAATCCAAGGGAGCCTGTGGATAATCTGCTACTATTTGTTGACTTCTTATCCAACAAATGGAAGGGTGTGTGTGAACCATCTCCACCTGAATTATGAATGACCATAAGAGCCATAGGCAGGTCACCAATATGAATTAGCAGGTAATGGCTGACAATATCAGCAGTGTGGGTTTGTGGTGTAAAATTAATATGAGGTGCTTCTTTAAATTTTATTTTGAAAATAATATTACTGATGTTTCCTGTTCTGGGATACTGACCATCCATATGCTCAGGAAGAAGCTGGCTTTGTGTTAATGATCTGTGAACTTCTTGGCCACGACGGAAAGTCTGCTTCTTGGATGATCTGAGGAGGAAGAAGTACCCGTAGGAATAGGGAGACCAGGAGGATGTGAAAACTGTGGCTATACACCAGAGAGGAAAGAATTCATGGCAATGTATTGAGCTATTCTGCAACTCAACATGTGCTCCATTCTATCTTTGTTGAGCTATTAGCCTACTGTGTCCGTGCAGCTTAAGATGCAAATGTACATTAATGTACGTTTTTAAAGAATGGTTCTGGCCGGGCGCAGTGGCTCCCGCCTGTAATCCCAGCACTTTGGGAGGCCGAGGCGGGTGGATCGTGAGGTCAGGAGATTGAGACCATCCTGGCTAACACAGGGAAACCCTGTCCCTACTTAAAAAATACAAAAAATTAGCCGGGCGTGGTGGTGGGCCCCTGTAATCCCAGCTACTCAGGAGGCTGAGGCAGATGAATGGCGTGAACCCGGGCGCAGAGCTTGCAGTGAGCTGAGATCCGGCCACTGCACTCCAGCCTGGGCGACAGAGCGAGACTCCACCTCAGAAAAACAAAAATAAAAAATAAAAATAAGAAAAGAATGGTTCAAACTCACTCTGAAACTTTTCCCCTAGAAGTCTACATTTCATGTGGTGTATTTTGATGTGAGCCCTCACATCCCACACAGGTAGTCAGGCAAAAAGGCAGAACAAGGAGTGACTAGTTTTATAAAGATCATCTTTAATGGCAGTTGGAAGAATATCCAACATTATCAAGCCAAAAGGCATATGAAGGATGGTCTCATCTTTTTAGTTAAATTATTTGTTGTTCATTGAACAAGCCAGCTTGTCCGTGAGCATATGGTCAATATCACAGAACAGGCATGGAGTATAGGATATGGATAGGTGTAAATATTGATGAAACAAGTTCAGTCATGAATCTCTCCACTCCCATTCTTTTTCTGATATACTTTGGATTTCCTTTGTTATTGTTTGTGGGATTTTATCTTCAGCATAACAATACTGACCTCTTAATAAATCCAAGAGCACAGCACTTTGAATGGAACACGACACAAACTAGGCCTCATATTGGTTGTTGCCTGAGTCTGGGAAGTTTCTCTCCTCTCTACTCCAATAATCATTTGCTAGAAGAATCCCTTTCTATCATCTTGTCTAAAATGCTGCTCTTCCCCTGGCTTCCCCAGCACAGGTCTCTCCCTCCTTTCTTGTCTTGTTGTATTTTTTGCAGCACTTTTCACTGCCTGACATTGTATCATAAACACATTTCTTTACATGTCTAGATGTAGTTCCTACATCTAGGAACTCTCTAGAGCCAGTTCCTTGAACAGAGGGCTTTTTTCCTCTTGTTCTTTGCTGTATTCCCTAAACATAGAAGAGTTAGTTTAGTGCTCAGTGTGTGTGTATGTGTGTGTGTGTTTTAAGAAATCCTGGCCGGGTGCAGTGGCTCACACCTGTAATCCCAGCACTTTGGGAGGCCGAGACAGGCGGATCATGAGGTCAGGAGATCAAGACCATCCTGGCTAACATGGTGAAACCCCGTCTCTACTAAAAGTACAAAAAAAAAAAAAAAAAAAAGAAAAAAGAAAAAACTAGCCGGGCGTAGTGGCGGGCGCCTGTAGTCCCAGCTACTCGGGAGGCTGAGGCAGGAGAATGGAGTGAACCTGGGAGGCGAAGCTTGCAGTGAGCCGAGATCGCTCCACTGCACTTCAGCCTGGGTGACTGAGCAACGCTCCATCTCAAAAAAAAAAAAAAAAAAAAAGAAAAAAAAAAATCCTGCATTGAATAAATACTTGAGTCCCATGATCTACAAAGAACGCCTACTTTAAAGCTATTTAAAATAAAATCCTTATTCCATGGACTATCCATTCAGCTGACATTTGTTGTAATCTGAAGAAGCGTCTGATTTACTTCAGTATTTCTAAATAGAAAGCAATAATCTTCTCCTTGTTAAAAATCCTCACTAAAAGCCATCAGAGTTAAAATGTCCAAGCCAGGTGTGGTGCCGCACGGCTGCAATCCCAGCACTTTGAAAGGCTGAGATGGATGGATCGCATGAGCTCAGGAATTCAAGATCAGCCTGGACAACATGGCAAAAACCCCTCTACAAAATATACAAAAATTAGCTAGGCATGGTGGCACATGCCTGTGGTCCCAGCTATTTGGGAGGCTGAGGTGGGAGGACTGCTTGAGTCCAGGAAGTCAAGGCTACACTGAGCCATGATCACACACATTGTGCCATGATCACACTATTGCACTCCAGCCTGGCTGACAGAGTGAGACGCTATCTCAAAAACAAACAAACAAACAAACAGTTCCATTCCCAGTACTTTAGGTTTCTAAATCTCAGTAGCCTCTTTGTTAACCCTCTAATATCACTAATCTGTTTTTTCTCTTCATTTATTTATGACATTTGATCATAATCTTCCCTACATTAATAATGAATTTTAGAAACACTCATGCAAAAGGGGAAAAATTTATAGTTTTAGAGATCAAGCTAATTTGGGATTTAGTGGTTTTTTTTTTTTTTTTTTTTTTTATATATTATTATTAAACTTCAAGTTGTAGGGTACATGTGCACAACGTGCAGGTTTGCTACATATGTATACTTGTGCCATGTTGGTGTGCTGCACCCATCAACTCGTCATTTACATCAGGTATAACTCCCAATGCAATCCCTCCCCCCTCCCCCCTCCCCATGATAGGCCCCGGTGTGTGATGTTTCCCTTCCCGAGTCCAAGTGATCTCATTGTTCAGTTCCCACCTACGAGTGAGAACATGCGGTGTTTGGTTTTCTGTTCTTGTGATAGTTTGCTAAGAATGATGGTTTCCAGCTGCATCCATGTCCCTACAAAGGACACAAACTCATCCTTTTTTATGGCTGCATAGTATTCCATGGTGTATATGTGCCACATTTTCTTAATCCAATCTGTCACTGATGGACATTTGGGTTGATTCCAAGTCTTTGCTATTGTGAATAGTGCTGCAATAAACATACGTGTGCATGTGTCCTTATAGCAGCATAATTTATAATCCTTTGGGTATATACCCAGTAATGGGATGGCTGGGTCATATGGTACATCTAGTTCTAGATCCTTGAGGAATCGCCATACTGTTTTCCATAATGGTTGAACTAGTTTACAATCCCACCAACAGTGTAAAAGTGTTCCTATTTCTCCACATCCTCTCCAGCACCTGTTGTTTCCTGACTTTTTAATGATCGCCATTCTAACTGGTGTGAGATGGTATCTCATTGTGGTTTTGATTTGCATTTCTCTGATGGCCAGTGATGATGAGCATTTTTTCATGTGTCTGTTGGCTGTATGAATGTCTTCTTTTGAGAAATGTCTGTTCATATCCTTTGCCCACTTTTGGATGGGGTTGTTTGTTTTTTTCTTGTAAATTTGTTTGAGTTCTTTGTAGGTTCTGGATATTAGCCCTTTGTCAGATGAGTAGATTGCAAAAATTTTCTCCCATTCTGTAGGTTGCCTGCTCACTCTGATGGTAGTTTCTTTTGCTGTGCAGAAGCTCTTTAGTTTGATGAGATCCCATTTGTCAATTTTGGCTTTTGCTGCCGTTGCTTTTGGTGTTTTAGACATGAAGTCTTTGCCCATGCCTATGTCCTGAATGGTACTACCTAGGTTTTCCTCTAGGATTTTTATGGTATTAGGTCTAACATTTAAGTCTCTAATCCATCTTGAATTAATTTTCGTATAAGGAGTAAGGAAAGGATCCAGTTTCAGCTTTCTACTTATGGCTAGCCAGTTTTCCCAGCACCATTTATTAAATAGGGAATCCTTTCCCCATTTCTTGTTTCTCTCAGGTTTGTCAAAGATCAGATGGCTGTAGATGTGTGGTATTATTTCTGAGGACTCTGTTCTGTTCCATTGGTCTATATCTCTGTTTTGGTACCAGTACCATGCTGTTTTGGTTACTGTAGCCTTGTAGTATAGTTTGAAGTCAGGTAGCGTGATGCCTCCAGCTTTGTTCTTTTGACTTAGGATTGTCTTGGAGATGCGGGCTCTTTTTTGGTTCCATATGAACTTTAAAGCAGTTTTTTCCAATTCTGTGAAGAAGCTCATTGGTAGCTTGATGGGGATGGCATTGAATCTATAAATTACCTTGGGCAGTATGGCCATTTTCACGATATTGATTCTTCCTATCCATGAGCATGGTATGTTGTTCCATTTGTTTGTGTCCTCTTTTATTTCACTGAGCAGTGGTTTGTAGTTCTCCTTGAAGAGGTCCTTTACATCCCTTGTAAGTTGGATTCCTAGGTATTTTATTCTCTTTGAAGCAATTGTGAATGGAAGTTCATTCCTGATTTGGCTCTCTGTTTGACTGTCACTGGTGTATAAGAATGCTTGTGATTTTTGCACATTAATTTTGTATCCTGAGACTTTGCTGAAGTTGCTGATCAGCTTAAGGAGATTTTGGGCTGAGACAATGGGGTTTTCTAAATATACAATCATGTCGTCTGCAAACAGGGACAATTTGACTTCTTCTTTTCCTAACTGAATCCCCTTGATTTCTTTCTCTTGCCTGATTGCCCTAGCCAGAACTTCCAACACTATGTTGAATAGGAGTGGTGAGAGAGGGCATCCCTGTCTTGTGCCAGTTTTCAAAGGGAATTTTTCCAGTTTTTGCCCATTCAGTATGATATTGGCTGTGGGTTTGTCATAAATAGCTCTTATGATTTTGAGGTACGTTCCATCAATACCGAATTTATTGAGCGTTTTTAGCATGAAGGGCTGTTGAATTTTGTCAAAAGCCTTTTCTGCATCTATTGAGATAATGATGTGGTTCTTGTCTTTGGTTCTGTTTATATGCTGGATTATGTTTATTGATTTGCGAATGTTGAACCAGCCTTGCATCCCAGGGATGAAGCCCACTTGATCATGGTGGATAAGCTTTTTGATGTGCTGCTGAATCCGGTTTGCCAGTATTTTATTGAGGATTTTTGCATCGATGTTCATCAGGGATATTGGTCTAAAATTCTCTTTTTTTGTTGTGTCTCTGCCAGGCTTTGGTATCAGGATGATGTTGGCCTCATAAAATGAGTTAGGGAGGATTCCCTCTTTTTCTATTGATTGGAATAGTTTCAGAAGGAATGGTACCAGCTCCTCCTTGTACCTCTGGTAGAATTCAGCTGTGAATCCATCTGGTCCTGGACTTTTTTTGGTTGGTAGGCTATTAATTATTGCCTCAATTTCAGAGCCTACTATTGGTCTATTCAGGGATTCAACTTCTTCCTGGTTTAGTCTTGGAAGAGTGTAAGTGTCCAGGAAATTATCCATTTCTTCTAGATTTTCCAGTTTATTTGCGTAGAGGTGTTTATAGTATTCTCTGATGGTAGTTTGTATTTCTGTGGGGTCGGTGGTGATATCCCCTTTATCATTTTTAATTGCGTCGATTTGATTCTTCTCTCTTTTCTTCTTTATTAGTCTTGCTAGTGGTTTGTCAATTTTGTTGATCTTTTCAAAAAACCAACTCCTGGATTCATTGATTTTTTGGAGGGTTTTTTGTGTCTCTATCTCCTTCAGTTCTGCTCTGATCTTAGTTATTTCTTGCCTTCTGCTAGCTTTCGAATGTGTTTGCTCTTGCTTCTCTAGTTCTTTTAATTGCGATGTTAGAGCGTCAATTTTAGATCTTTCCTGCTTTCTCTTGTGGGCATTTAGTGCTATAAATTTCCCTCTACACACTGCTTTAAATGTGTCCCAGAGATTCTGGTATGTTGTATCTTTGTTCTCATTGGTTTCAAAGAACATCTTTATTTCTGCCTTCATTTCGTTATGTACCCAGTAGTCATTCAGGAGCAGGTTGTTCAGTTTCCATGTAGTTGAGCGGTTTTGATTGAGTTTCTTAGTCCTGAGTTCTAATTTGATTGCACTGTGGTCTGAGAGACAGTTTGTTATAATTTCTGTTCTTGTACATTTGCTGAGGAGTGCTTTACTTCCAATTACGTGGTCAATTTTGGAGTAAGTACGATGTGGTGCTGAGAAGAATGTATATTCTGTTGATTTGGGGTGGAGAGTTCTATAGATGTCTATTAGGTCTGCTTGCTGCAGAGATGAGTTCAATTCCTGGATATCCTTGTTAACTTTCTGTCTCGTTGATCTGTCTAATGTTGACAGTGGAGTGTTGAAGTCTCCCATTATTATTGTATGGGAGTCTAAGTCTCTTTGTAAGTCTCTAAGGACTTGCTTTATGAATCTGGGTGCTCCTGTATTGGGTGCATATATATTTAGGATAGTTAGCTCTTCCTGTTGAATTGATCCCTTTACCATTATGTAATGGCCTTCTTTGTCTCTTTTGATCTTTGATGGTTTAAAGTCTGTTTTATCAGAGACTAGTATTGCAACCCCCGCTTTTTTGTGTTCTCCATTTGCTTGGTAAATCTTCCTCCATCCCTTTATTTTGAGCCTATGTATGTCTCTGCGTGTGAGATGGGTCTCCTGAATACAGCAGACTGATGGGTCTTGACTCTTTATCCAGTTTGCCAGTCTGTGTCTTTTAATTGGAGCATTTAGTCCATTTACATTTAAGGTTAAGATTGTTATGTGTGAACTTGATCCTGCCATTATGATATTAACTGGTTATTTTGCTCGTTAGTTGATGCAGTTTCTTCCTAGCCTTGATGGTCTTTACATTTTGGCATGTTTTTGCAATGGCTGGTACCGGTTGTTCCTTTCCATGTTTAGTGCTTCCTTCAGGGTCTCTTGTAAGGCAGGCCTAGTGGTGACAAAATCTCTAAGCATTTGCTTATCTGTAAAGGATTTTATTTCTCCTTCACTTATGAAACTTAGTTTGGCTGGATATAAAATTCTGGGTTTAAAATTCTTTTCTTTAAGAATGTTGAATATTGGCCCCCACTCTCTTCTGGCTTGAAGAGTTTCTGCCGAGAGATCTGCTGTTAGTCTGATGGGCTTCCCTTTGTGGGTAACCCGACCTTTCTCTCTGGCTGCCCTTAAGATTTTTTCCTTCATTTCAACTTTGGTGAATCTGGCAATTATGTGTCTTGGAGTTGCTCTTCTCGAGGAGTATCTTTGTGGCGTTCTCTGTATTTCCTGGATTTGAATGTTGGCCTGCCCTACTAGGTTGGGGAAGTTCTCCTGGATGATATCCTGAAGAGTGTTTTCCAACTTGGTTCCATTTTCCCCCTCACTTTCAGGCACCCCAATCAGACGTAGATTTGGTCTTTTTACATAATCCCATACTTCTTGCAGGCTTTGTTCATTTCTTTTTCTTCTTTTTTCTTTTGGTTTCTCTTCTCGCTTCATTTCATTCATTTGATCCTCCATCGCTGACATTCTTTCTTCCAGTTGATCGAGACGGTTACTGAAGCTTGTGCATTTGTCACGTATTTCTCGTGCCATGGTTTTCGTCTCTTTCATTTCGTTTGTGAGCTTCTCTGCATTAATTACTCTAGCCATCAATTCTTCCACTTTTTTTTCAAGATTTTTAGTTTCTTTGCGCTGGGTACGTAATTCCTCCTTTAGCTCTGAGAAATTTGATGGACTGAAGCCTTCTTCTCTCATCTCGTCGAAGTCATTCTCCGTCCAGCTTTGATCCGTTGCTGGCGATGAGCTGCGCTCCTTTGCCGGGGGAGATGCGCTCTTATTTTTTGAATTTCCAGCTTTTCTGCCCTGCTTTTTCCCCATCTTTGTGGTTTTATCTGCCTCTGGTCTTTGATGATGGTGATGTACTGATGGGGTTTTGGTGTAGGTGTCCTTCCTGTTTGATAGCTTTCCTTCTAACAGTCAGGATCCTCAGCTGTAGGTTGTAGCTGTAGGAGATTGCTTGAGGTCCACTCCAGACCCTGTTTGCCTGGGTATCAGCAGCAGAGGCTCAGTTGAAAATGCAGAAATCGCCGGTCTTCTGTGTCGCTCGCGCTGGGAGTTGGAGACTGGAGCTGTTCCTATTCGGCCATCTTGCTCCACCCCTCCGGGATTTAGTGGTTTTTTAAAAATCAATATCCTGAAATCAGTCACTAGAATGTTCTTTCTACTACATTTTTCTTCCAGTATGGTCTTGTGAATTATCAAGAATAAGAATGAAAATCCATAGGTTGCTTATCAACAAATCCCAGTGATCTATCTGGCACACTGAAAACTGGAGGAGTTAATTAAAGGACTCCAAATAGATGAATCCATCTATCCATCCATTCACCCATCCATCCATCCATCTACCCATCCGTCCACCCATCCATCCATCCATCTACCCATCCGTCCGTCCATCCATCCATCCATCCATCCATCCATCCATCTACCCATCCGTCCGTCCATCCATCCATCTACCCATCCGTCCATCCATCCATCCATCCATCCATCCATCCATCCATCCATCATGCTATCCCAAGTCTTGGGTATTCCACAGAGATAAAGTGATTAAAACACAAAGCCCCAAAGATGACACTCCCAGGTTTGCTTTAAAGACTGCTTGGCTGCAAGATTCCTGGAACTGCCATATGAGATTTGAACTCTAAGTATACAGAGTCATTTTGGAAAAAAGGATTAAACCTCTTAAGCAGAAAGGCATATCATGCAGACAGTCTGCATACACAGCTGGTAAAGAAAGAAACAGCCATTGAGAACACAAGCCAGACAGAAATCTCAAGTTGAACATATGCCCAGGTCCAACCATGCTAGCTAACACCATTTCAGCAATAAACAAGTAGAGTGGGGAGTCAGCATTCTTTAGGACATGGGGCGTGAATTTTGAACAGCAACTGACAGCTTATGGCCTAAAATAAGGAACCAATCAATTCTGCAAAATATCTTAAATCAGAAGTGTTCTAAAACACAGAAGATCAGTAGAATTCCACGCCTTTGACCTGCTGTCACATCAAGACACCTGTAAGGCTGACGAAAATCTTTACTTACCCCCAAAGCTTTTTCCTTGCAACCCTGTAAGTTTTCAATGGTGTTTTGAGCCTACCTGCACTCCTGTCTACAATAGAAAGGCGCTTGAGCTAATGTCACTTTCAAGGAATAAAATTTGCTTACTGTTCCGGCAAGGAGAGAATTCGGCATAGGCGCTGAAGTTCTGAATTGCTACATAGCAGGTGCCAACTGGGTCCTTTTCTGGCGTCGGTTTAAGAGTTCTCCAGTGATATAAAGGAGCACAGGCCTAGGAAACATCAAAGACAAGAAAAATACATTTTTGCTGTAGGTTTCTCATACTATAGTTTTATTTGATTTATTGGTGTAACAAACGGTTACACTATTGGGTGAATAAATTGGCCTCTAGCATGCTAATGAGTACCTTGGTCATCAGAGGTAATTACTTCCAAAAGTAAATTTTTTATGTTAATACACTGTAGAATTGGTGAAAACTAAATACATGCAAAAAAAGGAGTTTTCTGACTTATTTATTTATTTATTTTTTGAGACAAGGTCTTGCTCTGTCACCCAGGCTGGAGTGCAGGGGCCTAATCACAGCTCACTGTAGCCACAATATCCTGTGCTTAAGTGATCCTCTTGCCTGAGCCTCCCAAGTAGCTGGGACCACAGGCACACACCACCATGCTTGGCTAATTTTTCTTTCTTTCCTTCTTTCTTTTTTTTTTTTTTTTGTAGAGATAGAGTTTCACTAGGTTGCTCCCACTGGTCTCAATCTCCTGGGCTTAAGTAATCCTCTTGTCTCAGCCTCCCAAAGTGCTAGAATTACAGGGAAGAGCCACAGCACCTAGAGACCATAGTAATTAATTTTTTTCTGCCCCTAAAGGCAAGCAGAAAATAATTCCTAAAAGTGAATAACTCATATTTCTTTTCTTCTTTTTAATTGGACCTACATAAAAGCAAATGATCATGTAAACAGTGAATTAATCAGTGTGATGTCTTATGAGAACAAGTTCCTTTCTGTGTCTAATTATTGTTTTTGAAAGATGACTTTCCAATCAAAGGATGCAAACAAGCTAGTAAACTTCTGTTTTGTGACGCCCCCTAGTTTATCACCGAAGCCGTATCTTATGACTTTTCAACAATGACTTTCATCTGGATGCACTTCTCCATTTTCACAGTGTTTTTGGCTTGGTTTTTCCTTTCATGGTTTTTATTCAGGGCAAAACTGAAAGTAAAAGCATCTTATGCCTGTTTTAGCAATTTTATCAGGGGTGATCAGAAAGTTAGAAGAGAGCATGTTAATGAGCTACAAGCATTTCAAGGCATTAAACACGACAGGTGAAGCAATTCAAGTCTGTGGCCCTCCTTGTTATGGAGAAATGTATTGAGATAAACTCCAAAGGCCTCAATCTTTTTGAGAAAGGAGAGTTATCCAAATTATTTCATAAATGCCCTCTCCATTCTAAGGTAGCAAATAACCAAAGGGTTAGAAACCAAATGTCCTGGGCTTATTTCCAGCTAACATATAGAGTGGTAAATTAAATAATGTTGCATACTGTACAAATATTTGCTCACACTTTGGAACCTTTTTTGGAATTGATTTAACTGCCTACAGGACTTACATATGAAAGTTTGCATATAAAACTTGATTAATAGATGTATAACATGTTGAATTAAATGCATGCCTATCAGATAGAAGTTGAAACATAATTTTACAATACCAAATGATGATGCATTTGTTTGTTATATCTTTGCTTTTATGATTTATAATTTGTCATATCAGAAACTGATTTGATGCCTCACCCATGCCTTTTCATTTTTGGAATGTTGCTTTAGAGAAAATAAGACATACTTTATGTCATTGCCTATGACCCCTTTTTTAGGAATATATTATGGTGAAAAGAGGGAATTGCTTCTGAATTAGTTTGCTTAATATCAGGAATATTATGGGCAAAAATAAATTTAAACAACAGCAAGAAAAACATGATCTGGCTGTTTTTACAGAAGTTTAGATTCTAACAAGAGCACTGTATGGAAATCCTCTTCAAGGAAATGAAATAACATTTTGTTAGGAATGAAGAGAGGAAATAAACGTGTATAAAACATTAGCATGATTTGGACTTCTGTTTTGCTTGCCTGAATCTTCTGTAAATATTGTACCTGATTCTCCAAATACTCATCTCTAAAGACAGAATCCTAGAACACAGAGCTGCTAGCCTGCCTTCTAACTTGATGGTATTGTGTCATACTTAATTCCAGAGAAGTGAAAAAAAATCCCAATTTGAAAGTGGTCTATGCTTCCAAATGTGTCCTTGGTAATTTGGGCCAATTATACTACTAATTTGGCCCAATTATATAACTACTTTTAGTAAAGATAACTCCTAGTCTCAAATAAATTACCCTTCTACAACTTCAGTTGTTTGGTTTTGCCTCTCTATGTATTGTAAAGTCTTGGCCAATACCTCAAAACTCTGTAACTCTTCTAGGTTCCCCAAGTTATCTGGTCATAAATTCAGCATAAGGTGCAGATGCAAAAGCACAGGGAAGTCTACATCATGAAGCATTCACTTGTGTAGCTTGATCTCATCCAACTGGCTTCACCTTCTGTTTCACCAAAAGGCATTTCATGCCACGAAAATGCTTTCCAGTGTTTGTCTGATGTTAGCTCTAAAAAGTTACTCTTTTTCAATCTGCTCAGTTTCACATTGATGTGAAACATACTGATGTGATATATTTAGGCTTTGACCCAAACCTGCTATGTATACTCATGGTACCTGGATATATTAAATGATACTTCTGGAGGCAGGATTTTGCAGTTATAAAATTACATCATATAGGAGAGAATTTAAATGTTCAATCTGCTAAGTTTCCGTGTTCAAAGAAAAAAATTTAGCTTGAAATATACTCTGTATTATCCTATTTCCCATCACATATTTTAGAAAATGCATGCATGCCAAAAATTAATCACTTTTATTATGAACATGGTGTATTATTTTAGTTTCCATTGTTTTGAGGGTTTGTACAGTTATTGAATAAATATGCAACTATTATATGTTGCAGATAAAATTTCAAGACACACATAAAAAAATCAAAACTATCCAAAAGATTTTTTAAACCCCAAACAGTTATTACACAGAGTTGATTTTTCAATAGCAAGTCCCATAAGTCATATACCACCTTAAAAAGTGCTTACCAATTCTGGAATGTAAAACTTGTATTAATACAAAGACAACCCTACAAAAACTATATTGTAAATGTTGGATTTCTTAACTAGAGAGGGCTATATACACTTTATACATTACCTGTTTTATGTCAAAATCTTTTTGGGGTTAACCACAGACTAAATAAAGTAAGGCATTTCCTTTAGATACTTATTCTTATTAAATCATAATTCAAGTAGCTTTCAACAAATCCTAAAAGCCAAAGTTATTGCTTTATTGTTGTAAGGAAATTAAAGCCAATAGGTTGAAAAATTCCCCAAACTAAAAAACACTTCCAGATTACTTCAACAGTCATTTGCTTCTTGATAACTTAGACACGTATCATTGCTCAGAACAATAAAATAATAGAATTATGAAGTCATAGCACTTTGAAGCTGAAAGATTATCTATTTGGGAATGAGTGTTTTTACTTTAAAAAGTATTAATGAACTCAGAGAATCATGCAGTCAGTCGTTTAAAAACTATGAAAGACAGTTTTCCTTTCGGTGGAAAAAGGATCAATGAAACCAAAGCAGATTAACTTAGCCTCCTTATGGGAATTGTCCTATTTTTCTGGTCAGATTTTAAGTAGTCCCTAAGTCAGTCTTAAGCAGTATAATATTTTACCACTTTAAGATTTAGCTTTTACTTTTCTTAGTTGTTTTTAAAATATTTGAAAATATTTAACTGCTTTTCTGGAAAACAGGCGTTATTTCTGATAACTTTAAACACTAAAATACATTCTTTAATTTTAAGCATTCAGTTTCTTTTAAAATGCCAACAGGCTTATCATTGAAAATCTAACATGTTCCTGTAGGAAAGAGCTTTCCTAAACATGAGCTTTAAAACATTGCAGTACACACCGTATTCCAAAGCAGCAGCACAAGCCCACGGCTCATACTCACCACAACTTTTCCTTTGTGAGCTTTCACTGTTGCTCCAAACCACTGATTGGATTTAAACTCAATATGTTCTTTGGTTCCATTAACTCTGATCTTTCTGTTGTCTGACAAAGAAGATATGAATAGTTAATAATTTGTAAAACATGGCAGCCAATTAAAACACATAATAAATTTGTACATTAAAAATACTTGAAGTAATACCAATCCTTCTCAAACTCCTCCAAAAAAATTGAAGAGAGGCTGGGTACGGTGGCTCACGCCTGTAAGTCTAGCAATTTGGGAAGCCAAATCTGGAGGATCATTTGAGTCCAGGAGTTCAAGACCAGCCTGGGCAACATGGTGAAACCTTGTCTCTACCAAAAAATACCAAAAAACCCCCAAAAAAACAAAAAACAGCTGGGCATAGTGGCTTGTGCCTGTAGTCCCAGCTACTCAGGAGGCTGATATGAGAAAATCACTTGAACCCAGGAGGTGAAGGTTGGGTTGCAGTGAACTCAGATCGTGCCACTACACTCCAGCCTGGGCAACAAAATAAGACTCTGCCTCAAAAAAAAAAAAAAAAAAATTGAAGAGAAGGAAATAATCCAAGGTACCAAAACCAGACAAGGGCATTACCAGAAAAGAAAATTACAGGCTAATATCCCCAATAAACATAAATGCAAAAATTTTCAACAAAATACTAGCAACCCAAATCCAACAGCACATTAAAAGGATCATTGATCATGTTTAAGTGGGGTTTATCCCTGGAATGCAAGGCTAGGTCAACATAGCGAATCAATAAATATACTACCCGCATTAATAAGATGAAGGACAAAAACCATATGATCATTTTAATAGATGCAGAAAAAGCATTTGACAAAATTCAATATACTTTCAACATAAAATCTCTTAAAAAGTTAAATATAGAAGGAATGTACCTACACACCGTAAAACCATAAATCACAAGACCACAGCTAACATTACACTTAGCAGTGAAACGTTGAAATCTTTTCCTCTAAGATCAGGAACAAATACCCACTCTCACCACTTCCATTCAACATAGAACTCTAAGTCCTAACCAGAGCAGTTGGTCAAGAAAAAGAAAAGACATCCAAATCAGAAAAGAAGTTAAATTGTCCTGTTTGCAGATGACATAATCTTATATATAGAATGCCCCAAAGATTTCACTAAGAAACTATTTAAAATGATAAATCTAGTAAAATGGCAGGGCACAAAATCATATAAAAATCCCATTTACAATAGCATTTAAAAAATACTTAGGACAGACGGCATCGGCCAGGTGGAGACTAGAGGTGCCTAACACTTGCTCCCTTACAAAAAAGGACCAAAACAACAACAAACAACTGCATTGCAACCAGACTAACTTAAGGAGATTACTGGAGTACAGCAAGGGAGTGGCAAAAACCCTGTGAGAATAGAGACTCCGGATGGCCGCAGAGAGAGGGGAACATAACATCTTGCCTCCACCATTTCATCTCCCAAGCCAGGATGAACTCAGAACCAGGAGGGGAAAGAAGAGCAGGAGGCCTCCTGAGCCCCATCACTGTCATGGACACCTGCAGTCTGCTTCGGGAGAATTCTGCAATCCTCAAAAGCCCTGAGCCCAGCTGTAGAGCTACCTGCAGTTCACACAACTCCAGAGATGGAGCTCACTTTGTACCCCACTCCTGTGACCCAAGCTGTTACTGCACTGAGCCATCTGGAAGCAGGAGTCACTGCTAGAGTGCATCCTGCTCTGGGGGCCACTAGCCACTGCATCCCTCCATCCTTGAGCCTCTGCCAACATTGCACTATCCTCACACACACACACAGCAGTACCCCAATCCCCAGCCAGTCTGCTGCAGCTCCCTACACCCTGGGCCCTCCATTTCCCCATCCCAATTGCCGCTGTGCCCTGCTGCCAGCTACTCAGAGCATGGGCCCAGCAGAAAAGCTGAGTCCAAACCCACAGAGGAGCTGCACCCCTTTGGCACCAGAAGCAACCTTGTGCTTTGCCCCAGAGAATTGGTGCTTTGGTGCAGAGGAGCAGGTAAGATTCTGCACTCAAGCCCGTGTTTTGCCCACCCTCTCCAGGAAACATAGCTTTCTCTGATTTTACCCAACCTTTGGGCCAAATGGCAGCAGCACCGACCTCCCTTAAGTGCTGGAGCTCAGCCCTCCATAGTGTGAGCTGCTGAGGCTCCCCACTCCCTGGGGAGCGAAGCCAACATTGCACTGCTCCCTGTCCCCTGGTGTCCAAACTACCACTGCACCCTACCATTCATAGGACTTTGCTGCCACTGCACACGGCCTCACAGAGCCTGGGCCACCAGTGTCCAGCACTCCAGGATTCAAAGTCAACACTGTGACTTAAAAGTGGAAATCCTCTCATTTGCCACAACATGGATGAACCTGACGATATCATGCTAAGGCACGAATATTTTGTGCCTGAAACAAGCCAGGCACAAAACCACAGATAAACATGGAACTACCGTATGATCCAGCAATCCCACTACTGGGGATATATTCAAAGGAAATGGAATTAGTATATTGAAAATATATCTGCACCCCCATGTTCATGGCGGCACTGTTCATAAGTGCCAAGGTATGGGATCATCTTAGGTGTCCTTCAACAGATGAATAAAGAAAATGTGGTGTGTATATGACGGAACACAATTTAGCCTTAAAAGAGGAAATCATCTCATTTGCCACAACATGGATGAACCTGAGGATATCATGCTAAGGCACGAATAATTTTGTGCCTGAAACAAGCCAGGCACAGAACCACAGATACTGCATGATCTCACTTACATGTGGAATCTAAAAAAGTCAGACTCATAGAAGCAAAGAGTAGAATGGTAGTTACCAGAGGGTGGGGAGGGCAGAAGGGATTGGGGAGATGTTTGTCAAAAGGTACAAAGTTTCAGTTGGGATGAATAAATTATAGAGATTTATTGTACAGAGTTGACCAAGAGAATAGATTTTAAATGTTCTTAATATACACACACATATACACAAAAGGCAGCCATGCTAGCTAATGAATATATTTATTAGCTTGATTTAATTATTTCACAATGTATAAATAGCTCAAAACATTACATTGTACACGATAAATATATATGATTTTTTTTGAGACAGGGTCTCACTCTGTTACCCAGGCTAGAATGCAATGGCATGATCACAGTTCACTGCAGCCTCGACTGCCCTGGGCTCAAGTGATCCTCCCACCTCAGCCTCTCAGGTAGCTGGAAATATGTGCACGCCACCGTGCAGGGCTTTTTGTTTCTTTCTTTGTTTGTTTTTCGGTAGAGGCAGGGTTTTGCTATGTTGCCCAGGCTGGCCTTGAACTCCTGAACTCAAGCAATCTTCCCGCCTTGGCTTCCCAAAGTGCTGGGATTACAGGTGTGAGCCACTGTACCCAGACTTATACAAATTTTGTCAATTAAAAAAAAAACTTGAGCACCAATTTTCATATAGAGGGGGATTTCTCTTTGATTAAGTCTAAGTTGGAGCATGACTCCCACTAGATAAATATGACATGAAAATATGTATTCAACCATGACATTTCACAACTTAAAAGAAGCATTTTCTTAAGATTTGCATTTCAGAGGTAACTGTCTTGCAAACTTAGTGTAGACGCTGGTATCCTTGAATCTGCACTTCAGTTATTGATTTCATATTGAAGACCATATATTTATAACTACTCTAAATATTTCCAAATCTTTCCCAATAGTGAAACACATGGGATTCTGCCTACTCTGAAGAACAGAGGCTTCCCAGCATGTGTTAGCGGGAACCAGCAGGAAGGACTCCAAAGTCTTGGTTTTTAACTGAATAACACATGTCTACACAACCACAGTAGATAACACCCCAACACAATTGTACATACACTTTGCAGATGTCAGCATGAGTGGGGCCATCTGGGTAGAAACTCAACCCGATTATAACACACTTTAGTCCTTAATAAAAAGCGTGCATTTTGGCCAGGTGCAGTGGCTCATGCCTGTAATCCCAGCACTTTGGGAGACCAAGGCAGGTGGATCACCTGAGGCCAGGAGTTCAAGACCAGCCTGACCAATATGATGAAACCCTGTCTCTACTAAAAATACAAACATTAGCTGGGCGCGGTGTTGCACATCTGTAGTCTCAGCTACTCAGGAGGCTGAGACATGAGAATTAGTTGAACCTGGAAGTGGAGGTTGCAGTGAACTGAGATTGTGCCACTGCACTCCAGCCTGGGCAACAAAGTGAGACTGTCTAAAATAAAATAAAATAAAATAAAATAAAATAAAATAAAATAAAATAAAATAAAATAAAATAAAAAAGCAAAGCATGCATCTTTTCTTTCACTCTTGATTTCACATTCAACTATTTCACAAGTGGTTCTAATTGCATAGTTTTAACTAGAGCTTTATCAGTAATAGCTAATGAATTTCAAAAGACATTTGTACTAGGGCATCTTATTTGTGTGTTTCCTGTGGTATGCATTTTATTTTTCTTCCTTGACTTTATAAAAATGTATTACAAAATAAACTTTTTATTCCTATTAAGTGAGGCCAAAATAAACATATAATTAAACTTTCAATGAAGTTTTCTTATGATTACAGACTGTTTAAAGAATAAATTATACATACTCAATCTTAACCTAAAATTTACATTTTGACATGTTAGTAGAAAATCATGAATTTCCCTCTAAAAATCTTATGCTTTTGATGTTTCCAGATGTTTTTAAAAAACAAGTTCTGGAAATCCTCACTCAGAGTGCACATGACTAACAAAGCATTACAGCATCTTACAGTTTATAGCTTAAACTGGAAAATATAGACATTTCTATTTATGTCTAGGCAGCTTGGAAGATGATAGAATTTGAAGCTGAAGGTTCTTGCCGTCAATGATTACGTGACCTTGGGCAATTCATTTAATCTTTTGCAGTTTCGATTTCTTCTGTAAAAAGAGGCTGAGAATAGCTTCCCCTTCTCCTCCCGCACAGGTGGTCATAAAGTCACGAAGGTTCCGTGAGATAAGTGAGCGTGAAAGTTCTCTGTAAATTGGGAAGTCATACAACAGAAATCTTGTAGCGATACAGCTGAAGGTCCATAGGGTTTTTTTTAAAACTCTAAATTAGAGATAGCTTAAGATAGTTTAAGACAGCGTAAGTCTGTGTTTTGGTATCACAGTTTAGTATCACCAGCTTAAGATATCCCCACTTAAGCTGGGATGTTGATGTTGTACAACAGAAATCTTGCAGCAATACAGCTACATGAAGGTCAATGGCTTTAACATATACTTATTTTGAAAAATCTATCTATATTATATATAAAATATCTATATGATATATAATATATTTATATTTATAATACATCTATTATATATAAAATATATCTATAATAGATAAAAGTATATCTAATATATTATAGATTTATAATATATATCTATAAAATATATAAAAATAGAGATATAATAATATATAATATAGTGAATATAATATTTTATGTATTTATTAATATATATTATAATATATAATAATTATATCTATTATATATCTATATATATCTTAGGAACCTAGAAATTCAACGTAAGTCCAAGAATTCAAAAGAACCTCCCAGACACACAAGTATAATATGTTGTTAGTAGTGACTTGCGGCACTCAGGAATGAAATTACGACACCTCACGACATAGTCAAGGCGGCTTAGATTGCACACGGGGAGAAAGTACTAGAGTGGTCTTAAAATTACTAAACTATAAAAAAGCCATGAAAAGAAGACCAGTGCCTCAAAAATTCAAACAGAGTTAAAGGAGATCCCAAAAGGACTTCAGAAGAGCTGGCTTCAGTGAGGAAGGAAATGAATTCTAGGGAAAAAAAGAAGCCGCAGGAAGAACCGGATCTTCCTTTGCTGGTTAAAGTTCTGTAATTCTGCCTGTGTGATTCTCAAGATCTCTTTTCTGCCGTTATAGGGTGAACTGTGTAATAACTTGATTGCAAGTGTCAACTGGGCTATTTTTCAGTAATATATTTCTTCTGGACTAAGGGTACAAATGAATGGGCTTCATTAATTTCATATCCAATCCAGGGATTATAACAGAGCAGAATTCCACTGCCCCAGGTCTCTGTGTACTGAGACGAGTTTTTAATCTGTGTGTATCGTCCTCTCATTGACCTTTGAAGTCAACAAATCACCTTTCTAAAATTCTGTTTTATTATTTCAATAAATTATCTGACTTTGAACCTAACATTGTATTTGAACCAAATTTCAAATAAGTAAGATGTATGTGGGTTGACTGAAGGTGAGCTTTCCCTAATTTCTTATTTCCCTTTTCTAAGCAAGGTTCTTTCATGCCAAATAAGCTGACACACTGCTCATTACTGTGTCAACCTAGTGCTCAATGAACCTTTGATGCATGGAGGATGTTTTTGATTTAATTTGATATGACCTTTAGTGAAAACTACTTCCAAGTAATGTCTGTCAATACTCAGCACTGTGTCAGCCCTTCCAGTCTCTTTTCTTTATGGGAAGAACTGAACGTATGGAAAATACATTTCTCAGACTTTCTAATGAGCAGGATTCTGAATGAATGAGAGGCTCAGGAGAGATTTGAGAACCGGGAAAGAAAGAGAAGCCACGTTTTCTGGTGACAGCCACAGGAAGCATGTGGACATCAGCGGTGACAGATGTGATGTTCTTCCAGCAGCTCCCAAATATCCTCCTGACAATCACCTCTTTGGTCCTTTGGACAGCAGAGATCAAGTCCTGTGATCCCTGAACTTCCACATTCCTTGATCTGCAGGTAGCAACTTTCCAGACTTTCACACCCTATCCTTGCCGACATCCATGAAAGCCTGCCAGACTCTGCGTGAAATTCCTTCCTAGTTGTAATACTCAATGTGCTCTCTGTTTTCCTAACCAAACCTGCTGACTGACATGGGACAACACATTTAGGGTAGGGCCGCATGTCCTCTGAAGCAGAAGGAAGGCATCGGGTTACCCTGGGAGGACTGTCAACCCCACAGAACGCACAAGGACCAGTGGTTCCGGGAGACGATGGAGCCCATTAGTTACCTAAGCGAGTCTCTCAGCATATCACAAACTATGGAGAAAGCAAAGGCAAAAGCTCAGAAAAGCTTTTATAGTGGCTGCATATATTCTCAAGTTTTCTAAGTGGCAGGAGGTGATTAACAAAGCTAACAAATGAAAACCAAAGTGAAAAATTTTCAAGAAAAGGAGGAATATGTCAGAGTCCCCAAATCGATGAGAAAAAGACTAAAATTCAATAGAAAACAATTTCTAAGGATCCAAACAGGCATTACAGGTAAAGATAAATTAGCCAGAAAATTCAGAGAAACAACCTGAGCCTCAAATTAAAGCAATAATAACTTACCACTTGTCACTTACCAAGCTGGCCCCAAATTAATAATATTTGCTCTATTTCAAGACAACAATTTGATGCTGAAGTTTGGAACAGCCATTTGGCACCATGTATCCAACTTTTAAACGTATATTTTGATCCTTCTGATCAAAAAATTGTTTCAGTATTTTGTTCAGTGGAAATAGTAACACAGTGGCTCATGCTTATAATCCCAGCACTTTGGGAGACCAAGGTGGGAGGATCGCTTGAGGCAGGAGTTCAAGGCTACAGTGAGCTATGATAGCGCCACTGCACTCCAGCCTGGACAACATGGCAAAACCCCAACTATTACCAAAGGAAAAAAAAAAAATTAGCCAGGCATAGTGGCCCATGCCTGAGGTGGGAGGATCAGTTGAGCCTGGGAGGTAGAGTCTGAAGTAAGCCAGGATCATGCAACTATACTCCAGTCTAAGTGACAGAGTAAGAGTATTCTGTCTCTAAAGTCTCAGAGTAAGTACTCTCCTGTCTCTAAAACACACACACACATACACACACACACACACACACAAAAGATATAGTATGAAAATATTGCTACACTGTTTGTCACACCAAAAACTGGAGTAACTTAAATGTTTATAAATAAGAGACTCAAAAAGAAATGTCTGCTATCTATAAGACAAAGATTCAACTGTTATACACATATGATAGATTTGTATGCACTGATACAGAAAAATGCCTACACAATACATGTATTTTTAGCTTTTCTGAGGCTTTTTAAAAGTACAGAGAAATATAAGGACTTTAATACGTGAAACACAGGTATTCTCACCAGGAAGTATCGATAATTGTGAAGAATGGACAACGTTTGTGAATTGCGATTCACAAACATTATGGTACCTTTTTTTAAAAAAATTATTATTATACTTTAAGTTCTGGGGTACATGTGCATAACGTGCAGGTTTGTCACATATGTATACTTGTGCCATGTTGGTGTGCTGCACCCATCAACTCGTCAGCACCTATCAACTCGTCATTTACATCAGGTATAACTCCCAATGCAATCCCTCCCCCCTCCCCCCCTCCCCATGATAGGCCCCGGTGTGTGATGTTCCCTTTCCCGAGTCCAAGTGATCTCGTTGTTCAGTTCCCACCTATGAGAGAGAACATGCGGTGTTTGGTTTTCTGTTCTTGCAATAGTTTGCTGAGAATGATGGTTTCCAGCTGCATCCATGTTCCTACAAAGGTCACAAACTCATCCTTTTTTATGGTTGCATAGTATTCCATGGTGTATATGTGCCCCATTTGCTTAATCCAATCTGTCACTGATGGACATTTGGGTTGATTCCAAGTCTTTGCTATTGTGAATAGTGCCACAATAAACATACGTGTGCATGTGTCTTATAGCAGCATGATTTATAATCCTTTGGGTATATCCCCAGTAATGGGATGGCTGGGTCATATGGTACTTCTAGTTCTAGATCCTTGAGGAATCGCCATACTGTTTTCCATAATGGTTGAACTAGTTTACAATCCCACCAACAGTGTAAAAGTGTTCCTATTTCTCCATATCCTCTCCAGCACCTGTTGTTTCCTGACTTTTGAATGATCGCCATTCTAACTGGTGTGAGATGGTATCTCATTGTGGTTTTGATTTGCATTTCTCTGATGGCCAGTGATGATGAGCATTTTTTCATGTGTCTGTTGGCTGTATGAATGTCTTCTTTTGAGAACTGTTCATATCCTTTGCCCATTTTTTGATGGGGTTGTTTTTTTCTTGTAAATTTGTTTGAGTTCTTTGTAGGTTCTGGATATATGGTACCTTTTGACACCTGTCCCCCGTTACATTCCTCTTCCCACCTCCCCCTCCAGAGGTTACCACCATCATTAATTAAATGTATGTGTTTCTGGCCATTTAAAAAATACCATGAATAATATAGGGCCATGTTCTACAATGCTTTTCCTGTAAAGGACTAGATAAATGTCTTAGGCTTTGCAAACTGTATAATCTTTGTCACAGCTACTCAATTCTGCCCTGTAACAAAAGCAGTCCATAGACAATATGTGAAAGAATGGGCTTGGACTTGACTGTGTTCCAATAGAATTTCATATTTCATATAGGAACACAGAAATCGAATTGAATTTTATATGACTTTTATGTGTCATGAAATATTATTCTTTAAAAACATTTCTCCAGCCATTTAAAAATGTAAAAGCTACTCTCAGCATGTAGGCTGTGCACACACCGATGGTGGGCCAGTTTAGTTGTAGTTTCCCAACAATTGATAGCACAGTCTTTGGTGCAGTCTTGTAAACTAAAGAAAAATGGTATTATATGTTCTTTTTCAATTTATTTTTTATTTCAATAGGTTTTAGGGGAACAGGTGCTGTTTGGTTACATTAATAAGTTATTCAGTGGCGATTTCTGAGATTTTGGTGTACCCATCACCCAAGCAGTGTACACTGTACCCAGTGTGTAGTCTTTTATCCCTCACCCTACTCCCACCCATTCACTGGAGTCCCCAACGTCCATTGTATCATTCTTATGCCTTTGTATCCCCATAACTTAGCTCCCACTTAACAGTGAGGACATACAATGTTTGGTTTTCCATTTCCGAGTTACTTCACTTAGAATAATGGTCTCCAATTCCATCCAGGTTGCTGAGAATGCCATTATTTCATTCATTTTTATGGCTGAGTAGTATTCCATGGTGTATAAACATACCATACTTTCTTTATCCACTCGTTGATTGATGGACGTTTGGGCTGGTTCCATATTTTTGCAATTGCAAGTTGTGCTGCTATAAACACACATATGCAAGTATCTTTTTCATATAATGACTTCTTTTCCTCTGGGTAGATACCTAGTACTAGGATTGCTGGATCTAATAGTAGATCTTCTTTTATTTCTTTCAGGAATCTCCACACTGTTTACCATAGTGGTTGTACTGGTTTACATTCCCACCAACAGTGTAAAAGTGTTCCCTTTTTACAGCATCCATGCCAACATCTATTTTTTTAAAGTTTTTTATTTATAGTCATTCTTGCAGGAGTGAGGTGGTATCACATTGTGGTTTTGATTTGCATTTCCCTGATCATTAGCGATGTTGAACATTTTTACATATGCTTCTTGGCCATTTGTATATCTTCTTTTGAGAATTGTCTATTCATGTCTTTAGCCCACTTTTTGATGGGATTGTTTTTTTCTTTCTGATTTGTTTGAATTCTTTGTGGATTCTGGATATCAATCCTTTGTCGGATGTTTAGATTGTGAAGATTTTCTCCCGCTCTGTGGGTTTTCTGTTACTTCTGCTGATTATTTCTTTTTCTGCGCAGAGGCTTTTCAGTTTAATTAAGTCCCAGCTATCTATCTTTGTTTTGGATGCATTTGCTTTTGAGTTCTTGATTAGAAGGTTTTTGCCTAAGAAAAAATGGCATTTGGTTAGGCACAGTGGCTCGTGCCTGTAATCCCAGCACTTTGGGTGTCCAGGAGGCAGATCACCTGAGTTCAGGAGTTAGAGACCGGCCTGGCCAACATGGTGAAACCCTGTTTCTACTAAAAATCCAAAAATTAGTTGGGCGTGGTGGCACATGCCTGTAGTCCCAGCTACTGGGGAGCTGAGACAGGAGAATCACTGGAACCTGGGAGACAGAGATTACAGTGAGTTGAGATCCCACCACTGCACTCCAGCCTGGGAGACAGAGTGAGAATGTGTCTCAAAAAAAAAAAAAAAAGAAAGAAAGAAAGAAAAGAAAAGAAATGGCGTTATATTTTCTGTATTCAGCAGTCTATACTTGTGTTTTACCCTCAGTTTTATGTTTGTGAGAAATATCCATGAATAGATAGATGGCTAGTTAGCTAGATACATAGATATATAGAAACATAGATGAGTGAATGGATAGAAAAATAGATGACAGATAGATACATACATACATAGATCAGTCTAGCTCATTCTTTTTAACTCCTGTATAATATTGCATCCTATTGAATAATAGTCTACATTTTATTTATCCAGTCCGTTTACATATGAACATATATGGATTTTTTTTTTTTCATTTTTCCAACTTCTACTCTGAGCTCTGAACATTCATATACCCACCTCCATGTGTCTGTGTAAAAGTGTTTCTCTCTGGCACGCAGACTAAGAATGACATTGCTGGGTCATAGAGAACGATCATACTCATTTGATCAGACATGTCCACTGATCTCCAAAGTAGCTACAATTTTATGTCCACTAGCAGTGTGGGAGCAAGGGATTCTCAACTTTTGTTATTATAGGAGGACTTTTAAATATTTTCCAGTCTAGATGACCACGGAATGATATCTCATTTTGTTTTCATTTGCATTTTCTTGACTTTTAGTAAGGCTGATCATCTTTTCATGTTTGTGGACCATTCACTTTTTTCTTCTGTGAAGTGTCATTTTATATTCTTTGCTCATTTTCTTGTTTAGTTATTAGTTTTTTTTATTCATAATTCTTATATTTTTGGCTACTGATTCTCTTTCCCACATAAATGTTGCAAGTATCATCTTCCAATTTTTTTCTAGTCTTTTAACTTTGTTAATTGGGATGATTGTCCATCCGGAATTTATTCTTGTTTATACAGTGGCAGAGATACCTTTTTTCTTTCAATATGAAAAGTCACTTGCTCCCACAGCACTTACTGAACAATCCGTCTCTTCTCAGTGATTTGCAGTTCCACCTCTGCAATAATAAAACCTGACTTGGTCCAAGGGGCCAACATTGTCTGGCCCTTGATTGCTTCTCCAATCTCAGTGCCTCCTGCCTTCCCATGCTCCTCAACCTGCAGACACACCAACTTCCTGTCCTGTGAACACCCCCAGCGTTTTCAGTCTTGCCATTGCATTTCCTCTTCCTGGAATGCTCTTCCCATAGTGCTTCACTTGGCTGCCTTCTTCACATTACTCAGATGAGAGTATTGCATGCTATTGCAGTAAACATGCAAATAAGATGTTGCATACAGTAAGCATGCAACCAAACCAAAGATAGTTAGCTGGGACTTAATTAAACTGAAAAGCTTCTGCACAGCAAAAGAAATAATCAGCAGAGTTAACAGAAAACCCACAGAGCGGGAGAAAATCTTCAAAATCCATACATCCAACTAAGGACTAATATCTAGAATCTACAAAGAACTCAAACAAACATCAAGAAAAAAAAATAAACAATCCCATTAAAAAGTGGGCTAAGGACGTGAATAGCTCCAGTACCACATCCTCAGAGACATATGCCCTAAGCCACTGGTTCTGTCTACTCATTGTCATTCACTCCCCCATTACCACTTTACATTTTCTTCGTAGTACTTATCACTATCTGAGATGATCGTGTTGGCATGTTTACTGCAATAGTATACAATACTATATAAGAGTTAAAAATCTATGTTTTTATATAGGTATTATCTATCCTTTGAGAATATAGATAGATTCCACAGAGATGTTCTCTGCTTCCCCTCTGCATTTTACAGTGCCTAAAACCTAGTAGATCACAGTGTTTGTTGAATGAATAACCAAGCTCCCCTCTATTCATTCAAAAGATTGTGAAGAGTAAATTGTTCAGTATGATCCCACTTTTATTTAAAAGTTGAATATTCTATGCCTGGATGTGTATGTGTGATTGTTATTGTGCTTGTGTGTGTATGTACTGACACTAACCTATGGGTGATAGTTATCTTGAAGGCAGGGAATATACAGGTGCTATTGGCTTTTATATTTCCATGGAATACATTTTTGTATCGTTTGAGCTTTTACTGTGAGTATTAGTACATCTATGATCTGAAAAAGGGAAACCCTAAAGATAAACTGAAAAGATCTGTAAGTCCACCCAGGGAGTTTAGATGGGTGGTGTCAATACAATTGATTTGACTCATCCTCCGTTTCTAGCCTTTGAAGTGATCTCTCTGAAACTGGCAGCTTTTGGTTCTTTTTTTTTTTTTTTTTCATGGGAATATGCATTTCAGAGGAGGACTGAGGGGATGTCGAATATGGTGCACACATGGGCTGTAAGCAGATTTTTCTAATCTTTTAGCGTAGTGAAATGAGAGGAATTACACCAAGTGAAGAGAGATCGCCCTAGGACAGGAAGAGAAGAGTTGCAATTGACACAGGTGTGACCAAACATTTTGGCAGACAGCATAATTTTTGAAAACTATTTATAAAGCCCTTGACCCCCTAGAGAAAACAGTAGGTTTCCCTATAACCTTCAGTCATCACTTTAAGTTTGTCTCCTTGGAAATTTTCTTAAAGCAGTTGCAGGAGCTATCCAGACATTTTTAATCAGGAAAAGGGTAAAAGAAATCCTTAACCATTTGTTTATAATTTTTATCATAGTCAGATTTATGCTGTAAAATTTCTAATTGGAACTAAGCATCTGAGAACAGGGAATAGTCATATGTAAAATTCAAAATAAAACAGCTGTGGCCAGAGAACTCCTTGTCTATGAGAAACAAATCCAAGAAAAGGACCTGGATTGATTTTTATATCACAGAAAATTGAACTTCCAAATGCGTGGCTCCAAATACTCCAAAACCACTCTGAAAACCCTTTAAACAATATCACACTAATTCACTTTTCCTTATGATGTTTGAGAGATGTGTTATTTTTATTAAATGATTATTTCATTATTTATATCATGTAGGCATACTATATAAAAATATGTGCATGCTTACACTCACATTAAATAATTTTCTTGTCTTTACCTCAAAGATCAAATATAAATGCACTGCCTTTCGCACTTGAAAATTTTTTTTTTTTTTGAGACGGAGTTTCACTCTTATCACCCAGGCTGGCGTGCAAATGGCACTATCTTGGCTCACTGCAACCTCCACCTCCCAGGTTCAAGCTATTCTCCTGCCTTAGCCTCCCGAGTAGCTGGGATTACAGGTGCCCGCCACCATGCCCAGCTATTTTTTGTGTTTTTGGTAGAGATGGGGTTTCACCATGTTGGCCAGGCTAGTCTCGAACTCCTGACCTCAGGTGATCCACCCGCCTCGGCCTCCCAAAGTGCTGGGATTATAGGCGTGAGCCACTGTGCCCGGCCCACCTGAAGATCTTGACCCCACAGCCTGAGCTCTGGGTATTGATTGGGCTTCCTTTCCATTTGGTTTAACTTTCTTTCTGTTCCCTGTTGAGTCTCGTTCCACGGCCTTCTTTCAGACATTTATTTTGTGAAATTCCTTTTTTCCTTGTTTGCCAGCTTGTTCAAATCACTCCTTAAAAGACTGTTTTAAAATGTAGGGCTCAAAATTCTTATCTTTTCAAATTGAAATTCTTTGAGATTATTGTTTCAAAATTTTCAAATAGTGCAAAGTAACAAAACTTGTATACGTAATTGTATAAAGTAGCAACTAAAAGGCCATTAGAATCCAACTCCCTGGACCTAGTCACTGTTCAGTTTGGTAAACTCATTCAGAATTTAAGAAGCTTCTAGACTATTCCTTTAGTTCATAGTGAAATAAACTACTCTTTCCTGGAAATCATGAAACTTCCCTTTTAAATTATTTGTTCGTATCACTATTTAAATATTCAGTTTCATATATAATCAAATACTATAATAAAGCTAAGTGAGTTAAATGCATGCTTTTAGAGTTTTAATAATCATTTTCATAAATATGGGTTTGTAATAGCAACAGTATAGACTGTATTACAGTCTGCCTATTGTATAGTTTTCCTGATCCGGATGAGAACATAAATTTTGTGCTGTAATTATTTTCATGTCTAGACTGTCTTCCTTAAGAACAGAGATCACATTTCTAACTTCCTGTCTTGAATAACCCATAGTGCCTAGCCAGTGTTCTTCAGACATTTGCTTGGTAGTAAATACGAATGGCTTTTCCACATCACATACTCTCATTCAGAATGTTTTTCATATAAAAATCGACTAAGTAGTATGTATGATTTGGTCAGGAAATACCTATGGATTATACGATGCAAGCAATATTTTGGATACAATGCAAGGGAAAGTGGGAGTTGAGAAATGAAAGAATTATCTCTTCCAAGGGAAATGATAAGTTATCTATGCCAGATCAGATTAAAAACAAAAACAAAACTCCCAAGTATGAAACAACAGTGTGAAACACAGAGCTGGTTACAGTGGATTCTATTGATCGAGACAACTTTGACCTCATCTTCTACAACCCACTTCACTACATCCACACAGGCTGGAACAGGTTTTTTCTCTCATCTGTCCATCCCAGAGACAGACATGCACGCATAGGCATACTCAAACACACACACACACAAGCCACTCTTCAGCTCCGACCTTTCATGTTGTACACTCTGAAAATCCTCCCCCAACACACAAAAGCCCCCCATTCATTCAAGCATAGGAGTCCTTATTTTGCACATCTGAAGCCTTCTTCACTTTCTGCTGTTACAGCACTTAGGCCCAGATTAGAAGAGCCAGGCACTAGTATCCCATCAAAGTTGAATATTGTGAGATCAGAGGATGTCTGTCTTGTTCATTATTTTTACCTAATATAATGGTAACACCATTAACGAAGCCAGAATCTTGAAATGCATCCTTGACGATCCCCAACCTTGCACTCCCAAATTTCAATGAGTCATCAATTCTTGTTGATACTTCCTTTTGTTATCTCCCAAATCCATCCACTTCTTTCCATCCTTGTTGCCACTTTCCTAGTTATGGTCATCATTTTCTTTAGCCTCCACTGCTGTGACAGCTTCCTGACCAGTCTCCCTTCCCCCCGCATTGCCACCTTCAAACCCATTCTCTATCCTGCAGCCAGAGTTGTTTCTCAAATGCACCTGTTTCTTAGGTGCATGCTACTGCACTTGCTAATTTTTTTTGTAGAGATAGGATCTTGCTATGTTGTCCACAGTTTTCTTTCCAGAGTTGTGTCTAAAATCTCAACCTTTCTCAAAGAAACCCTTCCCATGCCAATATCATCTTTGCTACTCTCAACCACAGTGGTTTTCTTTCAACTTTCTTCATACTTGAATCTTTCATACTTTCTTTCACCTCTATGTTTTTTTCACACTTGGAATAATTACCTAGGATCACATATCATAGTCATGTGCAGCCGGGGAAATGAGTACTCTCAGTATGGCTTCAATGTCAACTCCTGATGGCCAGGAACACAGCATGCTTCTATTTAGTACCCAATCATTTATTTGCTTCAAGAAGTAATGAAAACCTCTCAGCATCTCAGGAAGGTGACTCACTGACATAAATTTCTTCAAGATGACCTCAAAGGAGTACTTTTAAATACAGGATATGATTGGGTTTCACGATGAAGGCTGTATAAATTTGCCTCCCAATAACACTTGAAAATGTATTTACACTACCTCCTGTTACATGGTCTTATATTTCTGAGAATCTCATGTCTGCTGCCAAAAGATATAGTAAAGGGTTCCAACCATTCACCTAACAGAACAGTTCGTATTATGTTTTGTTGTTGTTGTTGCTGTTTGTTTGTTTTTTTAAAGTCATCATTCCCAATGTTACACAAAATAGGCACTGCAGAATTCAAACCTTCTGTTTCTGTGATTTATCCTTAGAGAAGATTAACACTCAAGAGGAGATTATTCTGTGGGAGATCTTCTTAAATCCTACCCCAAACAGCCGTGCTATAGGCTGAGCAGAGGCAAAATGTTACTTATCCAACTTACTGCCTGATAATCCCTATTATTTCATGACTCCACTTACTCTGCCATTCTGTCACTACTGTTTGAATTTCCTTTTTCTCCCAACCTTCTCTTTGACCTCCTCAACGTCAGATGGTGACCTTGCTTCTCATTTCAGTGAGAAAATGTAAGCAATGAAAAAAGATCATTTTCTTCCTCCTGCCATCCAATCCAGCAGCCCATTCTCGGTTGTTTTGTGGCTCTACCTGCCCTCCTTCCACTGCAGATGAACTGCATTTCTGCTGCTCTAAGGCCAATCCTTCCATTTGTATAAGAATCCCCTCTATTCCCCTCCACTCAGAAATTTGTTCCTAACTATGCTCTCTCTCTCTTTCTTACAGTCATCTGAACCTATTAGACTATGATCAAGCTATAATACCTTCTTAATGATTAAATTCCTCTGGTCCCATTTATAGCCAAACTTTAAAAATGGCTACACACACTTACTCTGTTCCATTGGCCATGTCCCTTTCTCTCTTGACACACTCCACTGCAACTGGATTTTTCAGTCATCAGTAACCTTCAATTGTCAAATCATATGTTCCAAGTTTCCACCCTCATTTCACTTCACCTCACAAGACTTTCTTTACTGGCTTCATGGCTTTCTTTTACCTAACTGGTGGCTCCTTCCTTGTGTTTTATACACATCCTCCTCAAATCCCCAGTATTTCTGTAAATGTTGTGGTGATCCAGGGCTCAATCTCAAGCTTGTTCTCATCTCTTTGCTGCTCTTGTCTCTTGAGCTCTCTTTGCCTCCCTCCTCTTCTCTTCATCCACACTAATTCCCTAAGTCATGGCCTTAAATATTACCTTTGTATTCAGACATCTTGCCTGAGCTCTGGGTTTATTTATCCAAGTGCCCATTTGACATCTGCTGGGAGGTCTAATAAGCATCTTAAATTTCACATATCTGGACTCAACCCTGGGTATTTCATCTAAGACATGCTCTTTACCCACTGTTCTCTAAGTCCTATTCCTTTAGTTACTTGGGCCAAAATTTCCTCTTTATTTTGCACTCTTCATCTGATGCATAATGATAAGCTACTAACTGCATTTCCAAATAAATCCCCAAACCAACCATTCCTCAGCTCTCACTGCTACCACTCAATCTCAGCCATACTTGCCTTTCACTGGAAAGGGAATGGTCCTCTACCTAGTCTCCTTGCGTGCTTGCTTCTGCTCTTCCTTGTCTGTAGTCTATTTTTCAACAAAAGCTAAGCTGATCCTTTTTTTTCCCTCCTGTCACTCACTCTGTCAGCCTGGAGTTCAGTAACACAATTATAGCTCACTGCAGCCGCTAACTCCTGGGCTCAAGTGGTCCTCCCACATCAGCCTCCCTAGTAGTTGGACTACAGGTGCACACTACTGCCCCTGCTAATTTTTTACATTTTTTGTAGAGATAGGATCTTGCTACACTGCCCAGACTGGTCTCAAAATCTTGGTGTCAAGTGATCCTCCTGCCTTTGTCTCCCAAAGTGCTGGGATTACAAATGTGAGCCACCATGGGTAACCAAAACTGATCTTTAAAAAAACATAATTCAAATTATGTTACTTCCTTACTCGAAACCCACCGTTGGCTGCCCACCACTCTTAGAATAAAATCCCAAATCCTGACCTTGGCCATGAAGATACTATACCATCTTGCTTATACCTGGCCCTCTGGCCTAATTTTCTATCACTCTTTTTCTGACTTGCTTTTCTCTAGTTCAGTAACCTTTCTCCACTTCCCAAGCACATCCACATCTCCACACTCCAACACTGACACTCCTACAACCTAGAACATGTCTCCCTTGGATGCCACTTGGCTCCCTTCCTCACTCAGGTTAGGCCCTTGCGCAGATATCACCTCCTCAGTGAAAGTTCTTGTGACCACCTGTAGTACACAAAATAATCCCGCCCAAGACGGCTACATCTGAATCCCCAAAACTGACAATATTAGGCTACATGGCAAAGAGGGACTGAGATTGCAAATAGAATTAAGGTTGCTAATCAGCTGACCTCAAAATGGTAGATTATCTTGGATCACACATGTGGATCTGATGTAATGATAAGGATACTATCAGGTAGAAGAAGGGGCCAAAAAAGGAAATCCAGAGATTTGGCAGTGGAAGAAGATGTTGCTACTTTTGAAAATGGAAAGGAGCCCTGAGCCAAGGAATGTGGGTCACCTGTAGGAGCTGGAAAAGACAAGGAAATAAATAGGTTCTCCCAAGAGCTTCCAGAAGGAATGCAGCTCTGCCCACACCTTGATGCTAGCCCAGGGAGACCCATTTTAGGCTTTGGCTTCCAGAACTATAAGACAATCAAGGCTAGGTGCAGTGGCTCACACCTGTAATCCTAGCACTTTGGGAGGCCAAGGTGGGTGGATCACCTGAGGTCAGGAGTTCTAGAGCAGCCTGGCCAACATGGTGAAATCCCATCTCTACTAAAAATATAAAAATTAGCCATGCTTGGTGGTGGGTGCCTATAATCCCAGCTACTCAGGAGGCTGAGGCAGGAGAATTACTTGAACTTGGGAGATGGAGGTTCATGCCACTGCACTCTGGCCTGGGTGACAGAGTAAGATTCCTTCAAAAAAAAAAAGAAAGAAAGAAAGAAAGAAAAAAGATAATCAAATTGTGTTGTTTTAAGCCACTAAGCATGTGGTCATTTGTTATAGTAGCAATGGAAAGCAAATGGCCTGCCCAAACTAAAACAAATGTGCGCGCGCGCACACACACACACACACCCCCCATTCTCTGTCCTCTTGACCTTCGCTTTCTTTTCCTTCACTTGTCGCTGGCCGTTACTATGAACCCCGTCCAAGGGGATGAGACCTTAGGCTTTGTTCGTGGACATACTCCCACGTCAAGAACAGCATCTGCCTGCGCAGTGTTGCAAATAGTAGCCCCTGAAACTTAATTTTACCATTTGCTAACACTAAGCTTGATTTTCAACTCTCTTTTTCCCCCTTAGATGACATTTAATAAGTGAAAGCGTGTTAAAGTGTGTTATGATTTAATAATATGTCACCTGAGGAACCACAGTGAAAGGAAGAAGGTCATCCAGTCTTCCCAGGTAATCTTGGTGGTAAAGAATGGATAATCTATCACAGGAGTAGAGAAACAAAAAGAAAAGCGAAAAAAAAAAATCCAGTGGAGACCAGGTGGAACAGGTTGGGGACTGAGTGTTGGTACAAAAGTCCCACTCATATCTTTGAATCTGTTCACAAAAACATCCTCTCCTTGCCATGTGTCTGTTAATAGGTGAAGGGGTTGAGATTGTATCCCCCCAAATAACTGTGTATTTGAATTATCTGAGTGTCCTAAAAACATGTCCTGCGAAATAAAATTTAAAAAAAAATTTTTAATCACGTTTCCCAAAGACAATCTGTTTGTGTTCGTTTCCTTTCTCAGGCTCTTGTAAAGATGGTAGATACAATTTTGATAGGTGCAGATAAGTAAAGTTTTCCACAGTTAAACAGATTGGCCCAACAAACCTCCTAGGCATGGTTTGGCCTACAAAATATGTCCAACAATAAATGTCAATTCCAGGTGGAAGCTGTAACAGACAGTGTGCAATTGGACACACCCCTTTTCCAATTAGGAGGATCTCAGACACCTGTGCCAACAAGGAATCTCCATGAAGCTGGGTCCCTGTGTGGCTTGAACTGGCCAAGCCTCCCTATCAAATCACACTGAACATACAGTGTGAGCAAGAAATAAACCTTAGATGCTTTAAACCAAAGATACAGGGTCATTTGTTTCTACAGCCATTTGGGTCTGCTTTGGCCTCATAAATGTGAGGAGAACTGATGAATGTTAACAAAGGTCCCATCCTATGAATCCAATAGGTTGCTTTCGTTTGTGAATTCTTAGTGCATTTTCTAAGAGAATATGCATTGTAAGTGTCATAGAAAGGGAGCAAATGCAGTCATTTGCAAACTCATTTGACATAAAACTTTTTTTGTTCATTTTTGCGCAAAAGAATAACGTGCAAGAGATTTTCAGAAACGCTGCTCCCACTTTCGTTCTGTCAGTTCTCCTCCCGGAAACATCTCACTTTTCTCTGCTCAGCCTAGATTGTAAGCAAGTGTGTTGACATACTCTTTACTTAGTAAACAGACACACCTTTACAGAACATTTACAAACCTTACTTGGGACTGAGTAGAATGGTGCACCCCAGAAGACATGCTCTAGACACATACATAATGTTTTAAAGAAAAGAAAAATCTCATTATTGTACGTAACAGAGCAAGAACTAAACACCAATTAATGCTATAATATTTGATACTACTTCATGAGTTTATCTGGATGTCTTGACTCTATCCAATGCCTTCCATATTTTAAGGTCTATGGGATTATCTGGACCTATGGTCACTCTTGATTTCTTTCCTATGGGCTCTTATAACAAGTTTTGTGAACTGATTGCAGTATAAATAGATTGTGAATTAACTTCTGGCAAGATCGTCTTACTCAGACACACTCAAAACTATTCTACACACAAACAGCTCTTGAAACTGCCATGCCAGAGCAAGTCTATATTTCTATCTTTAAAGATAATCTAGAATGAAAACTGGTGAGACTTATACTGCATCTTCTTATTTTTACACATATTGTTACTGAAAAAGTCCTTGGTCTTTAGTATTTTAGAACCTATACCTTATATAAATGAATGCTTTTCTAAACCAGTCAAGCATCTGCTCCCAAGACAAGAGAGGGAACAACTAAGATTACCATCTTCCAATCCAGAGCTTTGATTCTGATCTTTTATTTATTTATTTATTTATTTATTTATTTTTTGAGACGGAGTCTCGCTCTGTCGCCCAGGCTGGAGTGCAGTGGCTGGATCTCAGCTCACTGCAAGCTCTGCCTCCCGTGTTCACGCCATTGTCCTGCCTCAGCCTCCCGAGTAGCTGGGACTACAGGCACCCGCCACAACACCTGGCTGATTTTTTGTATTTTTAGTAGAGACGGGGTTTCACCATGTTAGCCAGGATGGTCTCGATCTCCTGACCTCGTGATCCGCCCGCCTCGGCCTCCCAAAGTGCTGGGATTACAGACGTGAGCCACCGCGCCCGGCCTGATCTTTTATTGTTAATCTTTACAGCACTTTAGTGAACTCACTCATTTCATCTAGATTTTTTTGTGTTTAATTTTTTCATTATTTTTCCTGATCATAAATAAATGCTTGTTCATGGTTTGACAACAAGAAAAAAAAAAAATGCATGAGAAGAAAAAGTCTTAATCACATTTCCCAAAGACAGTTTCTCATTACAATTTCCTTCTTATACTCTTCAAGAAGTTGTAAACACCATTTTGAATTTTATGCTTTTTATTTACCATTGAAACAAAAGCATCTTCTCATATTAATCTTCTTTGTAGACTTCATTTTTAATGATTATATAATATTCAATTGTATGCTTTTATGCCCTAATTTCATTGACTATCCACATATAGGCGATTGAAAAACATTATGTACTTAGGGTTGTACCCCTTTTCTTTCTTTTTAAAAAAGGATTTGTAGCTACTTTAGAATTAATTTCCGAAAATGTATCCTGGTGGGAACTGTAGGAGGAGAGAAGCCAGAAGCATCAGAAGATCATTCTGGAAGATCAGATGTCCTGGATGGGTAAGAAGGCAGGAGGACACGGTGCAGGGTGTGTGGCACCACGTGTGTATGCAAGAGTTGTTTGCTGCGCTCTAGACAGACAAGCTGTGCTGTACTGTGTGGCACTGTGATAAAGAGATCAGTTGTGTCATCAGTGAGGCAAGAGGGGCAGGCATAGGCTGGAGACATCTGGGGAAATCACAGGCTCTGACAACTGAGACAATTGGAATAGAGCTACAACATGGCCACAGGAGATTTACCTCCACTGCTATACCTGGGGTGAGATGCTGCGTATAGTGTGGGCCGGGTCAGGTCCTTGAATAAACCTATTCCTGTAGCCAGTGGTGTGTGCCCTTCTGTCTGGTGTCAGTATGTCCTGGGAATCAGGGCAGGCTGATACAGGGTTTTTTGCAATATCATATTCAAATCTGTGTCCATATGTCAAATATCAGAGCCGAAGAAGAAAACGGACCAAATGTTTCTAAGTGAATGCCCTGCAGTGCCATTATACTAATTCTGATAACTATGATCAGGTGTTTAAAGTGAGCTCTCTTCCGTGACTACCAGTGAGGAAGTTTTGTGCCTGAATTTCATCAGGATATAGGAATGATACAAGTCATTGCATAGATATTCTTACGCAATGTGTTTGCATTCGCACTCTTCTTATCAAACACATTCGGAACATATGATCCTTTATTTAAAGAATGTTAAAGAAGTTCCTACATGATGATCTGACTAACCATTCAGCCTTACTTAGGAGCAGTGACCTATGCTTCTCAGGGATATGTGACTTTACACCCCCAGGTATTGTTCTATCAGATCCTCCCATAGTCTAAAAGCCTATTGCCCACGGGCTCAGAGCAACAGCCACAAAATCACATTGAATCATCGTATCAGATATGTAACTCTCTTGCATTCTCCGTAAAGGATTTTTCTCTTCACCTTTTGTTTGCATTTATTTATACATTTATTTTATTTACATATTGTATTAATATAGATTTTTAAAATATATTTATAAAATCCACTTTTGGTGATCTACAGCATCATGGGTTTTGACAAATACAGGCAGTCATGCATCCACCACCACAATCGAGATACAGAACGTTCCATCAACCCTCCACCCAAAAAATTCCCTTCTATTACACCTTTGGAGTCAACTCATCTCTTCCACTCCCAATGCCTGGAAATCACTTCTATAAACACTTATTTTCATAATCTATACCTTAATTTTATGAAAGAAAGAAAAAGAAAGAAAGAAAGAAAGAAAGAAAGAAAGAAAGAAAGAAAGAAAGAAAGAGTAAAGAATCACTTTCTTCAGTGTTTATGAGTCTAGGAAAGTTTCTCAATTTGCAGAACTGTGGGCCAATACACGAAACACCACAGACCTAAACTCTGGCCTTTCAGCAGGGTTGAGGTGGAGCTCCACTCCTTCCAGACCATCTAATGACATTCATCTAAGAGCTGCCCACCTTAATCCTACAGCAGTCCGTAGCTGATGTATTAAATGTATTTGGTTTTAAGTATAAATCACTTAGTCACAATTAGTTGGCATATCTTAAATCTCCTTATCATGTAACCTAGAATTGAAACTACTTTAATCTATTATAGGATTTCATTATGGAGGAACACCTTGCTTTATGCAATAAATATGTTATTTGTAAACATGTATTTAAGCCGAATTTTGAAAAATAAAAATTATTTTAAAATGCTTTGAACATGCTTGCTGATTAAAGGATGAATGAGTATTTTTTAAATAAAACCAATAATTAGTCTTTCAACTATCTTCCTCAAAAATCAATGTTCAATGGCCGGGCATGGAGGCTCATGCCTGTAATCCCAGCACTTTGGGAGGCCAAGGCAGGTGGATCACTTGAGGTCAGGAGTTCAAGACCAGCCTGGCCAACATGGTGAAACCCTGTCTCTACTAAAAAACAAAACAAAACAAAATAAAAAAGTCACACAATTAGCTGGTCATGGCGGTAGGCACCTTTAATCCCAGCTACTTGGGAGGCTGAGGCAGGAGAATCGTTTTACCCTGGGAGGTGGAGGTTGCAGTGAGCCGAGATTGTGCCACTGTGCTCTAGCCTGGGTGACAGAACCAGACTCCGTCTTAAAAAAAAAAAAAAAAAAAAAAAAAAAAATTCCGTGTTCATGTACTGGCATGGAATCCATCAGGGCACCCCTGAGCTGAGCTTTTTCATAAAGTTGGTAACTCTCTCCATCAATGCAATTCCCAGATATAAGACTTGTTATACACTAACAGGTAAAGTTTGAATGTGCACATCTCAACCTGTCAGCTTAAATGTGAAAGTGCATTTTTCCTTTCAGAATAATTTCAAGACTATTTCAAGATAATTTCAAGCCATTTCTCCCAGCATGCTGCAGAGGCTACACAGAATATTCCTGCCAAGAACCAGGAAGCCTGTTCCCTCACACAGACTTCCAGTTTCTTGAAAGAATTTTGCAGATTTAACAACGGACGCCTAATGCTCATACTGCTCAACTAGCCATACAGCAGATCTGTTTCCCATTTCTAGTTGGAGTTTCAAGGACTTCCTTTTTCTAATTGCTTCCTCAGTTGCTATGGGCTGTAGGGACTGCTGCCTCCTCCCGTCTCATACCAACGTTCAGTTGTGTTCTGTTGCATGAAGTCTGAACTAACAGAGAGAAATGTAGGGATGATGGTTGCCTTTGTCATGCCAACATATCCAGGCATAGTAGCCATCATGAATTGCTTCTAGAATCATAAGTAAGACATCCAGCTTATAAACCACCTTTGATGACTCAATTGGATCAGCACTTAGCAGAGGAAGATTTCTGCAAATATTGTGCTGTGTGCGTGTGTGCACACACTGCTTCTTTTTTTCTGAGTAGCAACACTTACTTTCATTGTTAAGTCTTGAAAAGAGGAGGTTATGTTTGGGCTTCCCTCTTCCCCCACCTTTGAACTTCCAATTGAACTTCCAATTGAACTTACTCGAGCACAGACTTCTCCCGTCCCTGAGTCCTGTCCTATTTATGTTATTTCCTGTGTCATTTACTTGGGTAGCTTTTACCTACATTTTTCTTTTCTTTGTTCCTGAACAGAAACTGATTTCTTTCTGGGAAGCTAGAAAGGCAAGACTTATGCAGCCAATATGTTTCCCAACCCTCACATGAGAAAAAGAGCACACCCAGCACTATCAAAAAACAACCCTATGCCAGTTGCAGAACCAGATGCTTTAAGCTGCTTCTCATTGTGGGATCACTCAACACAAAATGAAACAGACCCCCCAAAACAAAGGCTTCCGGTCTCCCGCAATTCCAACAAAAACCTTGTCATTCCAGAGCTTTGAAATATCCTAACCAAATTGTCTTCCATTTTAAGTTTTCTTTTCTTTTCTTTTTTTAACACAGGGATACTAACTTGAAACCAGGCAAATTCTGCTAGTTTTTCTCAGATGATTTCCAAATCTCAATGGCACCTCCTACCTCTTCCTGTCTGCTTTTTATGTGGGCTCCTCATTGTGACTGGTTCCCAGCTGTATTGCTTCTCTATCATTATTAGTACTTTGATGATTATCATCATTAATTAGCGCATATCACCTTTTTCCTCAAACATTTTACTTGAGCATTTAAAACAATCAAGTACTTGTATGCTATAGTTTGGAACTATGTTGCTATTTGCCCTTTAAACAATCAAATATTTGTGTGCTATACTTTGAAACTATGTTGCAATTTGCTCTTCATTATTCCAAAAGTGAGGGTCCTTTTCATTGTCTCATTCATTCTGCCTTTTAGCAGAAGGGTTACAACCTAACATTCTTTAACCCATGCATTGGTTTGGAAAACGTAGGAAAAAGAAGAAAGGGGCCGGGCGCGGTGGCTCATGCCTGTAATCCCAGCACTTTGGGAGGCCGAGACGGGCGGATCACGAGGTCAGGAAATCGAGACCATCCGGGCTAACACGGTGAAACCCCGTCTCTACTAAAAATACAAAAAAGTAGCCAGGCGTGGTGGCGGGCGCCTGTAGTCCCAGCTACTTGGGAGGCTGAGGCAGGAGAATGGTGTGAACCCAGGAAGCGGAGCTTGCAGTGAACCGAGATCCGGCCACTGTACTCCAGCCTGGGCGACAGAGCGAGACTCCGTCTCAAAAAAAGAAGAAGAAGAAGAAGAAGAAGAAAGAAGAAAGAAGAAAGAAGAAAGAAGAAAGAAGAAAGAAGAAAGAAGAAAGAAGAAAGAAGAAGAAGAAAGGGACCCTTGGAGTAGACACAGAAGTGAGAAGCATGAATTAGGCAGATGTGATATTTTAAGCTGTTTAAGACATGGGACATAATTTAAAGAGTTCCTGAGAAAAAAGTGAAAGAAATCAATTTGGTGATAGGAGGAATTTTCTTCTATTGAAGTAAACAGGGAAAGACAGAAGGGAGACGAGAGAAGTGCTTTTTTTTTTGGAACCCCTTGATTTTGTACAGAGCAGGAAAATTATCAACTCTTTTCACCTCCCCCACCAGCATATGCTTCTGGTATTCATTCATTAGACATTCTGGGCTAGCGCAAGCTTCCTCTGTTTTTGTATTTATCATGAGAAATGTTAAAAAAAAAAAAAATCAAGTTACGTGATAAGGTAAAAATAAAATAAATAATGATTATTTCATGAAAAAAAAACTGAAAGGCAGTTTTTAGAAAATGACCATTGACCTTAAATAAATGGAGGAACAGGATCTTAACTGGACTCTGGAACTCAATTATAGGGCTGTTTCCCTCAAAGTCTAAGCTGAGAGAATTTACTTGGTTACCAGCGCAGAACAACCAATTGTAGACACCCCAGGAACCTGAACAAGATGAAACAACTTCATTGAAAGGTCAAATTTACTTAGGATGTCTTGAATTCAGATGTTGTAGTAAAAGTAGGGTAAAAGACCAGGAAAATCACCAATGACTTGACAGATGAATATTTGCAATACACATATTTATGCCTGACACATCACATTCCATTATGCAGATGTCAATTTGGGGCCACTATTTAGTTAAGCAGAGAAATTGTCTTCCTTTTTTGTGGGCGAGAACAATACATTACTGGCACTGGGCAGAGAGAAACTCACGAGGCAGCTTATCAGAGACCGTGAAGGGGCATTCTGTGGGAGTCTGAGCAAACCAGGCGCAAATGCGACCCACCATTCCCACCAAGACAAACCCTGCTTCTACAATGCTTCTGCCAAAACTGTTTATCCTTTTCACCCCTTCTCTGGAGAATCATTTAAAATGGAACTGTAAAGCCACTGTTGGAGTAGGGGAACGGAGGAGAGGGAGGGAAGTTGAATATAGCCTTCCAGAGCTCCTTGGGGGCTCAGTCATAATCCTGAACTTGCAGTCTAACAGGGTCAATCCTCTCCCCATTTCTGGAAGGAAGGCAGAGTGAAGAAGAAGGCTGTGAACTGGGCAGACCTCTATTCCAGTCCTGCCTCTACCGCTTACCACTGTACGGTCTTGGGTATACCTTTGATGTTGGTTTCCTTACTTACAGAATGAGTTTTACATAGTAGTTTTGATTTGTTTTATGTAGTAGAAACAATGTGTGTATAGTGTCTGGTACATAATAGCAATGTATAAATGGGATGCCTCTGGCAACACCGACTTCAGGACCCAGAACCAGTGATGTCTGTTTCTACCTTTTATCTTTGGTTTTAACATTCCACTTTGTCCACAAAGCTGATGTTCAGATTGGAAATAGCTACTCTGGCTTCTGCTGTGCCTTCTTCACTTGCACAGCTTTGCGTCAAGTAGCCGCCACTGCCAGTTCCACTGTCTGAGGGTATAAGGATAAAGCAATTGGCACAGATGAAGTGTAGAGAGTGAGCAACCACTTGGTAGCAAATACCTGAGCTTTGGCGGTGGCTTCCTTCCCCACACCCGTTTTCAGGCCATTCCCACTGGCAATCAAGGTTTCTGGGCCCACAGTACCCCCTGATGGCTGACGTGGGGAACTTTCTTTTCCCAACAATTCCTTTCTCCTCTCCTAGTGGAACCTCCCTGTCTTTCACAGGTCACGGCGTTGTGCATTCTGTCATGAACCATTCATTTCTCACAAACTTGTGTAGCCTTTCCTGCCTTGCTTTTTAAATTTCCTGTTCAATTATTTCAGGAACATCTATTTTTCTCCCTCCTTCTTTCCCTCACTTTGCTCCATTTATGAATTCTGAAATTATTATGATTGTCATTGATAAGTATAATAGTAGGATTAGTGCATTCATCTATTTATCAAGTAAACCACTGTATATTTGGAAGTAAAATAAAACATAGTGTGGAATGAGCAGCATCAATCTCTAAAGCCCTTTGAGATATCCAGACATTTTCCTAACCTACACAGAAGAGGACATTGTCTTTCTCCAAGTAACACTGATCTTTTCTGAACATTATTTTTTTATTTAATTGCTAAATTGTTCTAGTTTGTCCCCTACTGATTTACTGCAAATATAATTCAGCTACAATTAGGGTTAAGTGCATTCCTGTGGGCTATTCTGGAAACCAAAGCACATCTTTCAGCATTAGTTCTCTATGGGAAAGTGAATTCAAGGCTTCAAGCAATTGCTTTAGAATGAACTTGAAAAATATTACCTATTGTATTTTTTTTTTTTTTTTTTTTTTGAGATGGAGTTTCACTCTTGTTGCCCAGGCTGGAGTGCAATGGCACTGTCTTGACTAACTGCAACCTCTCCCTCCTGGGTTCAAGCGATTCTCCTGCCTCAGCTTCCCAAGTAGCTGGGATTACAGGCAACCACCCCTACACCCGGCTGATTTTGTATTTTTAGTAGAGATGGGGTTTCACCACGTTGGTCAGGCTGGTCTTGAACGCCTGACCTCAAGTGATCCACCTGCCTCAGCCTCCCAAATTGCTGTAATTACAGGCATGAGCCACCTTGCCTGGCCTACCTCTTGTAATTTAATATTGAAAATTTTCAGTTAGGAGTGGTCAATTTTTTAAAAAATTCATAGTTGACATCTGGATTCTCTGGTTTTTAATCTATTGGCCTATGACATCTATTGGGATGAATACTTACAAAGTAAGTCAGGTGTCACTTATCTGGGCAGACACTGATTCTTCCTTTATTAAAAGAAAAATATACTAATCAGATCCTGATTTGATATGTTATGAGACTATAGAAGAAGATTATTAAATTTTTTTCTGCGACCGTAAATTGCTTCTTGGTGAAAACACATCAACCATGTCTCAAAATATAAATACTTTCCTTAATGTAAATTCAAATAATGTCAATGATGTCTTTATTTGGCCTGGGCTTAAAATACTTTTAAAAATACAAATGATTTGGGTATGAATTATTAAAATGGCATTAATTTTATGTTTAAATGTTTAATTCTTCTGATTTAAAAAGCTTATTCTTAAACTAGAGAGCAGTAGCTAAAAAGCATCTCAAGTCTTGATAAAATAACTAATTAAAAGATTTATGTCACAAATTAACATCAAGAGGTTTAATCTTCCTGGTTGCTAATACTCAAATTTAAAAGTAAAAGCTTATAAAAACTGGTCTAAAATAACAGAATTATTTAATAAAATGATAAGCTGTTGTGACCAGATAGAGACAGGCATGATAAAAATATGATTTTCCAATGCTTTTATAAAATACTTTCCTAATTTGGTCATAATTCAAGGTAATGCTTACATAGTATGTTTGACTTTGAAAGATTTTCATATTTATGGGACTGAATTGTTTTCTCCTTTAACAAAATAGATACAAATTAGTTATAGTAACAGGTAAATATCAGCCAGCCAATTTCATCGAAATTCTATGAAAATATTCTGCATAAATTCTATATACACACTAATCAAACAATTAAAAATCAAAGAAATCAAGTATGATGTCATAAAATAGTTGTGTGATGCAAAAGGTATTTTAAATGATTATTTATCAAGGACCATTATTCAAGCTGACATATTCGCGTTTTTCTGGAAAGAGATATTTGTTTTCTGATAACATATACCTTTTGAATTCATAAAGTTTTGGTGGTAAAAATTAAAGCATTTGGTGTTAATGTTTTTGAAAGCATTGCATTTAAATTATTTTCTCAGGCTCTAAAGAGAAAACACCAGAGAAAACATAACCAGACTGAATTGTTTAAAATGTATTTTCCCTTTAATTAAATAAGAAACATCTGTCTGGGGATTTTGGAAATGAATGTAATCCATCCACACTCTGCCTGCACTAGTTTGCATCCAATGTCTAATATTTTGAAAGAAAATTCTTTCTTTCTGTAAAGAATTAAACAGCAACACGGAGAGATGTCTGGGTCTGGGGCAGCTAAGTCCTGCCTCCGGAGCTTGGACACTGGAAACGCTAAAGAGCTCTCTTTTTCCACATCTGTCCTTGAAAAGCAACCAAATTCTCTCCACAGTCAAAGTTAGGACGTATCTTTTGTATTTCTCCAAAATATCCACTTGCCCTGCAAATGCTCATTCCAGAACGGTAAAGAAACAGGAGTTGCCAGGATGCATCCAAACACTCAGGGTCGAAATAGTGTCCTTTCTCTAGGGTTCACTAAACATCTTCCTTCATTTAACTCAGAGCTGAAAAAATTGATTTCTCTAGACACCCACACAGCCACAACACGGACACATCAGACAAGCTAAATGAGCCCGCACTAAGACAGCGGGAACTCTTCTCTGGGATGACCCTGGTTCTCCTAAACCCAGGCCCGCAGCTTAGAAGGACAAATGTCACTTACTGGTGGTGTCAAATGGTATCTGCCTGCACTGCGCAGACCCCTCCACGGGCCAAGGACAGTAATAGACGGCTCCCCCTTCCACGATGTCGGGCTGGCTGGTGTTGGCTTTGGGCGCCCCCACCAAGACACTCGCTCTGCAAAAGAGTTGGAGAAGGTCACTCTTTGGGCGCCACAAAAGCGTGCGCATGCAATACAGTCTCTGTAGCCTCCTGCCCGGGGACACTTGGACAGGTGTGGAGGACAGGAACGTATTTATGATGAGGACCCACTGTCAAACTTGATTTCCTCTTGGAAACCTATGGGGGCCCTCAACATGGTTTGCAAGAGTGCAAACGGTCCTGCTTCTCTAGGTGGAGCTCTGTGGGTACAGTGAGATGAGAGAAGGGGGTGGGGTGGGAGGAAGCCAAAGACAGAGCCCAGCTGCTGGTAGCCGACAGCTTTTGCGCCCAGACGCAATGGTTACAGGCTCTGCATAAACAGACCGCGCTGTGGTCGCGGTTTTAATTGACTTTGGTCTTCCGGGTCCCGTTCTCTCCTTTGTGGGATGCGTGCGTCTTGGTACCCGGAACACTCAGGACTTGCGTGTTCTATGCAAGTGGCATGTCTCTAGCTCAAAGTTCACAAGACACATCTAGCATGGCAGGGGAGAGAAGGGGCTGGTGGCGGGGAGAGAGACGAGACCCCGGGCGGGCGGCAGGACGGGGATCCCAGGCTGCGGGGACTGCGGGGCAGAGCTGCTGGGACCGGACACTGGAGAGCGTTCGCCCCCGCGCGCACCTCTCCGGGTCGGGAGACTTACGTGCGGGCGTCGGGTATGTGGAAGTCCACAGCGTAACCGAAGTAGCTGCCCTCGGGGCCGCTGTACACCGTGAGCTTTTCCACGTCCAGGTTGAACGCCTGCGAGGCAGGAGACCACAACATCATCCCCAGCGCGGCGGCAGCGCAGCAGAGAGGCGCTATCAGCGGCGTCCGGCTTCCCCGGGGACCGCGGCTGGCCCCGGGCGACATCTCCCTCCGCCCCGGTGGCTGCTACCCAGGAGCGCGAGCCGAAGACCCCGTCGGGGCTAGCGGCGCGGGTGGAATCTGGCGGTTCCCAGCTGCCCGCGTCCCGGGTCCGTGCGCCCAGCGCATCCGCGGTGACAGTGCCCGGCGTCTGCTTGCGCCCACCCGCCCGCCCGGCTCGTGGGCTGGCCCAGGCGCTCTAGCCCTCCTCCGGCCCGGCGGGGACCACTACTCTCGCGGCGCCTCCTCGCGGCTGGTCTAGAGCTGGGGACTCCCCGGCGGCTGCGCTGGTGGCTGGAGCTCTGGATGCCTGTTCGGGCTGCCCGGATTTCTATTGCAGTTTCATCTCAAGGACAATCAGTTTCGCATCTGTCACCTCAAGCTATTTATTGCTTTAGAAGTAATGCCCCACGTGGAGGGAGAGCTTGCTCCAGTTTCCCTCAAATGCGCAGCTTGGATGGAGGATGTGAAAACCAACCCCACCACCAGGAGGGACAAAGCAATGATCTCTGCATCACCTCTGCAGCCTGACCTCAGCGTTCATGGCTTTGCACGTCTGTGACTGAGAGTTGAAGTTGAAATGCAAGAACCCTGTCCTCCCCCAAGTCCACCCACCTCCTGGCAGAGCTAACTCATAAACAAGAAAGCCTCGAGGGGCTTTTTTTGTTTGTTTTTGTTGTTGGGTGGGTGTGTGTGCGTGCGGGTGGGATTTGTTTTTCTTTGGTTGGTTTACTTTATTTTGTTTGTTTATTTTTTTCTTTTTAGAAATAGGGTCTCTCTCTCCCCCAGGCTGGAGTGCAATGGTGCTATCATAGCTCACTGAAACCTCAAACTCCTGGGCTCAAGCGATCCTCCTGCCTCAGCCTCCTGATTAGCTGGTATTGCAGGTGACTCATCACACCTGGTTAATTTTCTAATTTTTTTTTGTTGACACCGAGTCTCCTCATGTGGCCTAGGCTGGTCTCGATCTCCTGGCCTCAAGCCATCCTACCACCTCGAGTTGACTTTTAAAATTTCTTTTCTTTTCTTTCTTTGTTTCTCTTTCTTTCTTTCGTTTCTTTCTTTCTTTCTTTTCCTTCCTTCCTTCCTTCCTTCCTTCCTTCCTTCCTTCCTTCCTTCCTTCCTTCCTTCCTTCCTTTCTCCTCCTCCTCCTCCTCCTCCTCATTCTTCTTCTTCTTCTTCTTCTTCTTCTTCTTCTTCTTCTTCTTCTTCTTCTTCTTCTTCTTCTTCTTCTTCTTCTTCTTCTTCTTCAAGGAGCTGGGGTTCTCACCATGTTGTTCAAGTTGGTCTTGAACTCCTGAACTCAAGTGATCCGCCCACCTAAGCCTCCCACAGTGCTGGGATTTCAGGGTGAACCAACATACCCAGCCCTTGAGATGTTATTCATATCTTTCTTAAAGGCATCTTGGGCATATTAAATGACTTCGTAGTAAATCTCCATCCTGTGTAATTGTGACCAAGTTTGGTGAAGTTAAGAATGTTGGAATTTACAGTTTACTTTCTGTGGGGGTAGAAGGTATAGTTCACAGTCTACAGGAGTTCAGACTTCAGTTCTGATCCATTGGTGTTGTCAATCTCTTCCCATGTCTGCTGGGTCAGAGAGGAAGTGAGAGTCGAGTAGCGGGGAGGACAGAGAAGAGAAAAGGAGTATAGATGCCCTTATATAACATATGGTCTTTCATTAACATTAAACAAAACAGGTCAGCATGAAACTGGAAGGGGCTGAGGTTAAATAGAGATGACGTTTAGAGACAGAAGAGCTAAGTTGTTTCTGAAACATCGTAAAAGTCTCCTCATGTAGGTGGCAGATGTAGATTTAGGCAGGATTTTGAATAGGGGGCTTACATTTGGGCATTGTGGGGGGAGAAGTTGAGGGAAGGTATTAATACTTAGAAAGGACAGATTAAATGGTTGTACATGGGACTGGAATAAAAGGGGTGGGTTAGGGAGTGGTGGAAAATAGGGTTGGATGGGTCTGCAGGAAGAGGATTTTAATAACAAGAACATTTACTGAGGCAAAGGGAGCCAGTTCTAGAGCAGAGACAGGACATACCTCCTGGGGTTCCAAAAGTTTAGGGGTGGGGAGTGGGGGGTAGTTGTTGGAAGGAAAGGAAAGCAAAGTAGGTGTTGCCCAGATGCACTGGGAGGTTAGGACCTCAAGCTGGTTAACAGAAGGGAGGTCGGGGGAGGGGGGCAAAAATGCTAAAGAAAAGAACAGGCTGGGCATGGTGGCTCATGCCTGTAATCCCAGCACTTTGGGAGTCAGAGGCAGGAGTATCACGAAGTCAGGAGTTTGAGACCAGCCTGATCAACATGGTGAAACCCCGTCTGTACTAAAAAATATATATATACACAATAATAAAAAAAAATTAGCTGGACGTGGTTGTGTGTGCCTGTAATCCCAGCTACTCAGGAGGCTGAGGCAGGAGAATCACTTGATCCCGGGAGGCAGAGGTTGCAGTGAGCCAAGATCGCACCACTGCATTGCAGTCTGGGCAACAGAGCGAGATTCCATCTCAAAAAAAATTCAAGGTGTCTCAAGGTATTTACCTAGAAAAGAAGAATAATGAACGGTAGCAGTGGGGCTAGAACAACAGGTTGGGGAAGTAGAAGGTAAGTTAGATGCTGGGCTCATTGATTTGAGTTACTAGCCTGGGATTAGCAATATAGATTACAGTTTAGGGAGTGGTCAGTCTGTCCATTGATTTGAGGGTTTATCCAGAGAAAAATCGCTGAACTTACTGAAAAGCTGAACTTTTTGTCTTCCTTACATCAGAACCCATTCAGTAAACTGATTTAAATGTTATATCTTTAACTTGTCTTGCCCCTGTAAAAATAATGCAAATAAATAAGCTATCAAAAAATTCCCTGGCAAATTGTCACGTCTGGATAATTTCCTAAGTGAATACTCCTTTCCCAGATAAAGACTTAAGAGTAGATGATAGAAGACTTGCTTCTCATTTTAAAAGTTTATTCGCTTTGAACGCAGAGTCTGCTACTCTGATCAAGTTACTGTTGTTCATCAGAGTGGTGTTCCCTTCAGTAAATTTCAATGAGGAATTCATGGGCAGCATACAAATAGGAATGTTGACAACTGTGTTGTACACTAAGGTTAAAAAAATAACCTCAACTCAATCATTTCCTGACACTGGCATGCTGAAATTTGGAAATCTGTCCTATTGCAAGCTGGCCTGAGGTGGATGAGAAACATCTAAATAGGTAGGAGGTGACAGAATGATCCTAGACATGCACCTGACCTGTGTGCTGACTTACTAGGTGGAACTAGCTATATATGACACAATGCTTTGATTTGCACAGGGAAGCGCATCACCAGGGTATCCCCTGTTGTACCCACTTGCTTACTTCCTTGGCATATTTCTCAATGGCCTTTTTGGCCTTTTTGTTCAAAAATAGAGTGAGAGGCTGGGCGTGGTGGTTCACACCCGTAATCCCAGCACTTTGGGAGACAGAGGCAGGTGGATCAACTTGAGGCCAGGAGTTTGAGACTAGCCTGGCCAACATAGTGAAATCCCGTCTCTACTAACAATACAAAAATTAGCCAGGTGTGGTGGCACGTGCCTGTAATCCCAGCTACTCAGGAGGCTGAGGCAGGAGAATTGCATGAATCCAGGAGGTGGGGGTTGCAGTGAAGCAAGATCACGCCAGTGCACTTCAGCCTGGATGACAGAGTGAGACTCTGTCTCAAAACAACAACAACAACAACAATAACAACAAAAATAGAGTAGATAAGGAAAAAAAATCTGTTTACTGACACATAATAATCTGTTTACTGACACAGGAACACATAATTGTTCCTGTGTTCTAAAATACACTTGCTGTTGACTTACACAAGTCTATATTCTTAATATGGTCACTTTCTGCTTTACAGATGAGGACATTAAAGTTTGGGGAAGTATGATAATATGCATGTTTACAGGGCAAGTAAGTGGTACTATTTTAACCCTATCAAATGCCAAAACCAGTTCCTCATGCTATGAGGTCTATAAGGAATCAGGTTTTAAAGCCACCTTTCCAAAGGCAGTAAGCTATTCTGGGTTGCCCTCTGGGCATGCCTATGACTAGTCCTTGAGAGATGGCATAAAGCTGCTGTGTACTTTTCCGAGAGGTCGTGGAAAAGGGTTTGGTTGCACCTTGGTATTTTGGAGGGAACGCAAACTAACTCCAAGCTCTTTGACCTCCCTGGGAGGCCAAAAGCCTGGGAGAGTGGTAAACCTTCCAAGAAGCCAGGACAAAAAAAAAAAAAAAAAAACTCAATTGCAATAATTGCAGAGAAGGGATAAGTCTGAATAGGTGTCTTGTACATTTCATCATTTTGACATATGGGAACCATGCCAATTGGTAAGATCTGGGGAATCATCAAAGAAACACATGGACAGTGACAGGTCTCATGCTGAATGAGAAGTTTGACATTTTAAAGATCTACCAGCACTGATTTATTTGTCAGAAAAGCAAGTCTGGGACTTGTTTATCATCCACGTGAGCATGTGTGTATGCTTCATGCTGGGAAAGGTATACATAGTTCTTTCCCTAAAAAGAAAAGGAAAGAATCCAAAGGTCAAAGATGGAATAGATTTGGCCCAAACTTTCCAAAAATAAACAAGTAAAGAGTACCACAGGGGAAAAAAATGATGTCTGAGTTGTAGCCATGTACGAAGTGCTTAAAAATAGAAATGCCAGACCATTTAACCAGTTAGTGCATACTTTTTAATCAAAAATATGTATAACTTAATGACTAATTATTATTTCTGATTGTGTTTCAATCTATTTATTTATATGACGTGACCATGCCTTAAAATCAAGAAGTGTGAAAGTATCAATATAATTATTTCATTAATATAACCACATTTCAAATATTTTAACTAAACTATTTACAGAATAAGCCAGTGTGAATGCAATGTATGCTCGGAGGCTCCATCAGCTTTAAAAATGAATGCACCAGAAATGGAAGGTAGCTTTTCAGTCTCTACTTATAGAATGGATAATTGAGGTTATCTCAGATTTTTCTTTTGCGCAACTGAACTCAGCTTTCCTGCAATATTAGAAACAACTGATTAGTAGAAACTGGATGGTTAAACTTACCGAGGGGAAAAGACTTTTAAATGTGTCAGGTGTCTCTGCTGACATCAGCTTATGTCTGCAAATTTTCTATTCGGTCCCTGAAGGGTGAATTTCACCATAGTAAAATCTTCTTTTTTTCTTTTTGATGATTTTGTTGGTAATTCTCTTTTATGGTTTCCCTTCATGATTTTATTAGCCACTTTTAACTTAAAAGTGCTGTAGCACTGGCCCCTGTATTGGCGGGAGTTCAAGCACAGCCAACAGTTGGTTTAGCTGAAAGAAAATTCCCACTAGTCAAAACCAGACTCCAATTTGATCTCTTTTTTAGAACAAGCCTTGAAAAGCAGCTCTGCTTTAAACAAAAATAAAAGTAAAAGAATTCTTCCTCCAAAGGGAAGGTAACTGGAAAGCTATGTTCTTCCAAAACATTGACATTTGAGGATAAATATTCCTTAGAGTCACAGCCCTTGGGGGTGGGGAGGACTGAATTTGTAATTAGGATCTTGAATGATTTACATGTTTCAGTTAGGGTCAGTTGACTCCAGAATACTGAAAGACCTACACATGTGTGATGGGTTGGTGGGCTGGACCATTTAGTAACTATTGGTCAAAATGACTAAAGGAAACTCTTGAGAGGAGAAGGGAACTCATAGCATCTAAGCTGTAAATTAGGAGTCTGGCAATTGAGAATTCCAGTTCCCCAAGGGACTCATGTTTGAGTCCAGTGCAAAGGGTGGAGGTGGTAGGGGGGACCTGCAAGAATGTTCCAAGTTTTTATTTTATTACAAAAAAACTAAGTCACCGTAAAGTGCTAGGGTTCAGAGCAGCACCACCCTGGTCCTTGGCAAAAAGGGCAAGATGGAAAGTGGGGCATTCTTCCCACCCCTGCACACCCCAGGACTTGAAAACGTAGGCCTCTGTGAACACAGGGCTGCAGGCACCTTCATGGACCCCAGATAACAGCAGCAATAGATGTGGTTCCTGGACAATCAGGGAGTTATAGCCTTCTAAAGCAGCCAGACACCACTTTACTCAGCTCCTGGGGGAGGCTACAGGACTCAGATGAGACACCCTATGCCTCCTACAAATAAGTGGGGAAGTCCTTCAATTGCAGAAGCTGGTGAAGACTGGAGCAACTGATGTATTGATAAGAGTGTGTTTAAAAGCACAGGCTAAGTTGCTGTGCTTGGTTTGCCTTTAGGAGAACTGCAAGGGTGTCTAGGACTGCCCTCTAGTGTCTGTGATCTTATTCAAGTGTGTGGGATTTTCCATTAATAATAGAAGCCTTCCTTGTGAAAAATGATTTAGCCTTACAATTTTGATAATTCTTGCAAATGGATCTTAAAAATATTTTTATTAAAAAGTTTCCAAATATTGATTTAATCTTTCCCACATTTATTAAGATTTTTATTTCCTTGTTATATCTTTGCAAATCATTAGGTGAAAAAGAAAAAAAGAAGAAACAGAGAAAGGAAGGGAGGGAGGGAGGAAAGGAAGGAAGGCAGGAATGAAAGAAGGAAAGAATGAAGGAACACTGGCAGGGAGAGAGGGAGGGAGGGAGGAAGCAAAGGAGGGAAGGAAGGAAGGGGGAAAAGAAGGAAGGGAGAAGGAAAGAAGGAAGATAGGCAGGGAGACAGGGAAGGAGAACGTGTCCCATGAAAATAAAAATAATATTTTCCCAACTAATGACAAAGTCCAAATTAGTTGTCACTGTCATCCATGCAAAGACTATGTCCTGCTCAACCTCACTTGTCTTCCTGATTTTGATTTACTTATTCATTGTTTTTATTCTTTTAACAAATGTGGGCACCAGTTTTGTCCTACATACCATGCAAGCACTGGCGATGCAGCATTAAGCTAAAAAGACATAGTTCCTCCCTTCATGGAGCATACAGTCTGGTGCGGTGCTAGGTGGTGAACAATCAAGCAACCTGAACAGAATGTAATTAAATGGACAAATGCCAGATGGATAAATGCCAGGACTGAAACTAATGGGGTGTGGTGTGAGAGAATGATGGGGCTGGAGGTAAGATGGGGAAGGCTTCATGAGATATTTTTCATCAGAGAAGACTAAAGCCATGTGATAAGCCAGAGAATAAAACAAACTGTTCATGGCATGACTTAAAAAAATACATGCATGTGATTGTAACACTCCTTACCCAGATCCGGAAAATAAGGAATGCTATGGCTTGTCTGGGGCTGCTGATTTAGAAAAGTTCAACCTTAGCAGAATTCATCTGAGCACATCAAACCACGATATGGTTTGACCATCCCCACCCAAATCTCATCTTGAATTGTAGCTCTCATAATTCCTATACGTTGTGGGAGGGACCTGGTGAGAGATAATTGAATCATGGGGGCAGTTTCCCTCATACTGTTCTCGTGGCAATTAATAAGTCTCATGAGATCTGATGGTTTTATAAGGGGTTTCCTCATTCACTTGGTTCTCATTCTTTCTTTCCTGTCGCCATGTAAGACGTGCCTTTCACCGTCTGCCATGATTGTGAGGATCCCGAGCCACGTGGAACTGTGAGTCCATTAAACCTCTTTTTCTTTATAAATTACCCAGTCTCAGGTATGTCTTCATCAGCAGCATGAAAAGAGACTAATACACAAGTTAAGACATTTACTGCCCCCGTAAAATGCCATATGCCATCCATGGCATTTGCATTTTGTTCTCTGTGTAACTCATGTAAAAAGGCCTCTTACTTATCATGTAAAAGTCTCCATGATGGCATCTTCCTAAGTTATCCATGACAATGGCCTTGACCGTTTTAATTCTCTCCATGTGAGAATGCCTTAGCCTGTTTTTAGAGCTAGAAGTCTTTGAACAACTTGAAAGTTGGAAGTGAATTTCCTGTCTTCTACTGAGCTTGCCTAAAACGTAACTTAATTGACTTAAATTGATCTCTCTTGTTTTTATTGTGTTAATGTATTAAAAACTGGGTCCTTTCCCCAAAGGCCTCTGGTCTCATGTACAAAAGAATAGAAATACGACAAGTTAAATTAAAACCAGTAGAAGAAAGTTAAAATACTCTCATGAAGAAAAAAGACACCAAGTAGCATTATGGGAAGGAGAAAAAAATAAGCCAAATTGATTGAACTTAGCTCATTTTTCCATTTGCCAGGAGGACTTGCTCAAAGTAGATGTTAGAGTGACTTTCTACAAAACTCCTGAAAAACTATTTGCCACTACATATCATCACACTAAATCAGCATAATGATGGTAATTTCAGAGACAGAAGAGATCCAAATTGTAGTTCTTTTTATAGGAAGGTCAAGATGGTCTGTCTGGCTTTTAGTCACTGTGTGATCTTACTCATCTACAGTTCTACATTTAGAGATAAACTCTAAACATATGAGCCTTTCTCTTGAGCTCTAAATCCCGCCCCGTGTAGTTATGGTGTAATTCTGTTTGGAAACCAGTGCTGTTCATCCTTGGAGGGGCAAAAAAGCATGACCATTAAGAGCATGGATTCTAAAGGCAGATACCTAGTTCCCTGGCCTGTTTTTGCCACCTACCTGTAGGAACCTGGGCAAGTTACTTACCATCTCTATGCCTCAGTTTCCCCATGTGTAAAATTCAGGCACAGGTTGCATTTTACAGGTACATTTCTGATCCAAAAATCCCAAATCTGAAATATTCAAAAATCGAAAACTTTTTGAGCACCCAACATGGCACTGTCAGTGGAAAATTCCGTACCTGACCCCATGTGATGGATCACAGTCAGAATGCAGTTGTATAACACAGCTTATTCAATATTCCTGAAGGAAAAATACAGTCACTTTCAGGTTGTGAGTATAAGGTGTATATGAAACATAGATGCATTTTATGTTTAAACTTGGGTCTCATCTTGCAATATCTTATTATGTATATACAAATATTCCAAAAGCCCCCCAAATTCCAAAATCTGAAGCCCTTCTGGCCTCAAGCATTTTAGAGAAGGGATACTCAACCGGTGCTAACAATATGTCACATGGATTTGTGCGGACTAAATGAATTAAAATATACAAATCTATGTAAGAATCCATAGGAAAAGCAATTTGTTAGCTAGTATTGTCACTTACATTTCTAATTGGCTATGGATTGCTAATGGCATAATGTTATTGTTTGCTTTCGATTGTCCACATGTACCTGCCCTTCACCAGGGTCAAGCACTCACTATTTGCCAGAACTTAGCCTAGACATTGTCATACTCTTGAGTACAGTTCCCTGCTGTCTTGGTCAAGCCTTCTCAGTTAATACTCCTCTGGTAATGTAGCAGTCCCCCCTTATCTGCAGTTTCAGTAATGCAGTAATGCAGTTTCAGTTACCCACAGTCAACCGCAGTTTGGAAATACTGATATTTTGAGAGAGAGACGACATTCACATAACTTGAATTACAGTAGGTTGTTATAATTTTCCCATTTTATTGTTTACTATTGTTTTTAATCTCTTACTGTACCTAATTCTTAAATTAAGTCTTATCATTGGTGTGTATGTATAGGAAAAAACATAGTGTATATAGGGTTCAGTACCATCCGTGGTCTCAGGCATCCACTGGGGGAGTCTTGGAACGTGTACCCTGCAGATAAGGGTGGAATACTGTAGCAGGTTACAGAGAGGTTACCACAGTATTTTGAGTATTTGGGGGGGGGTGTAACAAATGGGTAACAAATGTTTTAGAAACATTAATCTGACAGTTATGTGAATGAGGAAAAAATGGAAAATAGTTATTACATGCTTATATTTGTACGTGAAAAAATAAAGGTCAGAATTAGGATGGTGCAATGCAATGGAGATGGGCAGATAAGATGGCCATGAAGCAAG